>NC_056071.1:42492921-42795951 GCF_016772045.2 Ovis aries | reverse complement strand
CCATGGACGGAGGAGCCTGGCGGGCTACAGTCCACGGGTTGCAAAGAGTCGGACACGGCTGAGCGACTTCACTTTCACTTGCTTCCTTCTTCCTCCTCCTTCCGTCAGTCTATCCCTGTACATGTATTTACTTTTCTGACAAAAGATGAACAGTTTTTTAGGAGTGTCATAAGGTAGGTACTTTAATGTGTAAACACATCAGTGTACTAAACTAGTAGTGAATGTCGTCTTTACTAATTACACATGAATTAATCTATCAGCAGTAGGGCAGTGTCTTTATATTTCCAAGGATAGTGTATTTATGTTGCTTAATCCATTTCCTCTGCCTGGGCTTTCTCTTGACCATGACACAAATGTTTAACCTAGTAAGTCTTTGACAAAAGAAAGTACAAAGTTTATTGACCCAGATAAGGATTAAACTGATGAATGTAGTCTAATTAGAATATCCTCAAACTGACCTGACTAGTTGCACAAAGTTAATTAAATGTTAATAAATCACAGTTGTTTGCTTCACTCCTCCCCTTAATAAAAGCTACCTAAAATTACTTACTTTTCTCTAAACCAAGAAGATACTCTGCTTGCAAAATCTGCATGTGTGTGTGTGTTTACTCAGTTGTGTCCGGTTCTTTGTGACCCCATGGAATATAGCCTGCCAGGCTCCTCTATCCATGGGATTTTCCAGGCAAGGATATTGGAGTGGGTTGCCATTTCCTTCTCCAGGAAGGTCAGTGTACATTGTATATAATTAGCACTAAATTTACAGAAATTCCCTGCAGTCCAGGGTTAGGACTCTCTGATTCCACTGCAGGGGGCGGGGTTCCATCCCTGGTTGAGGAACTAAGATCCTGCAAACTGCACAACAGGGCCCAGAAAAGAAAGAGGAAAAAAACCCCACTAAATTTATAATACGATATTTTATTAAATCTAAGGTACAGTTGATTGGAAGATATATTTTCTTATATGTACCACTAAGGAAAAAATACAGCCAACTAAACTATTAATTTGTCATCAATTACAGGGCATCCTTATTTCAGATACATTAAAATGTGGAAAATATGCATCTGGAATTGATGAAATATGATATCAGATTATCTTTCTTTTTTAACTTAATTTTTAAAATTGAAGTATAGTTGATTTACAGTGTTGTGTCAACCCCTGCAATACAGCAAAGTGACTCAGTTATATAGTAGTGAAAATAGCTCAGTTTTGTCCCACTCTTTGGGACCCCATGGACTATACAGTCCATGGAATTCTCCAGACCAGAATACTGGAGTAGGTAGCCTTTCCCTTCTCCAGGGGATCTTCCCAACCCGGGGATCTTCCCAACCCAGGGATCAATCCCAGGTTTCCTGCATTGAAGGTGGATTCTTTACCAGCTGAGCCACAGGGGAAGCACAAGAATACTGGACTGGATAGCTATCCCTTCTCCAGCGGATCTTCCCCACCCAGGAATTGAACTGGGGTCTCTTGCATTGCAGGTGGATTCTTTACCAACTGAGCTATCAGGGAAGCCCATACACATACAGACATTTTTTTCTTTTCCATTGTGGCTTAACCTAGGATATTGAATACAGTTCCCTATGCTATACAGTGGGACCTTGTTGTTTATCCATCTAGATTATCTTTCAGCGAAAGTTTTATATTGATATGGGAGATGATTTTATTGGCTGGCAAACCCTTATGTGTGTGAAACAAATCTTGTGGTCAGACAAAATAATCCTTCTCCATAGGCCCAGGAAATGGAAAAAATTGAAGTCTGAAGTATATATGGGAACTGACCATAGGAACATGAACTATCAAAATGAATGCTTCTGCTGATATTTAGCTAAAGTTCCTATGAGATATGAAGAGGAAGAATCAGAATCTTACCATCAGCATTTTGCTGTGACCACATTTGTAATTGATGTACATTTTCCTGAGATCATTTCTAGAACTCAGTTGTTAAAAGAATGAAAGAAGCAAATGGCAGATTGAATTAATAGCTTTTAAAGCTATTATATGGGATGCTTTAGTAAAGCATACAAGAAGAAAATTTATAGAAAGGTTAGAAAGAAGTAGAGGAATAAAAGCAAAGGAGGGGACTTCTGGGACTGATGGAAATGTTCCATATCTTGATTATGGTGATGATTACAAGGGTATAATCTATGTATTTGTTAAAACTTTTCAAATTATATCCTTAAAATCTGCATTTCATTATATGTAAACTGTACTTAAAAAAATAGAGTACAAGACCAAAAGGGAGATATAGGAGTATAGGAATGTATAATAGAGGTATACTTTTTGTATATAGGAATACTTTTATTGATGAGTTGCAATTTTAAAAAGCCAAGTGTTTTACTGTCAGACTCTGATGCTGGGAGGGATTGGGGGCAGGAGAAGAAGGGGACGACCGAGGATGAGATGGCTGGATGGCATCATGGACTCGATGGACGTGAATCTGAGTGAACTCCGGGAGATGGTGATGGACAGGGAGGCCTGGCGTGCTGAGATTCATGGGGTCGCAAAGAGTCGGACACGACTGAACGACTGAACTGAACTGAAACAAAGCAAAAAAAAGGGAAATAGTGGGTGTGGTATAAAAGGATACTGAAATGGAAGACAGAGAAATATGTTAATAATTTGAAATAATCTTTAATTGGAAGAATAAATAACAGCTGTTCATATGTAGAAATCCTGAAAGGTGTGTTTCCAGATTAATAGTGCAATGGTTAAAAAAATAAACCTGAAAGTTAAAATGTACTTAGAGATATGAAGTCTGGCAAAATGTTTTATATAATCATTAAAAAGAAAATACTAGCAACTGAGATAAAGTTTTGACAGAATGTAAAGACAGTCCGGAAAAATCTAGACCAGCGTTCCCTCATATGGTTTTTAAGGATTATTCTGAAAATTGTTTTGATATGTCTGTGATAGGACATGGGATTCTGTGTTTTTTAATAAGCATTCAAGTTGAGTCTTACCAGGTGTGTCTGAGAAATGCTAGACCAGGCAGTGAAAACATAAATGAAGAACTGCCAAGATTGTTATTCCGAAATCCGTAAGATAAATTTATTAGTTTCCTGGGGCTGCTGTAACAAGTTACCACAAACTTAATGGGTTAATACAACAGAATTTTATTCTCTCATGATTCTGCAGGCCAGAAGTCTGAAATCAGTATCACTGAGCTGAAATCAAGGTGTTGGCAGGGCCATGCTCCCTGAGGCTCTAGCGAAGAATTAGTTTCTTGTCTCTTCCAGCTTTCTCGTGGCTGCCTGCACTCCTTGGCGTGTGGCTTTACCACTCTAATCTCTGCCTCCTTAGTTAAGTTGCTTTCTCTTCTTTTGTCTGTGTCAAATCTCCCTCTTATAAAGATACATGTAATTGTATTTAGGGCCCTCCTGGATAGTCCAGGATAAACTCTACATCTTTTTTTTTTTTTAACCATATAAGGTGACATCCACAGGGATTTGGAAGTGGATGTCTTTGGGGGAGCTATAATTCAACCAACCACAATAAACTTCTTAAGAGTGGCCTCAATATGAGTAAAAAGAAATAAGGAAACAGATTTCTTAAATTAGAATTAAGGTAAGGTGTTAGAGAAGAGGTAGGAAACAGTTTGAAGACCTGATAAGACTAAATAAAAGCAAGAAAACCAAAGAATAGAGTACTCTCTAATGTTTCCAATATTGCGGAAGCAATGAAGTTATTGGAAAATGAAAAAGAAAACTTCTTTGTAATTCAGGACAGCCTTTAAATTTCTTTTATCAGACAATAAAGTGGAGTACAATAGTGATTTTTAAAACATTTTTATGTAAGTTTATAGTGTTAACTTAAAAATATGATTGCTGATTGAAATTTAATTCAGTATAAACATTAAAGTTACCAATAAAGTTTTTGTTAAAGGCCATCATAGATAGTGTCATGCATTTTAAATAATGATTCATTTCTTCTGTGACTGTTAAGTTAGATTGTAATGGTATTTATTTTTAAAAAATATGTCTACTCAATACAGAACCAGTAGTGCAAAAGTGAAATAGTATTTTACTTTCATTACTAATAAACAACTCTATTTAATGAGAAACTTCACAAAATTCATCTTTTAATAAGTCACAAGATTTCTTAAAGGCTTTTTTCCAATTTTATAAAATTCATGCATATTGTGGAAAGTTGGGAGAATAGAAGAACATAGAAGAAAATCCACTGCAACTCACATTTTGTTGTGTTTCTTATACATAATAATTTTATGTATGCAGTTTTTAAAAATATAATTGAGATCATAGAGTGAACAATTTTGCTTCTAGCATTTTTTCCATTTGCATTGTAATTGAAATTTGAAACACTAGTGATTAGGTAAGTTTCCAAAGGCAATCCTGCTTTTACAGCTAGAGTATTTGAAGCAGGCTAGTTAGATTTTTAATATTTTGTATCTTTGCATCTGGCTAAGACTTGATTTTATCTTTTAGTGTATTAGCTTTTGTAAATCTCCAAATTACCTTAAGATGTTAGAATGTTAATCTGTTTAAAAGGGAAGGAAAATGATTGATATTTAAGAATGAGTAAAATTGTGATTAGAATTATAAGTGACGTCTTCTCGTAGATGAGTAAATAGAAGCACTAAATAGGGAATATACCCAGTTCTTCTAATGTACTAAAGCTGTAGAGTAAAATTTAATACATATCACAGGAGTTAATAATTATTTGTTAGCATTTTCTTAGCACTTTGCATATATAATACATTTAACTGTTATTTATTTTATTATATATTCCTAAATTAAAATAAGCAATGAAACTTAGATGATTGGCCATTATTCTTTTTATTATTTTTCTTATTCTTAAAGGTAGATAAGTTTCTTAATTTTAGGACACTTGAACTTGTAAAGGACTATCATTTTGGAAAATAGTTTACTAGTTTACTTTTTGGGTGAAACTATAGTAAATCATAGTTAGCACATTGACTCATTCAAAGGGTAGTTGAATGGTGTAGAATGAAAATTGATTAAGATAACATACCCAAAGCACCTCCCCCAGAAGATAGATTAAATGAACTTGTGTACTTGTTAGATCTAAGATATGCTATTTTCGTTTTGTTTTTGCACTGTCTTATTATCTAGGAGAAGAATGAATTTGCATAAAACCTATAGAATTTTCACTGAGGTATTATTTTTTTGTAGCTTAAAGCAATAAATGTAGATCTTCAGAGTGATGCTGCTCTGCAGGTGGACATTTCTGATGCTCTGAGTGAGAGAGACAAAGTAAAATTCACTGTTCACACAAAGGTAAATGGGATTTTTTTACTTGTGTTATTTTAATTATTGTGCTGTTATATATATAATAGTACACCGACTAGAATTTTGGTTTTCAACATAATTAGAAATTGTATTTTAGTTTATAATTCACTGCTGCTTGTTATCTTTCATTAAAGACTAAGTTTAGAAAATAAGGTATAAAATGTTCATAGAAACTTTTATAGTCTAATCTTAATTTTTATTTGAGAAAATCTCTGTCTTTGCAGAGTTCATTGCCAAATTTTAAACAGAACGAGTTTTCTGTTGTTCGACAACATGAGGAATTTATCTGGCTTCACGATTCCTTCATTGAAAATGAAGACTATGCAGGTTACATTGTAAGTATTGAGGTTCCATTTTAATCCTATTTTCTAGGAACTTTTTGGATACTTTATTATGTTTGGAAATTTTATTCAACACTTCTAGTGGACTGATGTAATTTTTTTAAAAATTGCCAGCAATAAAACATAATTGACTGCCACTTTTTTTATCCCAAGTTGTCTTGTTTGGGAGTGTGGTGATATCAATATGTAACACTCCCTCATTTAAACTTAAATTCTTACTGTTTATTAGAATTGAAATGGGCTTGTTCTGGGGGGTGATAACTAAGGAGATGTTACAGACCGTATTGGTCTTGAACCCTTAGGTAGACAGCTGTTTAGAGTTGGAGAGCTCCCGAGAGGTTATCTAATGTGAATATGCACCCGTGTTGTGCCTCAGCTGTGGACCACACTCAGATTTCTGGAACTGTTTCATTTGATTTCCTTGAAATCATCCTGACCTGATTCCATCTTTATCCCTGTGGCCCTTACTCTCAGTCATTTGCTTTTTTTTTCCTTTCTACAACTCCAGTTTGGTGCACAAGTGGCAGTGCTTTTGTTGTTGTTAATTGCCAGTTTTTATAAAGAATACAACTGAGGAACAGCCCAGTGGAAAAGAAGCATAGGATGAGATATTGGGGTGAGGGGTTGGCACAGAACTCGCATGCCCTTTCCAGGATGTACCACCTTCCATTTTCCCAGCATGTCAGTGTGTTTGCTAGCCTGGAAGCTCCCTTGTTTCCACCCTCTTCCCCGTCATCTTCTTGTATGGTATTATATTTTTACTGCTTTTTTCTCTCATAGACTAAACACTCCTCAAAGATCAAGACCATGTCTTATTTATCTTTATCTGCTGGTCGTTCAGCATCATGCCTGGCACATGGTAGATGTCGTGTGTTGGCAGCAATGAATATGTGCCAGTCTGTACTTGGTGCTTCCTTCCCTGTTGCTTTCCTTGATATAATCCTTTTCTTCTGGTCATTGCCGTTTTAACTTACCCCTACTTACCTTTCCTTCTGTTTATTTGCTATCTTTGCCTTTCATCATTTCCCTTTCACAGTTCTTACTTGCAGGCTCTTCCTCTAAGATGGATTTTTTTCTTATATCATTCCCTTGAGTGATACGTCTCTTTTAGACCTTATGTTTTTATTTAAAGTAAGTGCTTACTTTCCCCCTCACTGTGGGAGAATAGGGGGAGGTTAGTCATTAGTCTGCCTTATTCTCTTGTAGTTAAGTCAGTGCTTTCTGCCTCTGGTACACTCCAGTCATACCATTTACATACTTTGGAAAAAATAGCATGCATATTTGCAACACATTTAATTAGCGTGTCAGTTCAGTTCAGTCGCTCAGTCGTGTCCGACTCTTTGCGACCCCATGAATCGCAGCACACCAGACCTCCCTGTCCATCACCAACTCCTGGAGTTCACTCAGACTCACGTCCATTGAGTCGGTGATGCCATCCAGCCATATCATCCTCTGTCGTCCCCTTCTCCTGCCCCCAATCCCTCCCAGGATCAGAGTCTTTTCCAGTGAGTCAACTCTTCACATGAGGTAGCCAAAGTACTGGAGTTTCAGCTTTAGCATCATTCCTTCCAAAGAAATCCCAGGGCTGATCTCCTTCAGAATGGACTGGTTGGATCTCCTTGTAGTCCAAGGGACTCTCAAGAGTCTTCTCCAACACCACAGTTCAAAGGCATCAATTCTTCGGCGCTCAGCCTTCTTCACAGTCCAACTCTCACATCCATACATGAACTTAGAGCTTAATGTGCATATACATTTGAGAGCTCTAGGTTGTCACATAGGAGTCTACAGACTAAATAAAGTTTGGGTTCAGTTCAGTTCAGTCGCTCAGTCGTGTCCGACTCTTTGGGACCCCATGAACCGCAGCACGCTGGGCCTCCTTGTCCATTACCAACTCCCAGAGTTTACCCAAACTCATGTCCATTGAGTCAGTGATGCCATCCAGCCATCTCATCCTCTGTCGTCCCCTTCTCCTCCTGCCCCCAATCCCTCCCAGCATCAGGGTCTTTTCAAATGAGTCAGCCTTTTGCGTCAGGTGGCCAAAGTATTGGAGTTTCAGCTTTAGCATCAGTCCTTCCAATGAACACCCAGGACTGATCTCCTTTAGGATGGACTGGTTGGATCTCCTTGCAGTCCAAGGGACTCTCAAGAGTCTTCTCCAACACCACAGTTCAAAAGCATCAATTCTTCAGCGCTCAGCTTTCTTTATAGTCCAACTCTCATATCCATACATGACCACTGGAAAAACCATAGCCTTAACTAGACGGACCTTTGTTGACAAAGTAATGTCTCTGCTTCTTAATATGCTATCTAGGTTGGTCATAACTTTCCTACCAAGGGGTAAGCATCTTTTAATATCATGGCTGCAATCACCATCTGCAGTGATTTTGGAGCCCCCCAAAATAAAATCAGCCGCTGTTTCCACTGTTTCCCCATCTATTTGCCATGAAGTGATGGGACTGGATGCCATGATCTTAGTTTTCTGAATGTTGAGCTTTAAGCCACTTTCATCAATAGGCTCGTTAATTCTTCACTTTCTGCCATAAGGGTGGTGTCATCTGCATATCTGAAGTTATTGATATTTCTCCCAGCTTGATTCCAGCTTATGCTTCCTCCAGCCCAGCATTTCTCATGATGTACTCTGCATATAAGTTAAATAAGCAGGGTGACAATATACAGCCTTGATGTACTCCTTTTCCTAAAGTTTGGGTCCTACTGATCTAATACCAGAATATAGTGCTGCGCTCTGTTTCTTCCTTGATGTTAAGGACCTCAAGAAACTTAATTTATAGACTTAATCAACTTCTCTAACCTTAATTAGGATATTCCTCATTCGTTCAGGATGTCGTTAGCTCCCTCAGACAGCAGTCTGTTTTTGTTTTTCTTTTTTGAGAGGGAAGTAAAGTTTATTAGAGTGGGAGACACTGTTAGAACAGCGGGCCAGCTCAAGGGAGAACCGATGAGACAACAGTCTTTTATAGTGGCAGTAGTGCGACTACTGAAAGAAATGAAAATCTTTAAAAACTAGTGGTTTAGGGGACTTCCCTGATGGTCTGGTGGTTAAGACTGTGCTTTCACTGCAGGAGGCGTGGGACCTATCCCTTTTCGGGAACTAAGATCCTCCTGCTGTATGGCACGGTCAAAACAAAACAAAACTAGTGATTTTATTCTGTGACAGATCCCTCCAGCACCACCAAGACCTGATTTTGATGCCTCAAGGGAGAAACTACAGAAACTTGGAGAAGGAGAAGGGTCTATGACAAAGGAGGAATTCACGAAGATGAAGCAGGAATTGGAAGCGTATGTGACTTTTGTTGTTATTTGTGCTTGTTTTTATGCCCTTTTTTTGTTTGGTTGGTTTTTGTTTTTGTTCCTCTGCTCTCTGATATCCCATCCTTTCAATCATTTCACCACAGTGACCCTTTCTGTAAGATGCAGGTTTAAGCCATACAACCAGTGTTAACTATCATGATCAGAGCCTACAGGA
Source organism: Ovis aries (assembly GCF_016772045.2). Lineage (NCBI taxonomy): Eukaryota > Metazoa > Chordata > Mammalia > Artiodactyla > Bovidae > Ovis > Ovis aries. The sequence goes on along the minus strand of NC_056071.1, from coordinate 42,786,859 downwards.
AAATTATAGAATAATTGTCTGCATTGTAAAATTCTTTAAATTGCTGTTTTAAATAAACTCTGAAGATTGAAAACAAAAGATCCACAAGTTCATAAATGATAGTAGAAAGGGAAGTAATGACTTTTTAAAGTCATTATGATCTACACATGTAGATCATTTTATTTTTATTTACAAGGCCTTAGTCATTAACCCACCTGGTTCTCTTGTTTGAACAAGTGCGTACTACCAAGATTTCTGTTTCTCATATAAGTGTGCACTAAGCAACTCTGGATATTTTCTTCTTTCTTTTTCAAAAAGTGTGTGTGTGTGTGTGTGTGTGCGCGTGTGTGTATAATTTTCCCACTCTTCTTTTGTCTGCCTATGGCTTCTGCCTGAAGGGAAAAGAATAGGAGCAGAGCAATGGGAGAATAGTTTTTTAGTGTTTTTTATTAAATGATTATTAGTTTCATATATACTAGACATATATTAAATTCTTGAAAAAATTCTATTTCATTTTTAGCATATTCGCTGAAAATAGTTTTTCCCCTTCTCTTGAACATTTGAAATAATTTTGGATTGTTGCATATTGTTTTTCTGTATTTTGAGAGTTAAACAAGAAAATAGCTTTCCTTGCATTACCATCACCTCCATCACTTTTTCTGGTCATTTCTCCCGTTTGTGCATTTCCTTTTCTCCTCTTCCACTGAATTTCAGTTTTTAAGCATATATTCATGCTGCTACTAGACTCTTCTTCAGAATGCTAAACTCTTGACAAGGGAAATTAACAAAGTAGGTCTTCTTTGTTAAAGTGTAAGGTGACAGATATTTTAAGAATTCTGTCAATACTGAGTGCAAGCAGTAGCCTGATAGTGGACAGGTACAACTTCTATGGTTTACAAGCCTGACAGCTGGAAATGAGCAGCGCACATTAACATTGAAAGAATCTGTGGTTTTCCAGTGGCCCTGATCATGATTCTTTTGTGGTCTGGTTAGGGGTTGGATAACAGAGAACCTTGGGTTTATTCTACTGCTACCTCCATCCTCTGCATCCTTCTTTTTTGTCTTCACTGAATGACTACCCTCACAGAGATCAAACTTCTCCCAACATTGGTCCTGCTGGTTTGCTGGTATGTAAAACTTAACCTCCTCACACGTAATTGAAGCAAGAATATTAGGCCTTTTCCTTGAGTGGTTCCCTCCCCCGCCCCCCAAACTGACATGTATTACTGTAAGGTCGCTGTGATTCACTGATGATGTTAAACTGTTTTAAACACAGTTCTTCAGTATAATGGAAAACACTAGTCTCTCCATGGTGTGTTTCTTTCTTGTGTGCTTGGGTCTTTAGATGAAAATAGTTATTAAAGTTGAAAATATGTTTACTCAGGTTTGTTTTATTTATTTGTATGAAGGTGTTTAAAAGCAGTAATTATCTAGAAATTGAATCATTAAAATTGTATGCTATAATTTGTAGTATACTTTCTCTGAAGCTAAAAACAAAAAGCCCTATAGTTACCTTTAACATCAACTTGCATAGGAAGAAAGGTTCATAAAACTTAAAAATATTAACGTTTATATATAATAAATACTATTAACTAGCATGAAGTCTTTTCAGAGCTGCATTTTATATATTTTGTTAACAGTTCAACTAAAACCTTTGTTTACATGGATTATATCTTTGTGCCTCTAGTTTTGCATTTAGAATAATTCCTAGTATTTGCTTAAAAAACTGTTGCAGGTGTTTTTCTGCAGTGTTTTACCTTTAATTTTGTGTATTATTTCTAGTGAGTATTTGGCAATATTCAAGAAGACGGTTGCAATGCATGAAGTGTTTCTGTGTCGTGTGGCTGCACATCCCATTTTGAGGAAAGATTTAAATTTCCATGTCTTCCTGGAATATAATCAAGATGTGAGTATTGAATTGATCAAAGCAGTGATCAAGGTTTATTTTTAAAGAGTCATTGGAAGGAGAAGGGAGTTGTTAGAAAAGGCTTAAGGCCTTATAAATACATTTTATAAAATGCTCTGATTTTTCAAGGCAGTTTAATATGACTCTTTTTTAATGATGATACAGTATTTCAGTAGAACTTGAGTAGATTAATTTTTTAAATGATGCTAAACTATGTTACTACATGAGATATTGATTTTGATCCTGAATTGTGACCTTCTTAAGAAATAGGGCTATTAAATTGGTTAATGTTTCTTAAATTTGAGTTTGGAGGCTTCTGAAGCCTTACGGAGAATTCCAGAGAAGTTCTTGAGCTAAAGAATTCCCAGTTAGTTTTGGGTTGATCACTGACTCTTAATCTGTTTAACCTGCCTCCCTCAGTGCTGGTTGCTGCTAATTTTCCTCCCTCCCTTCCTCAAGAGGTTTCTTCATTCGTGGTCCTGGAAAAAATCTTTTTAGTGGATGGATGATACAGATCTTGGAGTCTCTATTTGGATGACAAGGTTAACTCATAATTTTAGCAGAAGAGAGATGTTTCCTAACCTTCATTCATTTCTTCCTCTGGCATCAGTGACCACCCAGGACCTCATCTCACCCCCGAGTTCTTAAACCCTGATACTATGGACTCCAAACATAGCCTTCGGTCCTCACGACTCCCTTTTTCCCTGTTCCCACTGCAGTAGTTCTTTGACTCACTGCTGCATCTAGACGCTTGACTTCCCCTGCACTTCGACCCTGTCAGTAGCTCTTTTGTTTTTCTTTCTTATCTTGCCTTGAGTGCCTGCTCTGTCACTTATAGCAGTGTTATGACTTTAGACAGCTCTCTCTCATTTTCCATTAAAGCTAATTGCAATAATTCTTCTTGATCAGTTAATGACCTTGTTCACTGGGAGTGGACACCAATCAGAAAGCAAACACCCAAACCTCCTGTATCCCCTCCCATTAGCTTTCAACCACCTTGGCAGCCACACTCATTTAATAGCTTTCTTTTCTTTTTTCTTTTTACTTCCTCCTTTCCGATCTGGATGCCTTTTTAAAATTTTGCTTGCCTGACTGCCCTGGCTGGAACCTCCAGTACAGTGTTACATGGAAATGATAAGAGCAGACATCCGTGTTCTGTCCCTGATCTTAGGGGGAAAGCACTCACTCCTTCACTATCAAGTGTGATGTTAAATGTGAGTTTTTACATAGATACCCTTTGTCAGCTTAAAGAAGTTTTATTCCTAGTTTGTTGAGTGTTTTTATCATGAAAAAGTACATCTGTTGAGATGATCGTGTTTTTTATTCTGTTAATGTGGTGAAGTACCTCATGCTTTTCCATTTTGACTGAGATACCTTTCTAGCTATGCTGACTCCCATGTTCTTGTGGATCTATGGGAATCCATCTTGATGTGTTCCCCTCTTAACTCTGTGGCTGCTTCCCAGTCTCCTTCATGGGCTTTTCCCGCCTTATATCCATTCATTTAAATCTGATTCTTCCAAGGTTCCTAATTGAGTTCTCTACAAGTCTGTAAGATTTCTAATTCTGTCAGTTCTCTCTAATACCTGCTTCTGTGGCTCCATCAATTCTAATATGCTTAACTTAGAAATCTATGGGAATTCCTTGGCAGTCCAGTGGTTAGCACAGGTTTGATCCCTGGTCATGGAACTAAGATCCCATAAGCTGCATGGGACAGCCCCGCCTGGCCGCTCCCACTGCCCCAACTGTATCACTCCTGAGGCCCAGCACTATTCATTAAATAGCCTCCTGAAAAACCTCCATTTAGATGTCCCCTTGGCCTTTTACCATCAGCTGAACCCTTCTTTTAAATCCATGCCTCCTTTTGTACTCTCTGTCTTATCTCAAAGAAGGCATCACTAACTCCCATTCCCTTCCACCATGAAAACTGCTGAGGACTCCTACTGTCTGTTCCTATCAGGAGTCACCAGATTCTCTCTGTCTCATTTTACTGTGCATACTTGCTTCCATCACTAGACCTAAAGACTAGTCCAGACTTTCATAATCTTTGCCTGGGTTATTGAAGCAGACCCTGACTGGTCAGTCAACCTCCAGTCTTAGCTTTCTCAACCCCTCAGTCATATTGAGTTTCTTGGGTGCTTTGCTGATATCCCATGAATAGCTTTAACACTATACTTCACATATTGTGTGTAATTATATGTTTGCTTCTCTCTGTCCTCCTCTGTACCATTAGTTACTATAAGAGTAGGGACCACCTGTTAATCATCTTAATATTTGTAACACCCAGCACAGTGTGTGGTTATAATATACATTCATTATGGTTTGTTAAATGAGTGAATTAGTGAAATAATTAATATAAAAAATAAGGTTAAAAAAAAGCTGGAGTGCTTTGAGAGGCCTAAGATAGAGCAGTGAATTCTAACTGGGAATTTGAAAGGGTTTCATGAAGAGATGCCTTTTATTTTGAATATTAAAGTCTGAATAGAGTTTTTGGTGGGAGAGGAGATACCATTTCAGATACAGAAGAACCTAAGATCAGAGCCTCTTTCGAGAACAGTGTGGAGCATGAGGCTCTTTAGGGATAGGGGTGGAGGTGGAAAGGTAACCTGAACCAGATTTTTTCAAAGTGTTGAGTATCTTGCTAAGGGGATTGGCGTTCAGTCTCTGAACATTATGAAACTCCATGAACTTATTTAAGTATGGAAGAGATGCTCAAAGTGTGATTTTGGAAGGAAAAAGAAAGAAGTTGTAGATTGTGTCAAGATTTTTATTGAAACGTATGGAGTTTTCATACTTTCATACCTTCGCAGTCGGTCTCTCCCATCAGGAAGCTTCCATAAGTCTCTTATCTTTATCCATCAGAGGGCAGACAGAATGAAAACCATAATCAAACTAATCAAACTGATCACATGGACCATAGCCTTGTCTAACTCAATGAAACTATGAGGCATGCCGTGTAGGGCCACCCAAGATGGATGGGTCATAGTGGAGATTTCTGACAAAATGTTGTCCACTGGAGAAGGGAATGGCAAACCACTTCAGTATTCTTGCTTTGAGAATGCGATGAACAGTATGATAAAGCAAAAAGATATGACACTGAAAGATGAACTCCCCAGGTCGGTACATGCCCAATATGCTACTGGAGAAGAGTGGAGAAATAACCAGAAAGAATGAAGAGACAGAGCCAAAGTGAAAACAGTGCCCAGCTGTGGATGTGACTGGTGATGGAAGTAAAGTCCAGTGCTGTAAAGAACAATAAAAGAACGATATGGCATCGGAGAAGGCAATGGCACCCCACTCCAATACTCTTGCCTGGAAAATCCCATGGACAGAGGAGCCTGGTGGGCTGCAGTCCAAGGGGTCTCTAAGAGTCAGGCACGACTGAGCGACTTCATTTTCACTTTTCATTTTCATACTTTGGAGAAGGAAATGGCAACTCACTCCAGTATTCTTGGCCTGGAGAATCCCCGGGGCGAGGAGCCTGATGGGCTGCCGTCTCTGGGGTCGCACAGAGTTGGACACGACTGAAGCGACTTAGCAGCATGGCATAGGAACCCAGAATGTTAGATCCATGAATCAATTGGAAGTGGTGAAACAAGAGATGGCAAGAGTGAACATTGACATTTTAGGAATCAGGAAACTAAAATGGGCTGGAATGGGTGAATTTAATTCAGATGACTGTTAAATCTACTACTGTGGGCAGGAATCCTTTGGAAGAACTGGAGTAGCCCTCATAGTCAACCAAAGAGTCTGAAATGCAGTACTTGGGTGCAGTCTCAAAAACAACAGAATGATCTCTGTTCATTTCCAAGGCAAACCATTCCACATCACAGTAATCCCAAGTCTATGCCCCAACCGCTAATGCCGAAAAAGCTGAAGTTAAACAGTTCTATGAAGACCTACAAGATCTTGTAGAACTCACCCCCCAAAGAGATGTCCTTTTCATCATAGGGGACTGGAATACAAAAGTAGAAAGTCAAGAGATACCTGGAGTAAGAGGCAAGTTTGGCTTTGGAGTACAAAATGAAGCAAGGCAAAGGCTAACAGAATTTTGCCAAGAGAACACACTGGTCATAGCAAACACTGTCTTCCAAACAATACTTGAGATAACTCTACACATGGACATCACCAGATGGTCAATACTGAAATCAGATTGATAATATTCTTTGCAGCTGAAGATAGAGAAGCCTGATACAGTCCGCAAAAATGAGACCAGGAGCTGACTGTGGCTCAGATCATGAACTGCTTATTGCCAAATTAAGACATAAACTGAAGAAAGTAGGTAATACCACTAGACCATTCAGGTATGACCTAAATCAAATCCCTTAACAATTATACAGTGGAATATTGTACGGGAAGCAATGATCAAGACCATCCCCAAGAAAAAGAAAATGCAAAAAGGCAAAATGGTTGTCTGAGGAGGCCTTACAAATAGCTGAGAAAAGAAGAGGTGCTAAAGGCAAGGGAGAAAAGGAAAGATATACCCATTTGAATGCAGAGTTCCAAAGAATAGCAAGGAGAGATAAGAAAGCCTTCCTCAGTGATCAGTGCAAGGAAATAGAGGAAAACAATAGAATGGGAAGGACTAAATATCTCTTCAAGAAAATTAGAGATACCAGGGGAACATTTTATGCAAGAATGGGCACAATAAAGGACAGAAATGCTGTGGACCAAACAGAAGCAGAAGATATTAAGAAGAGGTGGCAAGAATAAACAGAAGAACTATACAAAAAAGATGTTCATGACCCAGATAACCACAATCACTCACCTAGAGCCAGACATCCTGGAGTCCAAAGTCAAGTAAGCCTTAAGAAGCATCACTATGAACAAAGCTAGTGGAGGTGATGGAATTCCAGTTAAGCTGTTTCAGATCCTAAAAGATGATGCTGTGAAAGTGCTGCACTCAGTATGCCAGCAAATTTGGAAAGCTCAGCAGTGGCCACAGGACTGGAAAAGGTCAGTTCTCCGTCCAATCCCAAAGAAAGGCAATGCCAGAGAATGTTCAGACTACCGCACAACTGCACTCATCTCACACACTAGCAAAGTAATGCTCAAAATCCAAGCCAGGCTTCAACAGTACGTGAGCTGTGAACTTCCAGATGTTCAAGCTGGATTTAGAAAAGCCAGAGGAACCAGAGATCAGATTGCCAACATCCATTGGATTATCAAAAAGCAAGAGAGTTCCAGAAAAGTATCTACTTCTGCTTTATTGACTGTGCCAAAGCCTTGACTGTGTGGATCATAACAAACTGGAAAATTCTGAGAGATGGGAATACCAGACCACCTGACCTGCCTCCTGAGAAATCTGTATGTAGGTCAAGAAGCAACAGTTAAAATAGAACATGGAACAATGTACTGGTTCCAACATGGGAAAGGAGGACGTCAAGACTGTATATTGTCACCCTGCTTATTTAACTAATATGTAGAAAGCAAAGAACTGATGAGCCTTGTGATGAAAGTGAAAGAGGAAAGTGAAAAAGCTGGCTTAAAACTCAACATTCAGAAAACAAAAATCATGGCATCCAGTCCCATCGCTTCATGGCATATAGATGGAGAAACAATGGAAACAGTGAGAGACTATTTTCTGCAGCTCCAAAATCACTGCAGTTGATGACCACAGCCATGAAATTAAAAGACGCTTGCTCCTTGGAAGAAAAGCTATGAGAAACCTAGATAGCACATTAAAAAGCAGAGACATTACTTTGCCAACAAAGGTCCATCTAGTCAAAGCTATCGTTTTTCCAGTAGTCATGTATGGATATGAGAGTTGAACTATAAAGAAAGCTGAGCACCAAAGAACTGATGCTTTTGAACTGTGGTGTTGGAGAAGACTCTTGAGAGTTCCTTGGACTGCAGGGAGATCCAGCCAGTCCATCCTGAAGGAAATCAGTGCTAAATATTCATTGGAACAACTGATGCTGAAGCTGAAACTCCAATACTTTGGCCACCTGATGCGAAGAACTGACTCATTTGAAAAGACCCTGATGCTGGGAAAGATTGAAGGGAGGAGGAGAAAGGAGTGACAGAGGAAGAGATGGTTGGATGGCATCACCGACTCATTGCACTGAGTTTGAACAAGCTCTGGGAGTTGGAGAGGGACAAGGAAGCTTAGTGTGCTGCAGTCCATGGAGTCGAAAAGATTTGGACATGACTGAGCTACTGAACTGATGGGGTTTTAGGGAACAGATGAGAATCCGAGAGACTGTATAGATAGGAAAACCATGAATAGGGAACGAAGAAGAGGGAAAACTTGGAGGTCAGATTATAATAAGTACTTTTAAAAATATTTAACGTGCGGTTAGCAGAATATATATATGTAGAGAATATGATGTAGGCAATTGGAAATAGAATCTAAGATTGAGGAAAGAGCCGAGGCGTAGTGATTGAGATCTGCTAGTCACTTGCTTAATGGTGAGTATTGAAGCTGTGGCAGCAGATAAGGAAGTTAGATGAGATGTTCCTTCATGGGGCACTGATGCAATAAGTGGTAAAGTCAGAGTTGACTGCTTCTCAGTTTTGCCTTTAGATATATACTATTCATGCCATTCAGAGTCATCTTTTGTGTCCTTTGTCTCGTGAGTTGCTGACCCCAAAATAGGTTGGGAGATGAGATTTGGAGTAGTTCAGAGTGAAAATTTTGCAAAATATATTTTCAGAGTTTCTGTAGAATCATATGATGGTATATTGTACTCCAATAGATTTTACATGTTCAGAGAAGCTCCTGAGTGAATTTTTAGTTGACTTTATATTTTGTAGTAGTGTTTGACAAAGTGTGATGAAAGGGCTCCTTAGAGCAGAATTATCAACTACACTTACACAATTTGGAGGGGCTTCCCTAGTGGCTCAGCGGTAAAGACTGCCTGCAATGTGGGAGACTCGGGTTTGATCCCTGGATTGGAAAGATCTCCTGGAGAAGGGAATGGCAATCCAGTTCAGTATCCTTGCCTGGAAAATTCCATGGACAGAGGAGCCTGGTAGGCTCCAGTCCACTTTATGAGGTCATAAAGTGTCAGACACAACTGAGCGGCTAACACTTTCACTTTTGAGCCTTACTGTAGATCAGCTGAACCTGAATTTTTGGTGGTGAGGCCAGACTCCTTTAAGTTCCCAGAATTTGAAAATCACTGATCACACATAATGAAATTGCCACTTTATTAAGTTTAAAAACTGGAGTCCTTTTGAGATTGCTGTTTTGATGACAGAGAATAAAGGAGGTATTAACTTCTCATTTGTAATCTTAAAAGAAATACTAACTTAAATTTACCTTTCTTTCAGTTGAGTGTGCGAGGAAAAAATAAAAAAGAGAAACTGGAAGATTTCTTTAAAAACATGGTTAAATCAGCAGATGGAGTAATTGTTTCTGGAGTAAAGGTAAGACACTATTTGGTTAACAGAGGTACTGCTTTGAGAATTTACTTCTTTTATGAGAGAGATACTTTGAGATTTTCCGATGTGTAGGCAGTTATATTGGAATGAAAGAGAAGTTTGGATAGTAGACCTAGGCCTGGGAAACTGGGCCCCTTGCCCTGAGTTCCCCTCTTCAGAGAGCTCCTTTCTCTAAGAGGTGATAGGTCTGCAGCTCTAAGGGGATTTGCCAACCCAGAGCCCACACCCTTGTCCTCCAGACCAGACCATTCTCCTTATCTAGAACATTTTCTTACCCAAATTCCGAACCTGCCTTCAAGTCCTGCCTGGACTTCCTCCTTGAATTCATCTGCTGGTGAGCAGACCATGCCTCTGATGGCCTGTCCTCCATAGGTAGTCAAGGCATAGAGGGCCAGCACAGGGAAGAAGAGCAGTGTGCAGGATGGAATGACTGTCCGGCCACATGCACGTGAGGTCCCTCTGGGTGCCTTACAGAGTCTCAGGGTGGGGCACCGAGGGGCTGCCTCAGTTTGTACACTTAGCCTTGGCTTTACAAATGTTAGGGGCCGACTTGGGTTCAGATTTGAAGTTAGAAGAGCTGAGTTGAAGTTTCGGTTTTGTCTCACAGTAGCTACGTGACCTTGAAAAAAGTCACTTTTCTTTCTCTAAATCTCAGGTTTCCCATTTTGAAAACGTTAGTAATGCTACCTAACTACAGGATTGTTAGAAACACTGAGTTAGATTTAGAAAGAATGAGATGCTAGGTATGCATATACTTATAATTACTTAGATAACACCTAGATTTTTCTTAATGATGATCTGAAAATGGTACAAGAATTGATTTTTTAAAAAACTCTTACCATCAAAATATTGAGAAAAATGTTTATTGCAGAATGTATTTTCAAAGTTTATAGAATCATATGATGGTATATTATACTCCAATAATATTAAGCAAATAAGCAATAAATAATGCTTTATTATCATTGCCTGTTTTTATAAATATATCTACACTAAAACTTGGGTGTAAAGTTATATTTGACTTATACTTTGATTTTGTAGAGACAGGTCAGTTGATATGTTGACAGTGTATCTCCTGTGGCTACTTTTAAAAAGAGTTGACATGGGAATTCCCTGGCACTCTAGTGGTTAAGACTCAGCGCTTTCACTGCCGAGGGCCTGGGTTCAATCCCTGGTCAAGAAACTAAGATCTCATAAACCGTGCAGTGAGACCAAGAAAAGATTCAGGCTGGGTTTTTTTTGTTTTTTTTTGTTTTTTTTTTCAGATTATTTCCATTTTGTTGCTACTTATGTTGAACTTTTTGATTAACATTAAGTATAAACCACTATATTGATTATGAGTTTGATAATTGTATTAAAGTAATAGCTGACATTTTTTTGAACTTTTGGAGTGTGGTGTTTGGTAGCACACATTTCATTAATCTTCACTACAACTCTGCAAGTTAGTTTTATCTCTCTTTTTCCAATAGACCTCACCTGTACTAGTTAAGAAAACTAGTACACATGCATTAACAGATTTTAAGTCACATTTTGTCACACTAACTTTTGCTACTATGTTCCGTTAATATGGATCTCAAGTTACATCGTTTCAACTGGTGCTTTTTCAGTAAACAGTTGCTATTTTAGAAGGGAGGAAAGTAGTTCATTGTTTTTAGTTTTAATGGATTTCTAGCTTTGTTCCAAAAAAGATTGAAAACAGTGTTTAATACGAAAACTGCTTCCAGATAGCTAATTTGGCCAGGTTCCCCAAAGCAATCAGAGAGGGCCAATGACTAAGGCTTAGCAGCATTCAGGAGTGGTTCATAAAATGCATAACAGACCAAGAGAAGCAGATTTCTACTTGTCTGCTTTTTTCCCTTTTTTTTTCCTCAGAAGTAATTGATTGCTCCTACTGGAGGAAATCAATGTGTTGGAGAAGCAGGATTGTAGTGGAAGAGCACAAGCTGGAATAGGTTCAAGTACAACGTGGGAGCTTGGACCATATGGGACCATAAGCCTTCTGCTGTAGAACTGTGGAAGGTTTCTTACTTGATAGATGTTTTTGAAGTTTGAACTTGTTTTTGAAGTTTGAACTTACATGTTTTGAAGTTTGAACTTGTTGGTGAAATCAATATAATGTCTGATTATTAGAGGATAGCTATGCTGTTTAATGATGATCTTTTATGATTATAAGGGAAGCAAAGTGATTTATATATTAGATTAAAGCAAATAAGTGAAAAAAGCTCATATTTTCTTTTGATCCCATAGGATGTAGATGATTTCTTTGAGCATGAACGAACATTCCTTTTAGAATATCATAACCGAGTTAAGGATGCATCTGCTAAATCTGATAGGATGACAAGATCCCACAAAAGTAAGGTTTTTCTCTGTGGCTCAAGTTTACATTGTTTAATGGAATAATTATCAAGTTATTATGTTATTTACAGTTGTAAAAGTCTTGATATAGGGCAGTGATTTTCAAACTATGGTCTATGAAGCTTTGATCTCAAGGCCCTTTTAAGCAAGAATCTGAGAACAAAACTAATTTCATAATAATACTAGGATGATTTTTTTGTCCTTTTCACCATGTTGACATTTATACCAACGATGCAAAAGCCGTGATGGATAAATTGCTGGTGTCTTAGGACAAATCAAAGCAGTGGCACCAAACTGTACTAATAATCTTTGAATTCTTTCCCACAGTGCATTCAAAATTTTAAAAATTCAATTAAGAATGTCCTTGATGAAGCAGTGAAACTTATTACTTATTGAAAGTCTCCTCCCTTGAGTATACTTTTTTAATATGCTGAATGATGGATTGGGAGGTATACATAAAGCACTTTGCATATGGATTATGATGGTTCTTTCTAGAAAAGCAACTGAGTTGTAACTGAACTGGCTGCTTTTTTTCAATACCACTTTTACTTGAAAGAACAACTGACAGACAAGCTGCTATTATGCAAACTTATGTATTGGTAGCCATTTTATCAAAAATTAATTAAATGAGCCTCACACTTCATGGAAAACTACTGGCAGTGTTTGTTGACAGTGATAAAAATCAAGGTTTCCAGCAATTATTAGAGTCTTGGAAAACTTGTATCAGTCACCATGAGTTTGCTTTTTAGTAATTAAAGACTTGTCTGAGGAGACTGATGGTGATATTACTGAGTGTGATACTTTTTATGTACTGAAGTGCATCTGCATTTGGAAGATGTGTGTGATTCATTGAACCAGTATTTTCTAAATAATCAAAATCATGATAAGTACACAATAGACTAATGGTTTTTTTTAACAGCTGTACTGAAGTGTAATTGATATCAATAAACTGCAATGTTCAAAGTTTACAATTGGATAAGTTTTGACACGTGTATGACAGCATCACTAGAGACAGTATAATGAACATGTCCATCACCACACACAGTCCTCTTGTGGCCCTTCATAATCCCTCCATCCTGTCCCTGTCCCCAGGCCACTGCTGATAATACTTTCTGTCTCTATAGGTTAATTTGCATTTTCTAGAGTTGTATATAAATGGAATCATACAGTGTATACTTTCTATGGTCTGGCTTTGAAATTCAACAAAATTATTTTGAGTTTCATCCATGTTGTTGTATGCATCAATAATTCATTCTGTTTTATTGCTGAATGGTATTCCATTGTATAGATACACCACAGTTGTCTATGCAGCTCTTGGTGGACAGTTGGATTGTTGCTAGCTTTTACCCATTCAAAATAAAGCTGACATATGTAAGTCTTTATGAACATATGCTTTCATTTCTCTTGGGTAGTACCTAGAAGTAGAATGACTGGGTCAAATGTAAGTATATAATTAACTTTTTTAAAGATATTGCCAAACATTTTTCCAAAATGATTGTATCATTCTGCATTCCTACCAGCTGTGTAGGAGAATTCCAGCTGCTTCACATCCTCACCAACAAAGTCAGTCTTAAATTTTATCCATTCTGCTAGGCCAATATGGTTTTAATTTCAGTGATTGATGATATTGAACTTCTTTTCTTGTATAAGTCTTTCAGCTTTATTCTTCTTTGTCAAAGTTGTTTTGGCCCCTCTAGGTTCTTTATTTTTTCAGATGGATTTTAAAATCAGCTCGTCACTTTCTACAAAAATGCCTGCTGGGATTTTTGATTGGAATTATGTAGAATATAGATCAATTTGGGGGGAGGATTAAGATCTCAAAAGTATTGGTTCTTCTGATACATGAACAGGGTATATCTCTATTTACTTTGGTCTTCTCTCAGCAATTTTTTGTAGCTTCCTTTGTAAAGCTCTTATACAACTTTGGTTAGATCTCTGTTTTTTGATGTGATTCTAAATGATGTGTTTTTTACACTTGAGTTTCTGGGGTTTTTTTGCCAATATATAGAAAAACATGGTATTTTCAGCATTGAGCTTATATCTTGGAGCCTTCCTAAATCAACTCAGTTATTAGTTTATTAACTATTTTGTAGATTCCTTAGCATTTTCTACATAAAGGGTTATCTGTGAATAAAAACAGACTTCTTCAGTTCCAGTTGAAATGATGTTTCTCTCTTTTCCTTGTCCATTATACTGTAGCTGTACCCTCTAGTACCGTGTTGGTAAAAGTGGTGAGGGCAAGCGGTTTGACCTTGTTCCTTATCTTTTGGGAAAGCATCCATCTTAATTGTGATGTTAGGTATAGGTTTTTCCTAGAAGCCTTTTAGCAGGTTTAAGTCAGGAATGAATGTTGGATTTTGTCAGATGCTCTTTTTGCAACAGTTGAGATAACCATACGGTTTTTATTTTTTTAGTCTGTTAATATGGTTAATCATGTTGATTGATTTTCAGATACTAAACCAATCTTATATTCTTAGCATAAATATCACATATCATTGGAGTATAATGTGATAGAGTACACAGATTTAATTGATAGGACTTTAGGTTCCCCAGTGTGACTAACCCTTAAAGGAACTACTGCTTGTTGAGTAGAGTATCCACAGTTATCTGAAAATATTAGTAAAATACCTCCTGCTTTTCCAGTGACATACCTGTTTGAAGCTAGATTTTTTTTTCCCCCACTGCTACTGCTAAGTCACTTCAGTGACTTAGTGTCCAACTCTGTGCGACCCCAGAGACGGCAGCCCACCAGGCTCCCCCGTCCCTGGGATTCTCCAGGCAAGAACACTGGAATGGGTTGCCATTTCCTTCTCCAGTGTATGAAAGTGAAAAGTGAAAGGGAAGTCACTCAGTCGTGTTCAACTCCTAGTGACCCCATGGACTGCAGCCTACCAGGCTCCTCCGTCCATGGTATTTTCCAGGCAAGAGTACTGGAGTGGGGTGCCATCGCCTTCTCTGTTTTTCCCCACATACTTGAGCAAAAATATTGTTTCACAGTACAGTGAATGCAGAAGCAGATAAGAGAACAGAGCTATTGACTATTAATCCAGAAACAAAAAAGAGATTTGCAAAAATCTAAGTGTCACCGTGGTCACTGACTTTAAATATTTTTCATTTAAATATTATGTTAACATATAATGGTTTGAATACTGTTATTTTAAAATAGTAAATATTAAGACTATACTTTTGGGGATCGTTTCTATCGTTTGTTACTCTAGAAGTTTCTCTGAACGTGTAGAGCGCCTGAAACCACGAGGAGACACACTTCACACAGCAGTCTCTCCTCAGCGTGAAGCCGGCTCGTGGTGTTCCTTCTACAGTTGCTATTTGCTGTTGATGATTGTTCTCCTCCTCCTCTGGGAGAGTAAGAGGGAGAGAATGTTGTCTCGGTAGTTTCCTTAAGAAAAAAAAAATAGTAAATACTTAAATTTTTTTTGTTTTACTTAAAAAAAAATAACCCTCTGTACAGTGCTACAGACCCAGAAGTCTCTCTGAATATTCTTTGCTCTTGTATGTCTCCCTGGTCCTTTTCCATGCCCTTCTCTTTATCTAGAATTCTTTCCTCCACTTTACCTAGTAAAGATTTCCTCACCCTGCAAGCTCCAGCTCCTGCTGTAGCGTCTGTAAACCCTTCCCTGACATCCTCAGGTGGAATATCTGTTTCCCCTGCTCCTTAAGTAGTTTATAACTACTTCCAGTTCCATTCATCATAATGTATTATAGTTTGTGTCGTTTCTTTCTCTAGACTTCGGTATCTCATATTACATACACATTTTTTGGCAGGTACGTATTCAGTAACTTTTTTAATCCATGAATAAATATATTAAATCCTTAAAATTTTTCCATAGGTGCTGCAGATGATTACAATAGAATTGGTTCTTCATTATATGCTTTAGGAACTCAGGATTCTACAGATATATGCAAGTAAGGATTCTGATTTAAAACATTAAATAAAACAAAATTTTTGTTGGCAGCTCGGGCACACACACTACTGCTGACCCAGCAGGCGTTTTGGAATATTTTTGTCAAAACACACTGACAGTATAGAGCTTCTTTATAAACTTAGGTTGGTGTTATTTTTCTCTTCCTTTTCTCTCTTTTTTAAATCTGAGAAATAAAAATCGACCTCAGTATATATAATTTTTAACATTTACAGTGTTTTAGTTGATGAAAATTTGCCAATTTGTGTGAGAGAGAAACGATTTATATTAAAATGTTCTTAGATTTTAATAAAGTTTATTTTAAATAAGAAATGCTTTTTTAGAATTAGAATATATATATATTAATATATATTTTGCTGGAGGCCAAGTTTTACTCTTTGGCCACCTGATTCAAAGAACTGACTCACTGGAAGAGACCCTGACACTGGGAAAGATTGAAGGCAGGGAGGGGAGGAGATGACAGAGGATGAGATGATTGAATGGCATCATCAACTCAATGGACATGAGTTTGAGGAAGCTCCAGGAGTTGGTTGTGGACAGGGAAGCCTGGTGTGCTGCAGTCCATGAGGTCGCAAAGAGTCAGACACGACTAAGCAACTGAACTGAAGTTTTAATCTAGCCATAAATCTTAGTTGCTTGTGTAATGTTGTTTAAACTTAACTCTCCGTTGAAAACAGCTCAAACATACTTTTAAAAATTTAAGAGGAAAAACTGTTTTCATAGTCTATGCCTTTCTCTAAACCACATCCTTGAACTTTTCTCTAGTATATCCTGTCTCAGTAGACATGTCAGATCAAATTTTTCAGCAAAACAAGATGCCATAGCCTACTAATTAACTAATTAACATGCTACCTTCCCAAACAGTTCTTAAGTCTTTGATATGGAAAAAAAGGCAACCTTGCCATGTGTTATCTTATATAAACCTGTCAAAGCAAGTTCTTTTTAGTAAAGTGAAGTTCATAAAATTCAGCTTTCAATAGTATATACCCTAATCCAAATATAATGTTGTCTGTCATATTTTACAGAATACCCTTTAATAGTTTGGCATTTGGGATATTTTTTTAGTTGGCATTAGCATTTGAAAGATGGACTTTCTAGTTAAAAGCAACAGTGGGGACTTCATGGTGGCCTGGCGGTTAGGGTCCGGGCTTTCACTGAGGTGGCCCCGGTTCCGTCCCTGGTCAAGAACATCCTGAAGTCTTAACCACTGGACTACCACGGAATTCCCAAGACAAAGTTTTTAATGTATGGCTTAGACTGTTACCTTGAAATGGGAGGATTTTCTATAACAGTACATCAAGGGGAATCTGTTATATGGGTGCTTGTACAAAGAAAGATTTTTATTGAACTAGATGAAATCTGCAGTGAAAAAGATCATTATTATTGTAATGAGATAAAAATGTTCATTATTACTGTGGTTTGGGGGTGTGTTCTTTGAACATTTGGAATAGAAAATTATTTCAAAGATAGCTTATGATGAAATATTTTTCCCTTCCAGGTTTTTTCTTAAAGTTTCAGAACTGTTTGATAAGACAAGAGTAAGTACTAATAACTAACCTTTGGGAATGTAAATCTCTGCAAACAATAATGTTTAACTTGTTGGGCTGTGTTTAACTTTATGAGAAAGATGAGTTATACTTTAGAAGAATGAAGAGACAGATTTAGATTTGAAAATAATGAGTTTTTCAGGAAATTCACTTTTTGTTATGGTGTAAAAGTTCAAATTTTTTTTAATATAAATTTATTTATTTTAATTGGAGGCTAATTACTTTACAATATTGTATTGGTTTTGCCATACATCAACATGAATCTGCCATGGGTGTACACGTGTTCCCCATCCTGAACCCCCCTCCCACCTCCCTCCTCATACCATCCCTCTGGGTCATCCCAGTGCACCAGCCCCAAGCATCCTGTATCATGCATTGAACCTGGACTGGTGATTCGTTTCATATATGATATTATACATGTTTCAATGCCATTCTCCCAAATCATCCCACCCTAAGTTCAAATTCTTGATCAGAAAATGTGTTCAGTAGGAAACCGGGTGTATTTTTATGAAAAAAACCATTTTTTCTTGGGGATTTTGTAAGCTAGAAGAAAATCTTGGATTCACTATAACTTTACCAAGATTATTGTTTTTGATCCCCCATGAAATACTGAGTTAAAAGTGAGTTGTATCAATGTAAAGCAAATATATAACTGCATGAAATTTTCAGTCATTTTAGTAATAATACTGATACAGTCTTGGTTTTCAGGGGTCGTATTTATGTGTAATCATTATGATAGTTAAATACTATTTAACATTTTTATAAATTGATAGAATAGTGAAAATGTTTACTAAAAGTAGATGTAAAGATGGGATTAGATGCACAGAGATTTACTGTGAAAAGGAAAAAGGAAGGAGCAATGATAGACAGGAGGAGCCTTCAGATGACAGTGCCAGTCTCCACCTGTGAAAGGAGAGGGAGAGGAAAGAGGACTGGCTAGGCAGGGCTTCAGACTATAGCATAGTTCTAAGAAAGCTTTATCCAGGTCACAGGGGAGTCCTTAAGCCAGAGCCACCCGTTAGAGGAGTTCTGTGTCAGGCAAAAATGGGCTAGGTGGGGAGGACAGAACATAACTTTGGTATGAACATGATTTCAGATCCAGAGATACTGCAGTTGGGGCTGTCAGCCAGCCTCAGCAAGCATTTCTCTTGACCAAGGTCCGGGTGGCACATTTCGATAACCCCCAAATTCTTATTTCCGTTAGCATGTGCGTGATGTTCTGGTTACTATGGCTGTGTTACAAATCATCCTAAAATCAGTAGCTTTAAACAGCAGCCATTTGATAAAGCCAATGAACTCTGGTTCAGGAACTCAGAAAGGGCGCAGCAGAGATGATTGCCTCTGCCCCCTGGTGTGCCTCCACAGGAAGGCTGTGAAGGCCAGGGCCTGGAACTATCTGAAGGATCGATCATTCCTGTGTCTGAGGGTTGATACTGGCTAGCAGCTGGAACTTCGGCTAGGGCTGTTGCCTGTAACACCTACATGTGGCTTTCCCATGGAGCGGCTTAGTCTTCTTTACAGCTTGGTAAAGAGGTTCCAAAAGTGAGCATCCCAAATGATGGGAAGAGGAAGCTGGGGCCTGGAAACTGGCATGGCATCATTCTTGTATTGGCCAAGCAGTCTTAGAGCCCAGATTCAAAGAGAGAGGACACACACCCTACTTATTAATGGCAGGAGAGGAGCCCCGTTTAAAAGCACCGAACATTAACTAGCATATCAGGAAGTATAGTTTGTTTCTCCGCAAAGAAATTTAAAGTTTTTTCTAACTTTTTATTAAAGTATGCTATACATGTAGAAAAAAGCACATAACAGAAATGTACAGCTCAGTGAAATGTTATTATTTCACACACCCATGTAATGAAAACCCAGATCAAGAAATGGAGCATTACAGCAATTCAGGTGCCTGACTCCCCTTTCAGCTGCCTTCTGAGTCACCACCTCCTGCAAGACTAACCACTGTCCTAGTTTCTAACAGCAAAAATTGGTTTTATTTTCATATCTTATATAAATATACATGCAGTATATATTCTTCTTTGGTTTCTTTTAATTGTTATATACATGAGATTCATTGGTGGTGTTGCATGTAGGTATAGTACCTACATTCTTATTGCTGTATTGTTTGCCATTGCAAGAATATACCTGACTTTATTATTTGTTCTACTGGTGGGCATTTGGATAGTTGCCGGTTTGAGGTACTTGACACAGAGTACTGTTAAGACCATTTTTGATTTATCTGCAGCGGAACATAAGTATACATTTCTGTTGGGTGTATGTAACTTGGAGATGTGATGGTTTGTAGGATACCCATGTGAAAAGCTTTTGTAGGTGAACTGTTTCCCAAAGTGATTGTGCCAACTTACATTCCCACCAGAATGAATGTGAGCATTGAGCTGCTGCACAGGGTTGTAATATTTGGTATCTTTTTTTTACTTTAGCTGTTCTGGTGGATGTATAGGGTTTTGTGTGTGTGTGTGTGTGTGTTTGAATTTTTTATTTTGAAAACAATTTCTGACTTAGATTGCAAGAATAGTAAAAGAATTCCTATACACGTGTCACCCACTTTTCCTTTCCTTTTGTTGTTGTTCAGTCACTAAGTCTTGTCCAACTCTGCAGCCCCTTGAACCTGCAGCAAGCCAGGCTCCCTGTTCATCACCATTTCCCAGAGTTTGTCAAACTCATGTCTATTGAGTCGGTGATGCCATCCAATCATCTCATCCTCTGTTGCCCTCTTCTCTTGCCATCAATCTTTCCCAACATCAGGGTCTTTTCCAGTGAGTCAGCTCTTCACATCAGGTGGCCAAAGTATTGGAGCTTCAGCTTCAGCACCAGTCCTTCCAATAAATATTCAGAGTTGATTTCCTTTAGGATGGACTGGTTGGATCTCCTTGCACTTCAAGGGACTCTCAAGAGTCTTCTCCAGCACCGTAGTTCCAAAGCATCAATTCCTTGGCGCTCAGCCTTTTTTATAGTCCAACTCTCCCATCCATACATGACTACTGGAACAATCATAGCTTTGACTAAAGGGACCTTTGTTGGCAAAGCAATGTTTCTGCTTTTTAATACACTGTTTCAGTTTGTCATAGCTATTCTAAGGAGCAAGCATCTTTTAATTTTGTGGCTGCATTCACTGTCTGCAGTGATTTTGGAGCCCAAGAAAACGAAATATGACACTGTTTCCACTTTTTCCACATCTGTTTGCCGTGAACTGATGGGGTCAGATGCCATGATTTTTGTTTTTTGAATGTTGAGTTTTAAGCCAGCTTTTTCATTCTCTTCTTTCACCTTCATCAAAAGGCTCTTTAGTTCCTCTTCACTTTCTGCCATTAAAGTGGTATCATCTGTATATCTGAGGTTGTTGATATTTCTCCCAGCAGTCTTGATTCCAGCTTGTGATTCATCTAGCCCAGCATTTTGCATGATGTACTGTGCATATAAGTTAAGTAAGCAGGGTGACAGTATACAGCCTTGACGTACTCCTTTTCCAGTTTGAACCTATCCATTGTTCCATGTCCAGTTCTAATTGTTGCTTCTTGTCCTGCATACAGATTCCCTTAATGTTAACATTTTCTACATTAAAGTTATTTTATTCCAAAAGGTCCATATTTATTGTTTTTTGCCCTTTGTGTACATTTCTCTCTCTCTTTTAAAGATACGAATCAATTTTGAAATTTTATTTTTTAATTTAAGGATAATTGCTTTACAGAATTTTGTTGTTTTCTAAGAATCAATTTTAATGTAGCAGGATGATTATCAGTGATTCTCCTTAGTGTATCAATATCTGTTTTACAAATGTTCCCAGTTGTCTTATAAGTGGCTTTTTACAGTGGACTTTCTTTTATCAGGATTCAAATGAGGTTCCCATACTAGATTTGGTTGACATAATACATTCTTCTTTATCCTCTGTCTCTCCAGAGTGAGTGAAGAGTTCTCATCTTTTTAGTCTGACATGGCTGCTTCCCACTTCACCTCACCTCAGACTCACCACACCACTTTAGTTCTGTGTTTTTGGTTGTTTTTTTTTTTTTTAATTTTTACTCTTTGGTATTTTCAGGCACATTTTGTAAATGTTTTAATGTTGTTTTGTGGTTGTCTGCAGCAGGGGGATTGGTTTGAATTACCTAGTCCATTACTACTGCCAGCCTCTATTACTTTATAGTCATGTGTACGTATCAGTTGCTATTAAAATGAATAGAAAAATACAGGTGAACCTAAAAGATGATGTTGAAACTAGTTACAGCCAAGAACTTGAGTCAAATATAGAGTCCTTCCATAAATTCACTAATCTCATTTGATCTCATCATTTTTCTGTTAAATTTTTTTTGTCAGTTACGTACAAAGACAAAATAACAGGCTCATAGAAAGAATGGAAGGAAACTTAGCTTAAATAGGAACTGATACTGTAGTTACTTATAACTTTAATTTCTTTATCTTCATTTTTTAAAATTTATTTTAATTGGAGGCTAATTACTTTACAGTATTGTGGTGGTTTTTGCCATACATCGACATGAATCAGCCATGGGTGTACACGTGTTCCCCCATACTGAACCCCCCTCCGACCTCCCTTCCCACACCATCCCTTGGTTGTCCCAGGTCACCAGCTTTGAGTGCCGTGCTTCTTGCTTTGAACTTGCACTTGTCATCTGTTTTACATATGGTAATATATGTTTCAATGCTAATAACTCAAGTCAGCCCACCCTCACCTTCTCCCATAGTCCAAAAGTCTGTCTTTACATCTGTCTCTTCTGCTGTCTTGTATATAGGGTTGTCGTTAACCATCTTTCTAAATCCATATATATGCATTAATATACTGTATTGGTGTTTCTCTTTCTGACTTACTTCACTCAGTATAATAGGCTCCAGTTTCATCCACCTCATTAGAACTAACTCAAATGCATTCTTTTTTATAGCTGAGTGATCCATTGTGTATATGTACCCCACTTCCTTACCCATTCATCTGCTGATGGACATCTAGGTTGCTTCCACATCCTGGCTATTATAAACAGTGCTGCAGTGAACATTGGGGTACATGTGTCTCTTTCAATTCTGGTTTCCTCAATGTGTATGCCCAGCAGTGGGATTGCTGGGTGATATGGCAGTTCTATTTCCAGTTTTTAAGGAATCTCCACACTGTTCCCCATTGTGGCTACACTAGTTTGCATTCCTACCAACAGTGTAACGGGGTCCCTTTTCTCCACACCCTCTCCAGCATTTATTGTTCGTAGACATTTTGATGGCAGCCTTTCTGATCAGCATGAAATGGCACTTCATTGTGGTTTTGATTTGCATTTCTCTGATAATGAGTGATGTTGAGCATCTTTTCATGTGTTTGTTAGCCATCTATATGTCTTTGAAGAAATGTCGGTTTAGTTCTATTGGCTCACTTTTTGATTGGGTCATTTGTTTTTCTGATATTTAGTTGCATGAGCTTGTATATTTTGGAGATTAATTCCTTGTCAGTTGTTTCATTTGCTATTATTTTCTCCCATTCTGAAGGCTGCCTTTTCACCTTGCTTATAGTTTTCTTTGTTATGCAAAAGCTTTTAAGTTTAATTAGGCCCTATTTGTTTGTTTTTGTTTTTATTTCCATTACTCTGGGAGGTAGGTCATAGAGGATCTTGCTATGATTTATGTCTGAGAGTGTTCTGCCTATGTTTTCCTCTAAGAGTTTTATAGTTTCTGGTCTTATATTTAGATCTTTAATCCATTTTGAGTTTATTTTTATGTATGATATAACTTTAATTTTTTTACAATAAGAAAGTACTGAGTGTAGAGTATAAATACTGATTAAATACTTAATTTTTTTCCCCTATTTTAGAAAATAGAAGCACGAGTGTCAGCTGATGAGGACCTCAAACTTTCTGACCTTTTAAAATATTACTTAAGAGAATCCCAAGCTGCTAAGGTAATTTTATTCATTGTTTTTTAAAATGGACATTCTTTACAGAAATCCATCATCTCTTTAGAAGTTGTTAGACTTAAGATAGTTTAAGATGACTTATCTCTTGATTTTAAATCTTATTTTCAAGTGTGATTTTTTTTTTCTCCTTTTATAGATTGTATGGCACAGAACCCCACATTAAAGTCTCCTGTATTAACTTCTGATACAGTTTGTCTGGAACTTATCTTTTTTTTGAATTTGATATATTTAGCCAGGTGAAATACCTGCAAAGACAAAAGGAAAACACCCAAATAACGTTGTACAGCTAGAGGAGTCCTAATTTGGCCTAGCTAAGTCCTCTGTTGAGGGTGTCTGCTCAGTTGTGTGCAACTCTTTATGACTGCATGGTCTGTAACCCGCCAGGCTCCTCTGTCCATGAGATTTTCCCAACAAGAATACTGGAGTGGGTTGCCATGTCCTCCTCCAGGGGACCTTCCTGACCCAGGGATTGAACCCACGTCTCCTGTGTCTCCCAGATTCTTTACCACTGAATCACCAGGGAAGCCCTCTGTTGAGGGTGAGAGAGTCATAAAACAAGGATATGTTTTATTTTAAGGCATCTCAAATTTCCTTTTGTAAATCTGTCCATGTGTAAAACTAAAACTCTTTACTAATCAAAAAAAATGTTTAACAAAAACTTCTGAAAGCACTGAAATCTTAGTGACTCAGATACTCCAATTCAGTGTTAATTTATGAATTGAGATGTACAGAAAATTCCCATCTGGTCCCTGGTGCTTTGAATACCCTTCTTTTATCTCTCATCAAATTATAAACAACCCTTTTAACTTTGAGGACTTAAGTACTTGCAGATATACTGTCCATATCGAATTTGTTTTAAATCAGATTGTGTATTATGAACTGCTTAACATGGTTGGGAAGGGTTAAAATAAATTGTTCACCTTTGAAGACTTATTATTATAATATGTAATTGTAATGCATTCATAAAAGGGAAGGCTGCTCAACAAATAAAAAGGAATAAGCTATGCATATATACAACAGGATGGGCCACTCTCAAAATTATTTTGCTGAGTGAAAGAAGCCCAACAGTAAAGAGTGCAGTTTACATTAGCCTTCACTCTTGGTGTTGTACATTCTGTGGATTTGGACAAGTGTGTAGTGACATAAGTATCATACAGAATAGTTTTCCTGCCCCCAAATCCTGTGTTCCATCTGTTCATTCGCCTTCCTCCTAACACTTTTTGGTACTTTAATTGCCTCCGTAGTTTTGCCTTTTCCAAAACGACATATTGTTGAGTCTTTTCATATTGGTTTCTTCACTTGGTAAAGTGCATTTAAGTTGCTTCTGTGCTTTTCAGGACTTGATAGCTCTTATCTCTTCAGCAGTTAATAGCCTCTATCCATCAAGTTTGTTTATCCACTGACCTCACTGAAGGGTTGCTTCTAAGTTTTGGCAGTCATGAGTACAGCGGCTGTAAACATGCATGTGCAGGCTTTTGTGTGAACATAAGTTTTCAGCTCCTTTGAGTAATAAACAGCAAGGAGGGTAATTGCCAGACCATATGATAAGAGTAGTTCTGTCAAACTGTCTTTCAAAGGGGCTATATCACTGCATTCCCACCAGAATGAATGAGAATTCCTGTTGTATAACATCCTCACCAGCAATCGGTATTATCAATATTGTAGATTTTGGCCATTCTGACAAGGTGTGTAGTGATACCTTGTTCTAATCTGCATTTCCCTGATAACATTTGATGTAAAGCATCTTTTCACAAGCTTATTTGCCATCTCTGTGGCTTTGATGAGCTACCTGTTTAAAAAAGAAGAGTTATTTGTGTATTTTGGATAGTGGTCCTTTCTATCAACATTTTTAACTGTTAGGGAAAGGAAAGGAAAGTGTTAGTCACTCAGTCATGTCTGACTCTTTGCGACCTCATGGACTGTAGCCCATCAGGCTCCTCTGTCCATGGGGATTCTCCGGGCAAGAA
Organism: Ovis aries; assembly: GCF_016772045.2. NCBI lineage: Eukaryota > Metazoa > Chordata > Mammalia > Artiodactyla > Bovidae > Ovis > Ovis aries. The sequence goes on along the minus strand of NC_056071.1, from coordinate 42,761,866 downwards.
TACTGGAAGGAGTAGCCATTTCCTTCTTCAGGGGATCTTCCCAGTCCAGGATTGAAGCTGGACTGCCTGCATGCCAGGCAGATTCTTTATCATTTGAGCCATTAGGGGAGTCCCTGAGCCACTAAATACACATCAAAACCATGGAGTTCTGTCACTTCACACCCACTAGATAGCTCTAATAAAAAAGACAACAGTGTTGACAGGAATATGGAGAAATGAGACCCCTCAGAGTTCTGGTGGAAAAATGTAAATGGTGCGGTCACTTTGAAAGTAGTCTGGCATTTTCTCAAGAGGTTCAACATAGAGTTACGAGGTGACCCTGCAATTCTGCTTCTAAATAAAGAGCTATGAAAGAGAAGTGAAAATGAAAATGTCCACAGAAAAGCTTAAACACACATGTTCGTAACAGCATTTTTATGAAATAGCCAAAAAGTTGAAACAAACCAAATCTTTCAGCTGATGAATGGATAAATCATTGTGGTATATCCATACAGTGAAATATTTAGCAATAAAAGGTATGAAATACTGATTCATGCTATAGGTAGATGAACTTGAAATTTTATGCTAAGTGAAAAAGCCAGACAGGGGAGTTCGCTGGCAGTCCAGTGGTTAGGACTCTACTCTTTCACTGCTGAGGGCCCAGGTTCAGTCCCTGGTCAGAAAACTAAGATCTCACAAGGCAAGCAGCCAAAAAAGGAAAAAAATAAAGCCAGGCACAAAAGGCCGCATATGAAATGATCCCTTTAAGACTCTGTTTATTCGGCTGTGCTGGGTCTTTGTGGCTATGTGGGCTTTTCCCTAGTGGTGGTGAGGTGGGGTTCCTCTCTGCTTGTGGTGCAGGACTTCATTGTGGTGGCCTCTCTTGCTGCAGAGCGTGGGCTCTACATGCTCAGTAGCTGTGGCTCCCGGGCTCCAGAGCACAGACTCGATAGTCGCGGCACATGGGGTTGGTTGTCTAACGACAGGTGGGATCTTCCTGGATCAGGGAGGGAAACCGTATCTCTTGCATTGGCAGGCACATTTTTTACCCCTGAGCCACCAGGGAAGCCCAGGATTCCTTTTCTAATGAAATGTCCAAAATAGGCAATCTGTAGAGACAGCCAATGAATAGTTGTCCATGACTGGAGGTGGGGGCTGTAGGAGGAAATGGAGAGTGATTGCCAATGGATATGAGATTTCCTTTTGGGTGACAGAGGTGTTCTAAAATTGAGTGTAGTGATGGGTACACAACTCTGTGTGCATATTAACCACTGAATTGTGCTCTTTGAATGGGTGAATTATATAGTGATATGAGTTATACCTCAATAAAGCTGTTAGCAAAAAAATTGAGAAGAGTAACTGGCCTGTGGCATTCAGTGTGTAATTGTTAGTTCCCATGATGGTTGTCAGGGGTGGGGGTGGGGGAGGTTGGCAGCAGCTGCTAGACACAAGCAGCATATGTTATCATGAAGCATTCTGTTTTATAGGATCTCCTCTATCGAAGATCTAGGTCATTAGTGGATTATGAAAATGCCAATAAAGCACTGGATAAAGCAAGAGCGAAAAATAAAGATGTTCTGCAGGCTGAAACATCCCAACAGTTATGTTGTCAGAAATTTGAAAAAATATCTGAATCTGCAAAACAAGGTACTTTTATATTAACCTTTAGTCATCAGGTATGTTTTACACTGTTACACAAGTAGTTAATCCTAATTTGTTTTGTTCACAGAACTTATAGATTTTAAGACAAGAAGAGTTGCTGCATTCAGAAAAAATTTAGTGGAACTGGCAGAGTTAGAACTGAAGCATGCAAAGGTAGTGTCATATTAAAGATTTAACAATTTAAGTGACTTAAAATTTAGGAATGAGTCTGTTATGATACTTTATACTAATTTTAAAAATAGGAAATCTTAGACTTGAGAGGGATTTTAAAGATTATCTAATTTCAGCAAGAATAGTATCTGCAGTGTCTCTAATGGTTAGCTCTGCAAGACTCTAGTACCTAATATGGAAAAACAGTATCGTTTTTTGACTAGTTAAAAAAATATATTTTCTTTACCCTACTGTCATTGCTCATTTAAAATACTATACTCATTTAAAATGGAAACACTTTTGCATGTGTGAAGTGATTATTGTACACATTTCTTGTTGCAGCATGTTTTTTTAATTGAAGTATATAGTTGATTTAGAATGTTATGTTGGTTTTAGGTGTACGGAAAAGTGATTCAGTTATGTACGTATATGTATATATTCTTTTTCAGATTCTTTTCCATTATAGGTTATTACAGAATATTGAGTATAGTTCCCTGTGCTATACAGTCGGTCCTTGTTGTTTATTTTATATATAGTAGCATGTATATGTTCCCTTGTGGCTCAGCTGGTAAAGAATCCGCCTGTAATGCGAGAGACCTGGGTTTGATCCCTGGATTGGGAAGATCCCCTGGAAAAGGGAAAGGCTACCCACTCCAGTATTCTGGCCTGGAGAATTCCATGGACTGTATAGTCTATGGGGTTGCAAAGAGCTGGACACAACTGAGCAACTTTCAAAAAAAAAAAGTGTGTATATGTTACTCGCAAATTCATATTTTTTATGGTTAAAAAACATAAAGTTTACCATCTTAACCAGTTTTAAATGTAAAGTTTGAGTAGTGTTAAGTATATTCACGTTGTTGTATACGAGATCTCTAGAACTTTTTCATTTATTGAGCATTTATTTTAAAAATGTAATTGCAGGCCACATGTGTGTCTGTGAAATTTTAGCTTGCTAGTCTTAGAGCTCATTGAGATCTTTTGGAAACTTGGGTTTGATCATGTAGTATTTGACTATTACACTAGTTTTTCCTGTCAGTTTGATATTTGCAATTTGTATGAATTTCCTTCTTATGTCATCTAAGTTTTGATTTAAAAGGTTGATCAGGATTAAATGAATCAGTGTTTGTTAATCTAATTTATAAAAGTGGCACCAAAAAACTTTTAGTTCTCTTCTATTCTTTCTATACTAATTGACATTAACTTATTAATTAATATTATTTGGTTATATTTATTTGAATAGTTATGAATTCACTTATTTATACTATTATCCACCATTATTTCTCCATTTTATCTGTGAAGGACATTAGGATCGAGCCTGTGTTGGTTTTCTGATGTTCACTGTTTATGTTCTTTTTAAAGAGGTTATAAACTATCACGGATTTTGTTATAGATTAAGGATGAGTTGACAAACTACAACCTGTTTTTGTAAAGCTTGTGAGTCAGAAATAGCATTCATGTTTTTAAATGATTATAAAAACATCAAAAGAATAATACTTCTTGACCTGCTAATTATATGAAACTCAAATTTAACCTATAAAGTTTTATTGAAATACAGCCAAGCTTATTCACTTATGCTTTGTCCATGATTGCTTTCATACTACAGCAACGTTGAGTAGTTGAAACAGAGACCAAATGTCTCTGAAAGTCTAAAATGTTTACTGTTTAACACTTCACAAAAAAGAGTTTGCTGACCCATGTTATAGATTGGTGTTAGCCTCTGGTTTCCAGATTTTATACTTTTTCAAAGTCTTTCTGAGGTATGTTCTTTGGGTGCCAGTTTCTCACAGCTGTTCTAGTCCAGTTGTTCTGAACTAGCAGTGATTTTGCCCCCCAGAAGACATTAAGTAATTTCTGAAGGCATTTATGGTTGTCACCAATCGGGATGGGTAGGTTATGGAGAGGCCAGAGGCCAGGGTTGCTACTCAACATCCTCCGATGCCCCAGAGAACCCCCACAAGAGGGGATCACACAGCCCCAGTGTCAGGAGTGCTGAGCTTGGAGAATTCTGTTGTCTCAGACTTCTTACTGATTTTGTAAGTCTGAACAAAATCTCATTTTGGTCTCAGGATCCAGGTAAACCATTCCAGAAAGAGTAGGTAATGGTTAAATTTACAGCAAGATGTTTGAAACTACTTTGGATTTTATTTATTATAACTGACATATATGACTTTACCATATAATTGAAGCAGAGTTATAACAGAAAACACGATAGTTAGGTCACTTTTGTTTCCTTGAAAATAGGCTCAGATTCTTTATTAAGGAAATAAAAAATGTATGATAGGGGCAGTAACAAAAGAAAGTGATGAGCCAACTGTGAGGGTGTGACGTGAGTCCCCACATACCCTATTGTAGGTGCAGAGAAAGGTACACCTTTTGCGGGGCATTTTGGCAGGTGTCAGCCTGCAGCACATACATCTTGTGACTCACCGGTTCCCGTTGGGGGATGCAGCTGTAAGAAGGTAATTGCATAACAATAGGCAGGCTTAGAGTCATTTGTCAGTTCTGTTGTTATACTGGCCAAAAATTGACAGTAACTGAAACATCTACAATTGTTTATTTTCAGTTAATTTTAGACTTTTCAGAAATGTTGCAAGGAAAGTACAAAGAATTCCTGAATACTCTTCACCCAGGATCCCCAAATGTGCATGTTATCACATCTGTTTTGTCTTTTTCTCTCCCTTCTTCCCTGTTTCTCTTGACACACACACCCCTGTACACACCTTTTTTGTCTTAAACCATATGAATAAGTTGCAGATACTATGCTTCTTCCTTTTACACGTTTCAGTGTGAATTTCCTAAAACCAAGTAATTCTCTTAAAATAGTTATAAAGGAGAGGAAATTAATATCGACATAATTCTATTATCTAACTCAGAGACCTGAGTATTCACATTTCCCTAGTCGTACCAGTAATGTCCTTAATGGCAAAAGGAGACTGGAGAGATTGTGTGTATTCAGGGTACCTGTCGTCTTAGACTTCTGGTGTCTAGAGAAGTTGCTGAGTCTTTGTGCTTTGTAGCATTGGATACAGGCCCATAGAATGTCCCTCAGTTCGGGTTTGTCTGATTCCTGGGTTTGGGTTCTGCACTCTGGGAAGGTGTCCCACACAGAAGTGATGTTCAGATGGTTTCATTGCATTGTGTGTGAGGAGATACATGCTGTTGATTAGCTGCCTTGTACAATGTACAGCATTGATCATTTGCTTAAAGTGATGTCTGCAGGCTTCACAGTGGCCGAGTTGCTGTTTTATACTTTGGAATTAAGAGGTATTCTGTGGGGAGGTAGTTGAGACTGTTAAACACCCCATCACTCAACCAGCACTGACCAGCAGAACTTCACGCCATGGTGGGAGTACTCATTAGCGCTGCCCGGTGTGGTTGGTGTTAGTCACGTGTGGCTCTTGATCCCTTGAAATGTGGATAATGCACCTGAGGGACTGAGTTTTTATTTGATTTTAATTAACAGAAATTTTAATTATGCAGCTGTACATAGCTAATGGCTACAGTATTGCCATTTTAAGTCTCATAATAGCATCCATTCATGTTTTTTGCCTGAGTCAGTTAATTTGTGATGGTTGCCAAATGGTCATTTTCTAATTCCATCTTTATACATTTTAGTTGAATTTCTAAGGAGAAGGATTTGCTTCACTCCTGTTAATATATTACTGTAACATAAATATACTTAAATTTACTTTTGTATGTTCCTAAATTTGGATGCCAGTTCACGTTTTATAAATGGGCATTTAGGTATGACTTTTGTAGAATACTTCTGTGTGATATTACTATTTTTATAAAACTGCTATAAGTCTAAGTTAATGTATATTTTAATAGCTAAAGAATAAGAACCTACCTTACCATCAGAACATGCTCAGTAGTTTAATCTGTATACAAAGGGCATATTTTATAACCCTTACTAGAGCATGCCAAATATTATTAGTCTAGATAGAAACTTACTGAAGCATCTAGTACATGGAAAATATTATTGTGCATGGAACAGATTCTGTAATTTTATGTCTTTAAAGCTTTATTTCTACATAATGACTGTTTTCATAATTCTGGTATCTTAATGTGATTTCTAATGCCATGTGTTTTCAGTAAGACTCTTTCACACTATTTGAACCTCACTGTTGCTGTTTCCTTCCTTTGCAGGGTAATCTACAGTTGCTGCAGAACTGCCTGGCAGTGCTCAATGGAGACACATAAGCCACACTCTTGCCTTCTAGTTAAAAAGGGCTGCCTTCCTTCAGATTTTATTTTTTCTTAATGATGTTAGGCATTTACTGCTCACTGGAAACGAAAGAAACAGCTGACAGAGTGCATCTCCTCTCCTTTTTCTGAAAAATAATGGATCAGTGCCACCCACGGGTCTGCGGGCTGCGTGGTGGCACCTGCACCCTGGACAATTGCCCATCATCGCGCCCTCCTCCTCTTCAGAAGTCCAAAGTTCTGTCTTTTTTAAGTAGCCTCTATAACTGTGTTTATGAATAGTATTCCTTTTGGCTGCCAGTCTTACTTACCTTTAAATAATTTCTGAAGTTTAACCCTTTCAAAAATACATGGTTTAAACGAAGATAAGGATTGCCATTACCTTTTTTTTTTTTAATTTTGTTAAAAAAATTATACACCACCATAGTTCACTCTTGTATCCTGGTAAAGCATCTTAATCAGACTTATTTTAATTAATGAACATTTCTTAGAAATTTTGGGACAGGCTTTATGTACTCTTTATAAGTATGATTTCTGAAGAAAAGCAAATGCATTAGTATGTTTGCCTTAAACTTGTAGACTAAACCAACTATTGTCAAATAAACAGTGATAACAGTGATAGTTTTTAACTCTGTGGTCATTGTATCACTCTAAAATTTGGAGTAGCTATAATCTACTCCTATACTATGCTTTTACAGTGCAGGTCTTAGCTTTTCTTTATTTCTTTTAAAATGGCATATGGAACCAAGTTCACCGCTTTACAAAAGAATGAACTGCTTCTCTGGATGCTTTGAGCACTTCATGTAAGATGGAATTGGACAGAGACAGGTTAGAGACCGCTGTTTCTAAAACTGGAACAGAGACTCTGATCTGTTATAATTTCCAGGATTCCACCTCTAGCTCAGCCAATTAACCATGAGACATATGCCGGAGTATAGATTGGTATGTAGAGAGAAAGAGGCCTGCTATAGGGAATAGCACTTGTCAGTGGGGAAAAGTTGGAATATTTGGAATAAAAGTTAGGGTACAAAGTTAAGGTAATGTCAGTAGCTACTTTACAAATATTATTGACCTTTCTAATGTGAATGACCATTATGTTATTCCTAGTTTAAAATTAGCTTGAGTGGTTGGATTCTTCCATTCTAAGTTGTCTCCCATGTAGAAACCACAGGCATTTGGGTTGGTCACTCCTGCGGTGTGTTCCTAATTGTTTTTGCAAACCATTCTGAAGACCGCCTGCCTGGGTCTCAGGGCTAGTTACTCCGGTTCCCAACTTCTCTGCTGCTTGTCTCTTGCCTCACTGGTGTGCTGCTCAATGTTTCTCTCTGTTACTGTTGTTCCTCAGTGTGTTTGAATTGTCCATGTTTGTGTTGGCTGAGAGATTGTTTTTTGTCCTCCATGTCCCCTTCACTGGTTGAGAATATGCCCCTGTGATGCCCACCAGTGGGTGATCGTGGGGTGGAGGGCCCCAGCCTCTGGATTCAGGGGCAGACCCTTGTGGCCTCAGACCACAGGGTTCACTTGAGCTCTTTGCCTGTTTCTCCACCATGAAGGATATACTGACCTACCTCACAGGGGTGTTGTGAGGATTAATAAATGTTGGTACAGTGCTTTGGAAATGTGAAGATGCTGTGTCAATGCTAAAAAATAGCAAGTTCACAATTTTCTACACAGCCATCAACTAACCTGTTTCTACCAAGGTGGCCTTTTTCTAGGAAGGGAGTACAGTGGAAAGTACATCCCCTGACCTTTTGGTTTACATTTTAGAATGCTTGACGGAATGGGGTAAACTGGAGGTGATGATTATGGGTGTGGGGAGGTAAGGCCTGCTTAATAAATACATGTATAAATGAGTTAATTACTATCCAAGGGTCTTGGGAAAGAATGTGTGTTACTCACTTGAAATCATATGGCAAAAATTTACTTTGTACCTCCAGAACAATTGAAACATTTATTCCATAGCTCACTGCTGGTGCTGCTAAGTCACTTCAGTCGTGTCCAACTCTGTGTGACCCCAGAGACGGCAGCCCACCAGGCTCCCCCGTCCCTGGGATTCTCCAGGCAAGAACACTGGAGTGGGTTACCATTTCCTTCTCCTAGTCCCTGTTAAAAATAATAGCCCACCCTGGATTCACTGCTCTTGATTGAGTTGTGGCATTCATAAAGCTTTAGCATGGCAAAGGTACGAGAGGAAGACACCTAGTGGCAGAGACAGGACAGCAATGGAAAAAAATGGTTTCCCTCAGGAGATGCTTTATGCTTTTCGAGGAAGAGGAGTAGAGCAACCTGGTCTGTGGAAACGGCCTGGGGAGTCGTTGGTTGCAGTGGGAACCAAGGATGTGAGGGATTAGGAGTTTATGTGGTGAGCGAGCAGACTGACAGGAGAGGGAATCAGTGAAAAAGGTGAGGCAAGCCTGCCTGAAGCCAGTGAGGCTCCAACTGGATGAGAGTGTTTTTCAGTGGGCACATAGTGTAAAAGGAAAGCTATCAAAAAATTGATTGTTCACTGCTTATGGGTAGAGGAGAAATGTCAGTAACCTCAGGTATGCAGATGACACCACCCTTATGGCAGAAAGTGAAGAACTAAAGAACCTCTTGAAAAGCGTAAAAATGCTGGCTTAAAACTCAATATTCAAAAAACAAAAGATCATGACATCTGGTCCCATCCCTTCATGGCAGATAGATGGGGGGGAAAATGAAAACAATGACTAATTTCTTGGACTCCAAAATTCTGTGCATGCTCCTTGAAGAAAAGCTATGACAAAGCTAAACAGCATATTAAAAAAGCAGAGACATCACTTTGCTTACAAACGTCCACATAGAAAACTGGTTTTTCCAGTCACATACAAATGTGAGAAGTGGACCATAAAGAAGGCTGAGAGCCAAAGAATTGATGCTTTGGAAGAAGCGTTAATTGGTGCTGGAGAAGACTCGAGAGTCCCTTGGACAGCAACGAAATTAAACCAATCAGTCCTGCAGGAAACCAACCCTTAATGTTCACTGGAAAGACTGATGCTAAAGTTGAAGCTCCAATATTTTGGCTACCATTGGAAAAGACCCTGATGCTGGGAAAGACAGCAAGAGAAGAAGGGGGCAACAGAAGAAGAGATGGCTGGATGACATCATTGACTCAATGGACATGAGTTTGAGCAAACTTCGATAGGTGGCATGGTGCAGTTCATGGGGTGACAATCAGCAGGACTGAGGCACTGAACAATACCTAACAGCAAGTTTATAGCAGAAAACAAAAATGACAAAAAAGCACCGCTACAAATCCCTTTGGGTATAAAACATTGAAACACAACATACTCCAGACACCAAATAAGTCCCTTATAATCTGTATTCACAATTACCAGCGGAAAGGGCGAACACAGTCCCCTGCTACCCCAAATTATGCAGTCGAGCTTCCCACATTTGGGGAAGTCACAGCGGTCAGCACACCCAGAGTGCAATGAATAAGTCTCGCCCTGGGAAAACCGCCTTCGTGATTATGGTATTTCCCTTTCCAGGTAAATATGAGTTTCCGCCCACGCACCGCCCAGCACACTCGCGCTCGCTCCATTCTCCACGCACGGTCACTTACTCAGCCGACTGCACACACCAGGCCCTCAGCCCCTGCACGCCTATCGTCGTGGCCTGGCTCAGCCGTAGACCAACCCCAGAAGCCTCCGCGTGTCCACACGCAGGACGCGCAGACCCAGGTGAAGTGGGACCAGCAACCTCTGCGCGCCTGCTCATCTACATACGCCACGCCCTTGAGTGGGTGTCGCCGGCGTGCTTCGCCTTGGGGACCGCGGAGCCTACTGACCCCACCCGAGACGCGCCGATATCTCCAGTGGAGGTGGGGCATGGCGCGTGGCGACAAGTCGGGACCTGCAGAGGGGACCAGGGAAGACGAGCTCTCGGCGTTCGGCGCCCCGCAGTTGAGGCGGTGGGTGGGTGGGTCCCGGCTTGGGTCTGGTTTCACTTTTACTGAAATTGACACGCAACAGAATGTCAATCGGAAGTTAAATAGTAAGAGCAGAGTTCCGTCATAAATTTAGCATGAAATTTAGTCCTCGTCCATGACCTTTCTTTCTGATTGTGTAGTAATCTAATCTTGCAACAGCGAAAGAAAAACACTATCAGGGCAAAGCGTCCCTGTAAGGGGTAGATGTGTATGGGCTGGGTGAGGTGTTGGATGGTCCCTGAAAATCAAATGCACGCAAATATCACGTTTTAGTCTTGAAAGACTAGGCTGCCCTTTCAACTGCCAGATTTGTCTTTTCCTCTTCGGTATATGAAGATTATTTCTCGGAATCAAGTGGCTCCTCCTCAAACGTGAGCAAAACGACTGAACGAACTGTTGTGCGATCAGGAGGCGAGAGGCATGACTGGAGATTTTAAGATTAGGGAAGGCTTCCTGGGGTCCTGACTGCTCAAAGATCCTAGAACACGTGTTATAGCACCCTTTTTTCTTTTTCTTATTTTTGCCGCGATGTCTGGTGGGGGCAATGCTAGTTCCCGCAACAGGGATGGAATCGCGCGCCCGCGCCGCCCTGCAGTGGAAGTACGGAGTCTTAACCACTGGACCAAGTGGGAAGTCCCAAGCACCCTTTTTGATTATTGGTTGTCTCAGGAAGTTTTCTTTCTTAGTGAATATTTCCTAAAAATAGAGGATTTTCTTATCTAACCCCAGTGTTTCTTGATAAAAATCAAGAAATTAACATTGATATGTTATTTATTCTATAGACATTATTCCATTTGCTCAATTCTCCCAGTAATCCTTTATAACAAAGGGAAATTCAGAATCACGTGTTACATTATGTATCCTGACTTTTAAACCTATTTTAATCTGATATAACTCCCAGCCCTATCTTTTTAATTTCATTATGCAGGCATTTTTGAAAATTACGGGCCAGTTATTATTGTGTAGAGTATCCTTTGATTTTTAAATTCTCCTGTATGTCCTCATAATTACATTCAAGTATGTATTTTTTTGACAGGTAGACAACATAAATGATACTGTATTGGTCTACAGGTTGAATTATGTCTGTGTCCCGCCCCACCCCACCCCCCAACCAGGAAAAAAAAGCAACACACCTCGATATCCTAATCCCTGGTGCCTATGAACACAATCTTATTTGGAAATAGAATCTTTGTACATATAATTAAGGTAAGGTCAGTCAGTCAGTCCAGTCACTCAGTTGTGTCCAACTCTGTGACCCCATGGACTGCAGCAGGCCAGGCTTCCTTGCCCATCACCAACTCCCAGACCTTGCTCAAACTCATGTCCGTCGAATTGGTGATGCCATCCAACCATCTCAGCCTCTGTTGTCCCCTTCTCCTCCTGCCTTCAATCTTGCCCAGCATCAAGGTCTTTTCTAATGAGTCAGTTCTTCAAATCAGGTGGCCAAAGTATTGGAGTTTCAGCTTCAGCATCAGTCCTTCCAATGAATATTCAGGACTGATTTCCTTTAGGATTGACTGGTTTGATCTCCTTGCTGTCCAAGGGACTCTCAAGAGTTTTCTCCAAAACCACAGTTCAAAAGCATCAATTCTTCGGCCCTCAGCTTTCTTTCTGTAAAAGGTCAGTAAAGCGGGCCCTAATCCAGTAAGAATATTGCCCTTATAAGAGGAAAATGCTGTGTAAGGACAGAGATATATAATGCCATGTAATGACAAAGGACAGACTGCAGTGGTCTTGTAGCGGTGCTCTTGCAGTGACTTGTAGCGGCAAGTCATGGATTGACTGTCACCTCTAGAAGCTAGGAAGAAGCAAGGACAGAATCTACCCAGAATCTCAGAGGGAGCATGGTCCTGCTGACACCTTGATTTTGGATTTCTAACTTCCGTAACTGTGAAAGAATAAATTTATGTTGTTTCAAACCACCCAGATTGTAGTACTTTATTATGATAGCCCTATCAAGTTAATCCAGTGTTCTCCTGTGGGCATCACACTGGAAGCATGTGAAGCCAGTTTGTTCAGTTATTGATGGTGCTAACATTCATTATTTGGTTAGGGTGGTGTAACAGTCATCTACTGCTGTGTGACAGATTACTGTAAAACTTAGCAATTTAAAATAGTAACCATGTGGGTGACTTCCCTGGTCCCATGGTTAAAAATTGCAGAGAAACTAAGCCTAGGCAATGATCACTAAGACCTGACTCAGGCAAATAAATAAAGTGATTAATTAATTTAAAAAATAGCAACCATGTTATTTGCCCACCATCCTTTGGGTTATCAGTTGCAGTTGGGCTCAGCTGGGCAGTTCTGTGGCATTGATGTAGGCTCACTTATACAGCTGCAGTCAGTTGCCCGACAGTTGGGGCAGGTTGGTCTAAGGGCCTCAGCAGACATATTTCATCTTCACTCCCATAATTCATCCTCCAATAGGCTAAATCAGTCTTCTCATGGTGGTCTCAGGACAGCAAATAAGAGCAAGTCCTGATGAGCACCTACTTTTCAGTCTCCTGTTTCCATCACATTTACTAATGTTCCATTAGCAGTGGTTCTGAAGATCTCCGGGTGGTAGCTCTGCCCCACAAATAGATTAAGATGGTTAGGAAGGTGTTCTGTCTCCCTGAGTCTGCACCTGCAGAGACCTGCAGGGTCGGAGAGACAGAGGTTGGGAGGTTGAAAGGCTGTACTGGGACAAACAGAGACTGTGACCTTCCTTGGGGGACAGAGCTGGGGACTGAGCCTGCATTGAGGGGGTTTCAGGAAGGGTGCCCCGCTGTCCCTGACTCTGTGTTGGCCTGGGTGCTTGTCGGCCTCGCTCCAGGGCTTTTGGAGCACAGCTGCCATTTGGTGGGCCTGGGCGGGAGTGGGGGAGGGGGGGGGGGGGTAGGAAAGTGAATAAAAGCAGAGAGGGCTCGGCCCGCGGCCGCAGCTACTGCGCTGTGGGCCTGTGTGTGCCCTACGGGCTGGAGACGGTGCAAGCGAGACCCCAGGCCACGGCCAACGCGGGGCTGTGAGGGTGTCCCCGAAAGGCTTTCCCGCCTCTGGCCAAGAAGGAAGGAGGCTGCGCTGCCGCAGGGTGTCGGGCGGGGAAGAGGCGCCGGTGGCGGGGTGCCTTTCCCTGGGGAGCAAAAGCAACCAGCACCTCCTTCGAGCCGGAATCGAACCAGCGACCTAAGGATGACCACACGTGTCGGATCTACAGTCCTCCGCTCTACCAGCTGAGCTATCGAAGGGTGCGCGCCACCAAGCGGCCGGGGACCTTACTTTTTCCAGAAATGCCGCAACACCTCACTGGGACGCCCGAGGTGAGACTGACCGGGCTGGTCGGAAGCCCCTTTGAAGAGAGAGTTTAAGTGCCATTTAAGTGCTCTTAAGTGCCGTCAGTTCAAACTACTCCTTTGGTCAAAATGGTATTATTTGCTGTGGCACCTTGTGCCACCCTTCAAAGCCAGCATCATCTTGCCTGCATTCCGCAGGTCTCCTCTGGATCTCCCTGCTTTCGCTCTGCCACCTTTACAGCCAGAGTGATTCTCCCTCCTTTGCTAGGGGAGTGTGAGCAAGAGGGGTGGGGGTGCGGTGTGGAGGGTTTAGATAAAGCTGCTTCTCTTCTGGAAACTTCTGGTTCACTCAGACTTGAACCCTTACAAAGGTCTACAAGACCCTCAGTTCTTGTCCCCACGCAGTCACCTCTCTGTTTCTGTACCACTCTTAAATTTTGTTCTGTACTCAGGACCTCCTTGCTATTCTCCAGACCCAGTCCCACCTGAACACTGCTCTAGCTGACCTTTTGCTAGTAGGGATGCTCTTCCCAGACAGCCCCATGACTAGCCCCCTCCTCCCTCCAGTCTGCTCACACTGTCACCTTCTCCAGGGAGCCTTCCCTGACCACCGAAATCAACACAGCAACCTGCCTCCTTATAGCAACTCCCATCCGCTTTTCCTCCTTGGTTTTTTTCTTTTTTTTTTTCTTTTTCATAGCTCTTAACATACTAATTAATTTACCTACTGTGTCTCTTGTCAATTTTCTCCCACCCCACACCCCTTTCTCTCAGTAAAATAGGAATACCAAGAGGCCTTTTTGTTGCCAAATTCCTGAACAATGTCTGGCATTCAATACATAGTTGTTGACTGGAAAAGTGCCCAGTACTGTCAAAGAGATCAGGATATAAAAGAAGGGGCCAGGAGCCAAGGTTTGCCCAGGGGGATGTGGAGAATTATCTTCTTTAGTCACAAAATAGAGCATTTAAGTTGAGAACTATAGAGCTCAAAGCAGGTCGCAACCCCTCCAAACCATTTCCTGCACTAAGAGACCTGACCAGACTCAAGCCTGGCTTTCAGCAGCATAAGGTCCTGTCCCTGCCTTGACCTCCACCCCCATTAAAATGTCTGTCTCATCCCAGACATAGAAAACAAACTTACCGTTACTAAAGGGGAAAGGTGGGGAGAAGACAGAATTGGGGATTAACATATCCACACTACTATATATAGAATAGATAAACAAAGAGGACCTACTGTATAGCACACAGGACTATACTCAATATTTTTTAATAACATGCGAATAGAGTCTACAGTATATATAATACTGTCTCAAAAAATCTAACACCTGACACAGGCCCCTGATCTCCGTTTTTTCTTTCTTTCCTTTGGCTTCTGTATGCTGCATTTCTAGTTCCCTGGTCAGGGTAACTCCTGCCGCCATACAGAGCTGAGTCTTAACCACTGAACCGCCAGGAAGGTCGCCTAACTGCCATTTATTAGAGCATTCATTTAAAAGGGCTTGCAATTGGGAAGATGGTTTTCTCTTAGTCCAAAGAGTCTCTCTTTGGGCTGGGAGCCATTCCTTTGAAGTGTAAGCAAGAAGGATAGGGCCTCTGTCTCCCACTTTCTGTGCGAGGACCCAACCTAACTTCAGTAACTGCCCACTGACAAACACGGCTGGCCTGCCTCTCTACTAACCAACTCTGTGGTGTGTCACTGCTGCCTCTTCTGAGCCCCCTCCCTCTCATCCTCCCTTTAAAACACCCGGCTCCCCTCGCCCATTCCGGAATGGAGCTGGTCAGCTCTGTCCCCTGCTGTCAGTATTCACGGAATAAAGTCTCTTTCACCACTTTCTCCGCGGTCTGCTGTGTTTCTCTTTGACCGAGTCAGATCGGAAAGGACCGAAGGACACCTGGGGGGCCGCCCAGTGTCTGCCCGTTGGGGCTGCAGGCGGGGGTGGGGGGTGGGATGCGGGGGCGGGGCCCAAGGGCAAGGGCTCCTGACCCCGAGCACCGCGCTCCGGGAGCCCCCGCCTGGTGCGGTGGAGGCGACCGCTCGCGCTCTCACCTGGTTTTCTCTCTGCAATAGGACCCCGGGCTTTCCTTCCAGCATCACTAGGATAGGCTACATATCCCGAAGCACTTTCGTCACTTTTACTTGAAAAGACACCGTGAAGAAACATTACCACGCTTTCCTATTAAGGCGGCTTTAGCGCTTAATGTAAACCGGCAAATAGGTCTTTCCTGAGCTTTCCATGGCTAGAAAATGAGTTCAGACAGGGAACTGCAAAAAAGGGCTGATATTTTCTTCTTGCTGAAAGGAAGGTGAGACCAGACCCGAGTCCCGACCCACCCCTCAACTGCGGGGCACTGCGGTCTCGTGTCTTCCCAGGTTCCCACTCCAGGTCCAGACCGGTCGCCGCTCGCCCGCGCGCTCCCCTCACGAGACACCGGCGAGTCTCGGGTGGGGTTAGTAGGTCCCGCGCCCCCGCCTGGAAGAACATGACATCCGGGACATCCCGGCAGGGGGCGTGGCGTATGTAGATGAGCGGCGCGCAGAGGCAGCTGGTCCCTCTCCTCCCGGGCCTCGGTGTCCTGCGTGTGCACACGCGGAGGTTCCTGAGGTTGTTCCCCGGGTGGGCGAGGCCGGGCCGAGGGGCGCGCAGGGGCTGAGTGTGCGGGGGTGGTGCGAGGGAAGTGACCGTGCGTGCAGAGTGCGGCGAGCTCGAGCGTGTCGGGCGGTGGGGGGGCAGCAACTCATACTTACCTGGCAGGGGAGATACCATGATCACGAAGGTGGTTTTCCCAGGGCGAGGCTTATCCATTGCACTCCGGATGTGCTGACCCCTGCGATTTCCCCAAATGTGGGAAACTCGACTGCATAATTTGTGGTAGTGGGGGACTGCGTTCGCGCTTTCCCCTGATATTCTGGTTTACTAAGAACAGGTAAAATCGATTAGCTATGGTAGTTAACTTACTACAGTGTTCTTGAGGCTTTGTGCTTGAGTTTATTGGACTTCGTTTATTTCTAGTGTTTTTTGTTCTGTTGTATAGTTTGTGTCTTGAAGCCTTATGATCCTTTGGTTGCTACAACGAATTCTTTTTTGAGTCGTGTTTTCGATTTTTACCTCATTTGTTTTTTTTCTTTTGCAAGCACCTGTCATTTTTCTAACAACTGTGGGGTTTTTTTGAAAAGAGGGGTTCCTGTTTGGATGATGAAAGTTTTAAAACAAACTTTGGCATTTATAGTATTAAAGATCAGAAAAAGACCCATATAATATCTCACACAGTATTTATAAAGTCATTTATTGTTTCAGTCATGCCCGACTTTGCCACCACTTAGACTGCAGCAAACCAGGCTTACCTGTCCTTCACTGTTTCTCAGAGTTGTTCAAACTCCTTGCTCATTGAGTCGGTGGTGCAATCCAACCATCTCATCATCGTCCTGTATGTCACCCCTTTTCCTCCTGCCTTCAGTCTTTACCAGCATCAGGGTCTTTTCCAATGAGTCAGCTGTTCGAATCAGGTGGCCAAAGTATTGAAGCTTCAGCATCAGTCTCTCCAACGAATATTCAGGGTCGATTTCATTTAGGATCGACTCGTTTGATCTCGCAGTCTAAGGGACTCTTAAGAGTCTTCTATCACTTGCGTCTGGAAACCGGAAAAAAAAAAAGTCTACAAAACGAAAACAATCAAAAAACAAAGCTGGGGATAAACTAGGATAAAACATGGATAAACTAGGAGTATGGGATTAATAGGTAGAACACTATATAAAAAACAAGAATATATTACATAGCAATTGAACTATATTCAATATCATAATAATTTATAATGGAAAAGAATCTCAACTGTACACCTGAAATTAACACAAGATTGTAAATCAACTAGTTTAATATATAAATTTTTTTAAAACGAATCTGGAGGGAATTCCCTGGGGATCCCGTGTTTAGGGCTCCAGGCTTTCACTGATGGGGTGGGACATCAATCCCTGATAAAAGAACTAAGATCCCCAAAGCTGTGCATGCCCCCCCAAAAGGCAGATTTTTTACATGTACAAGAGAACGCCCAAAGGAAGATAAATATCCCCAAAAGTGGCTAAGTGGTTCCTTTTATTGGCCCTGGTTCCTTTTGCTGGAGAATGATAGAGACTAAAATCTGAGTCCTCTTGTTGATGAATACTGGTGTGTCAGTGCTAGTAAGTTCTGTACCTACTCAATGGATTATATTCCATTATTATCATACCCTGATTTGGCAGTGGGACTCCTTTGAAACTGGCTCCTATGCGCTTGATATGCCCCCAAATCAGTCACCGTACATTTCTTCACTTTTCCAGGCTTGCATGTTCCTCTCCTAAGAGCCTCACCTCCCATGGAAGCTGATGTGCCCCTTTGCCCTCCTGCCCACCATGACTTCGGGTTGCAGCGAGGCTTCCTGTGGAGTGATGGGGAAGGCTATCAGGCTCAAAGCAATCAGCACATCCAGGCTTAACTAGGCCAGTAGGTATCCAGGCTTGGCTGCCCTTCTTCGCCCACCTACCCCAGTTCCTGGGCATAGGGGGCTTCTTCCTGGAAGAGGTCAAGGTTCTGTGGACTTCCTGGAGAGAGGGCTGGAATCCAGAGGGAGGGGCAGAGGGCACGGGTGTCCAGGTTGGACGCTACAAACATTTCAGATCCCACTGGGTGTGTGCCCACCACCCAAGATTGCTAGCCCACCTTCCCTCAGCCCGGTGTGTTGCCACTCCCTGACCAGGCAGCAGGTACCTCTGCCCCTTTGAGGTTAGGGGACAGTGCCTCAGAGGCCCCCTGCCAGTCTCTGTGACACCCAGACCAGAATAGTTGGCCATGTGGTCATCAAAACCCACACCCCTTCCCACTTCCCCAAATCCAGGTCCCCAAGGATTGCACACCTCCACATCCCTTCGGGAATAGATCCAACAAAGGCCCAAGTTTCTTTCTTTTGGCCCCAACTGCTGGTCTTTACAGATGGTATCATTCAAGGCTGGGGTCTCTGCATCCACAAAGCAACGGACCTTTCTGGAAGGGCACTGGTCAGACTGCAGTGGCACAGCCCCTTAGGCCCAGGGAGACTCCAAAGACTGCAGGTCCGCGCATATTAGCAGTGGGACGATTAGAAGGGTTGAGACCAACAGGGCCGGAGGGTGGGGGTGGTGGTGGTGAGGGTGACCACAGGAGTTTGCCAGGAGAGGAAGACAAAGCAGAAACACAGTCTCCAGTTTGAGAGGCAGTTCAGTTCAGTTCAGGCGCTCAGTAGTGACAGACTCTTTGCCATCCCATGGACTGCAGCACGCCAGGCTTCCCTGTCTATCACCAACTCCTGGAGCCTACTCAAACTCATGTCCATTGAGCCGGTGATGCCATCCAACCATCTCATCCTCTGTCTTCCCCTTCTCCTCCTGCAACCAAAAGAGGGCTTGTGGTCTCAGGGGTCGGGGACGGCAGCCCGGTGCCCCTTAGGTTTCAGAGAGCCACAGTGCCATCGGCTGATGAGTTTGGGTGGAGTAGGGGCTTAGGGCAGGAGGAGGATCACGGGAAGGGGGCTCAGCTCACCCGTCGGCCCGCACCAGCTGCTCGAAGGCCTCATCCACGTTGAGGCGCAGTTTGGCAGAAGCTTCGAAATAGGCCACGTGGTGGGAGGCAGTGAAGGTGGAGGCTTCAGGTCGGGGGACCTGGGGCGCGGTGGGCGGGGGGGGGGATACGGAGGAGTCAGATGCCTGCAGTCAAGGCTAATCCCGGGCGGAGAGGCAGAAAGACACACTGTGTACTCTAACTGGGGTAAGTACTGCGGAGGCTCAAGTGTAGAGTCCTCTGTAATGGACTCCAACTGTAAGCAGAGTCTCTGGAGTTTCCCTCCCACAGGAAGGGAGGGAGAAAGTACCACTCCCTGCTGTTCTCTGTACCCACACCCAAACCAGTCTGTCCCGCTCCTTCCTGATGACAGTCCAGCCAGTTTCCTTCTGGGTGCTCTCTCCACTTCAACCTTTCTCCCAATTTAGCCTTAAGGACCCAGCACTAAACTTAGCCACCTGATGAGAACCTCCTCTGCTTTGCACTGGGGAGCAAAAGCAACCAGCACCTCCTTCGAGCCGGAATCGAACCAGCGACCTAAGGATGACCACACGTGTCGGATCTACAGTCCTCCGCTCTACCAGCTGAGCTATCGAAGGGTGCGCGCCACCAAGCGGCCGGGGACCTTACTTTTTCCGGAAATGCCGCAACACCTCACTGGGACGCCCGAGGTGAGACTGACCGGGCTGGTCGGAAGCCCCTTTGAAGAGACCGGTGCGCTCACCGCCAGGGCGCCGGGTGAGGGTGCGAGGACCCGGCAATCCTGCGGGGTGGCTGCGGCCCGGGCGTGGTGGTGGCCGGCATCCGGGCGCCGAGTTTCAAGATGCCTCGTGTCCTCTCCGCCTTCCCTCTTTCTACAAGTGGGGACCGCGGCCTGAAAGCGGGGAGGAGGGCTAGGGGAGAGGCGTTGAGAAATGGATGGTGGGCGCGTGGGGTGCGGGAGGCCGGGTCGAGGAGAGGGGCACCGGGGAGCCGGCTGCCAAACGCCTAGCCAGCCACCTGGTGCTCTTTAAGTGCCGTCAGTTCAAACTACTCCTTTGGTCAAAATGGTATTATTTGCTGTGGCACGTTGTGCCACCCTTCAAAGCCAGTATCATCTTGCCTGCATTCTGCAGGTTTCCTATGGATCTCCCTGCTTTCGCTCGGCCACCTTTCCAGCCAGAATGATGTTCTCTCCTTTGCTAGGGGAGTTGTGGAAGAGGGGTGGGGGTGGGGTGTGGAGGGTTTAGATGAAGCTGCCTCTCTTCTGGAAACTTCTGGTTCACTCAGACTTGAACCCTTACAAAGGTCTACACGACCCTCTCTCAGTTCTTGTCCCCACGCAGTCACCTCTCTCAGTCTCGGTGCCATTCGTAAACTTTGTTCTGTACTCAGGACCTTCTTGCTGTTCTCCAGACACTGCTCTCACTGACCTTTTGCTAGGGATGCTCTTCCCAGACAGCCCTATGCCCATCCCCCTCCTCCCTCCAGTCTGCTCACATTGTCACCTTCTCCAGGGAGCCTCCCCTGACTACAGAAATCAACACAGCAACCTGCCTCCTTACAGCAGTTCCCCATCTCCTTTCCTTCCTCGTTTTTTAAATTTCTTCATAGCTGTTAGCATCTAACGTACTAATCAATTTGCCTACGGTGCCTATCGTCAGTTTTCTCCCACCTCCTCACCCCTTTCTCTAACTAAACTATGACGTCTAAACATTTTGCCTTACACCTGAAACTAACACAGCGTTGTAAACAACTATATTTCAATTAAAAACAATTTTTAAACGTCCTCTCTGAGTAAGTCCAACACCTAACACAGGCCCCTGTCATACTTTTTCTTTCTTTCTTTTTTTGTCCGCGCTATGCTGCATTTCAGTTCCCTGGCCAGGGTAACCCGTGCCCCCGCCGGCCCCCGCATTGGGCGCTCGGAGTCTTAACCACTGAACCGCCAGGAAGGTCGCTTGACTGCCCTTTGTTAGAGCATTCATTTAAAAGGGCTTGCAATTGTGAAGTTGGTTTTCTCTTAGTCCAAAGGGTCTCTCTTTGGGCTGGGAGCCATTCCTTTGAAGTGTAAGCAAGAAGGATAGGGCCTCTGTCTCCCACTTTCTGTGCGAGGACCCAACCTAACTTCAGTAACTGCCCACTGACAAACACGGCTGGCCTGCCTCTCTACTGACCAACTCTGTGGTGTGTCACTGCTACCTCTTCTGAGCCCCCTCCCTCTCATCCTCCCTTTAAAACACCCGGCTCCCCTCGCCCATTCCGGAATGGAGCTGGTCAGCTCTGTCCCCTGCTGTCAGTATTCACGGAATAAAGTCTCTTTCACCACTTTCTCCGCGGTCTGCTGTGTTTCTCTTTGACCGAGTCAGATCGGAAAGGACCGAAGGACACCTGGGGGGCCGCCCAGTGTCTGCCCGTTGGGGCTGCAGGCGGGGGTGGGGGGTGGGATGCGGGGGCGGGGCCCAAGGGCAAGGGCTCCTGACCCCGAGCACCGCGCTCCGGGAGCCCCCGCCTGGTGCGGTGGAGGCGACCGCTCGCGCTCTCACCTGGTTTTCTCTCTGCAATAGGACCCCGGGCTTTCCTTCCAGCATCACTAGGATAGGCTACATATCCCGAAGCACTTTCGTCACTTTTACTTAAAAAGACACCGTGAAGAACATTACCACGCTTTCCTATTAAGGCGGCTTTAGCGCTTAATGTAAACCGGCAAATAGGTCTTTCCTGAACTTTCCATGACTAGAAGATCAGTTCAGAGAGGAGAGGGCAAAAATGGGCTATTTTTCGCTGAAAGGAAGGAGAGACCAGACTCGAGCCCCGACCCACCCCCTCAACTGCGGGGCACCGCGAGCTCGCGTCTTCCCACGTCCCCCACGACTGGTCGCCGCTCGCCCACGCGCTCCCCTCCCGAGACAGCGGCGAGTCTCGGGTGGGGTTAGTAGGTCCCGCGCCCCCGCCTGGAAGAACATGACATCCGGGACATCTCGGCAGGGGGCGTGGCGTATGTAGATGAGCCGCGCGCAGAGGCTGCTGGTCCCGCTCCTCCCGGGCCTCGGTGTCCTGCGTGTGCACACGCGGAGGTTCCTGAGGTTGTTCCCCGGGTGGGCGAGGCCGGGCCGAGGGGCGCGCAGGGGCTGAGTGTGCGGGGGTGGTGCGAGGGAAGTGACCGTGCGTGCAGAGTGGGGCGAGCTCGAGCGTGTCGGGCGGTGGGTGGGCAGCAACTCATACTTACCTGGCAGGGGAGATACCATGATCACGAAGGTGGTTTTCCCAGGGCGAGGCTTATCCATTGCACTCCGGATGTGCTGACCCCTGCGATTTCCCCAAATGTGGGAAACTCGACTGCATAATTTGTGATAGTGGGGGACTGCGTTCGCGCTTTCCCCTGAGTGTTTATTTGGTTTTAAAAACAGGTTGTAGTTGTTTTTTTCCCTTAGGGGGGTGGGGTTTGTAGTTTTATTGAGCTTTCGTTGAGTTTTTTAATATACTAGTAGTTTTAGAGGATCTAAGTGCGTGTTGGGGAAAATGAAGAGTAGCTATAGAAAATAAAAGAGTTAAATAGGGTTGCTGAGTGACTATGTCCGTGTTGGTGGAATTCCGGTAGTTTAGTGAAAAGGATAGAGTGTTTAGTTTTGTGATGTGCTGCAATTTATGGTGTCTTAAGGAGCTACGACTGAGCAATTGAACTGAAATATACGTACGGTTTAGGTTTAGCTAGTCTGACGTTTTTCTCTTTGTCATATACTTTACTAGGTTGTGATCGTCTGCTTTTTAACAGTGTTGATTTGTTTGTTATCTTGTGCAAGTCGCTTTTTTATACTGTTCATGAGGTGGGCTTCCCTGGTGGTTCAGACGGTAAAGCGTCTGCCCGCAATGCGGGAGACTCCTGAGTTCGATCCTGGGTCGGGAAGATCCCCTGGAGAAGGAAATGGCAACCCACTCCAGTACTCTTGCCTGAAAATTCCATGGACAGGGGAACGTTATAAACTACAGTCCACGGGGTCGCAAAGAGTCGGGCACGACTGAGCGACATCACTTCACTTTTGGGGTTACTCAAGGCAAGAATACTGAAGTGGTTTGCTATTCCCTTCTCCAGTGGACCACATTCTGTCAGACCTCTTTACCATGACCCGACCGTCTTGGGTGCCCCCACACAGCATAGCTTACTTTCATTAAGTGAGGCTGTGGTCCGTGTGATCAGATTGTCCTGGATGGTTGGCGCATAGACAATATATAATACACAGCCGTGGACAAATTCTAGGCCTTCAGAAGGGGCTGGGACAGCATTATCCCCACTCTCAAGATGTAGGCATGTGATGACAGCGAAGGCCTGTTTATGAGTCACTTCCAAAACAAGGGACTTGTGCTTTCGATGGATTCAGAAGACCAGGCAAGACCCTGGCCATTTGCTAAGGTTTTTCATAGATGCTGTATAGAGAGTCTCCTGACTGCTCCGAAAGAAATAGGAGACTGCCATCGTAAGACTTGGAATTACCATCCTGATGTGGACCTTTCCTCTAGTGATAATGTTGCCGTTCCCCATCCTGGCTTCCCTGATAGCTCACTTGGTAAAGAATCTGCCCGAAATGTGGGAGACCTGGGTTTGATCCTTGGCTTGGGAAGATCCCCTGGAAAGGGAAAGGCTATCCACTCCAGTATTCTGGGCTGGAGACTTCCATGGACTTCATAGTCCATGGGGTTGCCAAAAGTCGGACACAACTGAGAGCCTTTCACTCACTTCACCATCCAAGCAAGTTCTGGCCCAGGCTCTTCAGCCCCATAGGCACTGGGACATGTAACATGTGTAATGGAAGATGAATACTAAATTTGCAACAACAACAAAAAACTCCCCTGTGCAAAACAGGGAACAATATTTACTCCTCTTTCTCAAACTGTTTATTCTTTTGTTTTGTTTTTGTCTGTGCCAGTCTTAGTTTTTGGCTTGCGGGATCCTTGTTGCAGTGTGTGGGATCTAGTTCCCTGAATAGGATGAAACCCAGACCCCTGAATTGGGAGTGTGGAATTTTAGCCCCTGGACTAATAGGGAAGTCCTCACCATTTCTTAAAAAATTTGCAAATACCTGATCTGTCCTTTTGAGATATATAGATACATAGTGTTTTTAACAGCTAAATAAATCTTTTGTCAGTGTTGCAACCTAAGAATGTTTGTTGTGGGCCTTTGAAGCCATCTTCTTTAAGTGTGAACGTTAAGGAAGTGCCCCATCTTCCCCTACCTCAGGGAATTTAGCTAAAGTGGCTGGCTCCATGTTGTAACGACCTGCTTGCCATGGAGATACAGTTTTATTTCCTTTTGGATAAAGGCACACGGATGGCCACTCCAATTACCAGTTGAATTTAGGATGAACTGTGTAGCAAATGGTGCTGTCAAGTCCTCCTATTGAGGACAAGATCTTGAAGACATATATGTAATAAGTTGTATCTGCCTGCCTATATAACAGGCAACATTCTTATTGTTATGGGGTAAATTGTGTCATTCCCTCTGCCCCAAGACTCATATGTTGAGGCCCTAGCCCTCATGTGACTGTATTTGGAGATAGGGCCTTTAAGGAGGTAAATTAAGATTGAAATAAGGTCATAAAGGTGGATCTCTTAATTCAAGATGACTGATGTCCTTAATTGCAGATGTGAGGGACAGCTTCAAGCCAAGGAGAGGCCTCATAAGAAAGCAAAGCTGCCAATATCTTGGTCTTGGATTTACAGCTCCTCAGACTGGGAAATGTTGCTATTATTCAAACCTCCCTGGCGCTCCATGATGTATTATTACAGCAGCCCAAACTGAATGATATCCTGTCTTTGCAGTCTATTTGGTGCATTTCTTGTGATGCACATTGCAATGTGGTTTAGTAGTTTTTCAGTAAAAATATTTTCTTTCTATCTTTGTGGAGAGGATTCCCTGGTTTGACAGGAGATGGTATTCTCAATGGTCTGGCATCGAGGACAAGTGTTGGCTTGGTGGTTCTTGACTTGACTGAATTGGGTAAACATCTTGTGGTCTCACAACAGTCAGGTAAGAAAAGACCCTGAGTTATTAAAAGTTATAAAGACCCTGAGTTATATAAAAATCTCCCTTTTAGGACTTCCCTGGTGGTCCAGTAGTTAAGACTCCATGCTTCCAGTGCAGGGGGCAGGGGTTTGATCCCTGTTAGGGAGACTTCTGCATGCCATGTGGTGTGGCAAAAAAAGAAAAAAGAAAAAGCCCTTTTTTAGCCCTCTGCTCTTTTCAAATTCTAGCTAGAGGAACCACCTGCTTCAATATCAACATATTAAGTAAGCATGGGTAACATTTTTTTTGCTATTGCTGTCACTTCAGTCGTGTCCGACTCTGTGTGACCCCATAGACGGCAGCTCACCAGGCTCCCCCGTCCCTGGGACTCTCCAGGCAAGAACACTGGAGTGGGTTGCCATTTCCTTCTCCAATGCATGAAAGTGAAAAGTGAAAGTGTAGTCTCACTCAGTCGTGTCCGACTCTTCGTGACCCCATGGACTGCAACCTACCAGGCTCCTCCGTCCATGGGATTTTCCAGGCAGGAGTACTGGAGTGGGGTGCCACAGGTTCTAAAATTCTCAGGATCACTATTAGCACTGAAGGTAAAAGAAATATGTCTGTGTGTGTGTGTATATATATATATATATATATATATATATATATATATATACCAGCTTCCCTGGTAGCTCAGACAGTAAAGTGTCTGCCTACAATTCGAGAGACCCGGGTTCAATCCCTAGGTCAGAAAGATCCGCTGGAGAAGGAACTGGCAACCCACTCCAGTATTCATGCCTGGAAAATCCCGTGGACTGAGGAGCCTGGTAGGCTACAGTCCACGGGGTCGCAAAGAGTCGGACACGACTGAGCAACTTCACTTTCACTTTTCATTGCTCTCATCAGGGCTTCCCTGGTGGTGCAGACATTAAAGCGTCTGCCTGTAATGAGGGAGACTTGGGTTCGATCCCTGGGTTGGGAAGATCCCTGGAGAAGAAATGGCAACCCACTCCAGTATTCTTGCCTGGAAAATCCCATGGACAGAGGAGCCTGGCAGGCTACAGTCCACGGGGTTGCAAAGAGTCGGACATGACTGAGCAACTGAACTGAACTACTCTTCAATTTCTTGGAAGTGTTTTACTTTCCATCTGGTGATAGCTCAGTAGAAACTGTTGGGTTTTGGGGCCACCTTTCTACTTGTTCCTTTTCCTCCATGGTTTGCATATAGAACAAGTTCTCTGACTTGAGAAACATGTATTCTTATTTTCTCCTTTTAAACTACTGGGGAGACCTGCTGTGCATATTAAAAGCTATCATGTCCTGTGCTATAGATGCCATGTTGGTGGAGCTCCTTGGAGGAAAAAACCCCCTAATTAATTTGGTAACTATGTACCTCCTGAAAGAAGAGACGGTTGGCCAAGAGTGACTATCTCACACTGCACTGGAAAAGCCCTCCAAACAGAGACCAATCCACATAAGGAGGTAGGCCTTAGCAAATAATGACAGTTTTAGTTTGAGATAGAGAACAATTAACAAAAGTTACCTATCAAATTAAGGAGAAAAAAGAGAATTTTATTCTAGTCAAATTGAGGATTATAACCCAGGATAAGCTCTGAGAAAGAAGTCCAAGGCACAGTCACATATATTTTTCAGAACAATTAGTCATACATCAAAACAAGATACTGACATTTTACATAAAGTTCACCAAAGATGCATAGTTCAGGTAAGCATGTACAAATCAAGCAGCAAGCCACCACCATACCCTTTGACACAGCTGGGAAAGAATGCCAATCCTCTGAGAAGTTACATCGCTATTGTCAGAAGAAAGGGAGAAAAAAATTGATCTTTATGGTCCAGCAGGCATTTCCACCTCTAAGGAGATCTGGTTAATGTATAATATACATCACACACTAGGGAGGGCCCGTATGGGCAGGGACTATGTTACACTTAAATTTTCTTGTCGTGTTTATACATTCAGTTCCATCAGAATCAATAATTTACCAAAAGGATAAGCTATGGTCAGGTATAAAACAATATCCTTTGTCAAGAATTCAATTAAAAGGGGGCTTCCCTGGTGGCTCAGTGGTAGAGGATCTGCCTCTGGAGACACAGGAGACACAGGTTCCATCCCTGGTCAGGGAAGATACTACATGCTGTGGAGCAACTAAGCCCGTGCGCCACTACTGAGCCTGTGCTCTAGAGCCCATGAGCCACAACTACTGACAGTCCCTGGGCTGCAGCTACTGAAGCCCGCGTGCTAGAGCCTGTGCTCCAAAATGAGAGAAGCCGCCACAGTGAGAAACCCACACACCGCAACCAGAGAAAGCCCACACAGCAACTCAGACCCAACACAGCCAAAAATAACTAAATAGGTTTAGCAAAAGAATTCAATAGAAGGAATAAACCAGTTTTTAAAAAATCAGAAAAATGAAAAATTTAAAACAGCGCCCACCTTGTAAAGAAGTAAATTTGATAAATAATTGACTAATATGTAGATTTATACACAATCTCAGAAAAATTAATTTGTTATTCCATTAATGTTAAGGCCTGTAAGCTTCTAACCCTGCAGTTATCCTGACTTCATACCATCATCTGCGAGGTTTATCTGTGTCATTGATCTGAGCTCTGGTTATTTTTCTGTCCCTCTAATGGCAGAGTCTTTGTTTTCAATCACAGAGTCCTATATTGATGGCAAAGGATTCCTCAAGGGTTTCAGGACTCTTCTATTTTCTCTAGGAAAAAAACAAATTTATGGGAAAACTTACAGAACTATGTCCCAGCAGAAGAGTCTTTAATTGTAGATGATTTTCTGACAGCCTCCTAAAGGACACTGGAAAACCAACACCTCAGCTTTGTTCTAGCTCCTTGCTTCACAGAGAAACAAGGCCTCACTAGACAAACTGTAGTACTGTGAAACAGAAGTAAAATATTTAGGGTATGTTGTCAATCGAAGGCTGCAAAGTGTTACAAGCTAAGAGTCACCTAATTTTTCAGTGAAGCATCTAGTACCAAAAAAGAAAAGACAGTTTGGGGTCAGGTACAAGTACTAGTCAGGTAGGGACTTCGCTGGTGGCTTAGCAGTAAAGAATCTGCCTGCTATGCAGGAAACCTGGTTTCAATCCCTGGGTCAGGTAGATCCCCTGGAGAAGGAAATAGCAACCCACTCCAGTATTCTTGCATGGGAAATCTCATGGACAGAGGAGCCTGGTGGGCTACAGTCCATAGAATCACAAAGGGTTGGAAACGACTGAGCGACTACACCACCACCACCACCAGTCAGGTACTTAGATGGTAGGTTTCAGCTTTTCCAGAGGCAAAACTTCTGACAAAGCACTGCGTGGGAATTCCCCAGATCCACTGGTTTGGTCCCTAGAAAAAAGATTTTGAAAAAAAATCAGCTATTTTCCCCCAACTTTGGTTATTCCAATTTTTAGAAAAGAAAATTTCACTTATTTTGTTATGAAAACAAAGTTGTGTTAACGGAATTTTAAGTCAAAAGTTAGGATTAGGCTATAAACCTAATAGTATGGTTCTTAGTTCTTGATTTCGGTGTCCTGGAAGTGCCTACTTGTGTGCTTTTAAGCTGCAGTAGCAAGCAGCTGCCTCACTTTTTGAAGGCTCAAACCCTGACCTTGGGTTGCTTATTTGCTATCAAAGTGAAAGAGAAAATCAGTTGGATTCATATTTCCCATGTGAAGCCAGTAAGTACCTTAGGAAGACCAAAGGGTGATTTACACAAGCACTTGACACTTAAAATTTCTGAATAACTGACATTGGAACTGAGCTGCACTGAAAAGGTAATGATTCTTTCCTACAGATACATGTTTCCAGTCAATGCCACTTTGCACTCGCAGAAATGGTTTGTATTGAAGTCGAACAGCTGTCATTGGTGATTATTGGCAGAGCACTTTTCATAATATCAAAATAAATCTAACTTGATTCCATGTCCTCAAGTGTTAAATTTGACACGAAAACAATTTGAGTACAGTGTTCTGTCTGCTGTACAGCAAAATGACTGTTACATATACATTTAAAAATATATATTTGCTCCAGTCAATGTAAGTACTTGACTTACATATAAAAGGTTAACTCTAAAAGCTGACGTAAAACCCAACATTCAAAAAACTAAGATCACATGTCATCCAGTCCCATCACTTCATGGCAAATAGATGAGGGAAAAGTGGAAACAGTGACATTTTATTTTCTTGGGCTCCCAAGTCGCTGGAGATGGTGTCTGGAGCCACAAAATTAAAACATTTGCTCTTTGAAAGGAAAACTATGACAAACATAGACAGTGTATTAAGCAGAGACATCACTTTGTTGACAAAGGTCTGTATAGTCAAAGCTATGTTTTTCCCCATGAACGAGAAAGATCAAGCACCAAAGAACTGATGCTTTCGAACTGTGGTGATGGAGAAAATTCTTGAGAGTCCCTTGGAGTGCAAGGAGATCAAACTAGTCAAACCGAAAAAAAAGTCAATTCAGAATATTCACTGGAAAGACTGATGCGGAAGTGGGACCTTCAACTTGGTCCACCTGATACATTGAGAAAACCTGATGCCGGAAAAGACTAAGAGCAAGAGAAGGAAGCAACTGAAGAATGATAGTTACAAAACATTATCGATTCAATGAACAAAAATGAGGTTGCTTAAAACTATGCTCAATGGATTAAGAAACAAAGTACATAGTAATGTTACACGAAATTAACATGACACCAAGTGAAACGGAAGACTTAAGACATCTGAAATAATCAAATTCAGATATGCTTTATCACTCACTGTAGAAATAAATAACTATTTTGTAAAACTGCCTTATAGTTCTTAGACCTACCTTTTCAACATAAGTTAAACAAAACACAACTCATTTACTTTCAGCTTATCACAACATTGATAATCAGCAGTTAAATCTACTATTCATAACATTATGCATCAGGGGAAAGCGCGAACGCAGTCCCCCACTACCACAAATTATGCAGTCGAGTTTCCCACATTTGGGGAAATCGCAGGGGTCAGCACATCCGGAGTGCAATGGATAAGCCTCGCCCTGGGAAAACCACCTTCGTGATCATGGTATCTCCCCTGCCAGGTAAGTATGAGTTGCTGCCCACCCACCGCCCGACACGCTCGAGCTCGCCCCACTCTGCACGCACGGTCACTTCCCTCGCACCACCCCCGCACACTCAGCCCCTGCGCGCCCCTCGGCCCGGCCTCGCCCACCCGGGGAACAACCTCAGGAACCTCCGCGTGTGCACACGCAGGACACCGAGGCCCGGGAGGAGCGGGACCAGCAGCCTCTGCGCGCGGCTCATCTACATACGCCACGCCCCCTGCCGAGATGTCCCGGATGTCATGTTCTTCCAGGCGGGGGCGCGGAACCTACTAACCCCACCCGAGACTCGCCGCTGTCTCGGGAGGGGAGCGCGTGGGCGAGCGGCGACCAGTCGTGGGGGACGTGGGAAGACGCGAGCTCGCGGTGCCCCGCAGTTGAGGGGGTGGGTCGGGGCTCGAGTCTGGTCTCTCCTTCCTTTCAGCGAAAAATAGCCCATTTTTGCCCTCTCCTCTCTGAACTGATCTTCTAGTCATGGAAAGTTCAGGAAAGACCTATTTGCCGGTTTACATTAAGCGCTAAAGCCGCCTTAATAGGAAAGCGTGGTAATGTTTCTTCACGGTGTCTTTTTAAGTAAAAGTGACGAAAGTGCTTCGGGATATGTAGCCTATCCTAGTGATGCTGGAAGGAAAGCCCGGGGTCCTATTGCAGAGAGAAAACCAGGTGAGAGCGCGAGCGGTCGCCTCCACCGCACCAGGCGGGGGCTCCCGGAGCGCGGTGCTCGGGGTCAGGAGCCCTTGCCCTTGGGCCCCGCCCCCGCATCCCACCCCCCACCCCCGCCTGCAGCCCCAACGGGCAGACACTGGGCGGCCCCCCAGGTGTCCTTCGGTCCTTTCCGATCTGACTCGGTCAAAGAGAAACACAGCAGACCGCGGAGAAAGTGGTGAAAGAGACTTTATTCCGTGAATACTGACGGCAGGGGACAGAGCTGACCAGCTCCATTCCGGAATGGGCGAGGGGAGCCGGGTGTTTTAAAGGGAGGATGAGAGGGAGGGGGCTCAGAAGAGGCAGCAGTGACACACCACAGAGTTGGTCAGTAGAGAGGCAGGCCAGCCGTGTTTGTCAGTGGGCAGTTACTGAAGTTAGGTTGGGTCCTCGCACAGAAAGTGGGAGACAGAGGTCCTATCCTTCTTGCTTACACTTCAAAGGAATGGCTCCCAGCCCAAAGAGAGACCCTTTGGACTAAGAGAAAACCAACTTCACAATTGCAAGCCCTTTTAAATGAATGCTCTAACAAAGGGCAGTCAAGCGACCTTCCTGGCGGTTCAGTGGTTAAGACTCCGAGCGCCCAATGCGGGGGCCGGCGGGGGCACGGGTTACCCTGGCCAGGGAACTGAAATGCAGCATAGCGCGGACAAAAAAAGAAAGAAAGAAAAAGTATGACAGGGGCCTGTGTTAGGTGTTGGACTTACTCAGAGAGGACGTTTAAAAATTGTTTTTAATTGAAATATAGTTGTTTACAACGCTGTGTTAGTTTCAGGTGTAAGGCAAAATGTTTAGACGTCATAGTTTAGTTAGAGAAAGGGGTGAGGAGGTGGGAGAAAACTGACGATAGGCACCGTAGGCAAATTGATTAGTACGTTAGATGCTAACAGCTATGAAGAAATTTAAAAAACGAGGAAGGAAAGGAGATGGGGAACTGCTGTAAGGAGGCAGGTTGCTGTGTTGATTTCGGTAGTCAGGGGAGGCTCCCTGGAGAAGGTGACAATGTGAGCAGACTGGAGGGAGGAGGGGGATGGGCATAGGGCTGTCTGGGAAGAGCATCCCTAGCAAAAGGTCAGTGAGAGCAGTGTCTGGAGAACAGCAAGAAGGTCCTGAGTACAGAACAAAGTTTACGAATGGCACCGAGACTGAGAGAGGTGACTGCGTGGGGACAAGAACTGAGAGAGGGTCGTGTAGACCTTTGTAAGGGTTCAAGTCTGAGTGAACCAGAAGTTTCCAGAAGAGAGGCAGCTTCATCTAAACCCTCCACACCCCACCCCCACCCCTCTTCCACAACTCCCCTAGCAAAGGAGAGAACATCATTCTGGCTGGAAAGGTGGCCGAGCGAAAGCAGGGAGATCCATAGGAAACCTGCAGAATGCAGGCAAGATGATACTGGCTTTGAAGGGTGGCACAACGTGCCACAGCAAATAATACCATTTTGACCAAAGGAGTAGTTTGAACTGACGGCACTTGAGCACCAGGTGGCTGGCTAGGCGTTTGGCAGCCGGCTCCCCGGTGCCCCTCTCCTCGACCCGGCCTCACCCCACGCGCCCACCATCCATTTCTCAACGCCTCTCCCCTAGCCCTCCTCCCCGCTTTCAGGCCGCGGTCCCCACTTGTAGAAAGAGGGAAGGCGGAGAGGACACGAGGCATCTTGAAACTCGGCGCCCGGATGCCGGCCACCACCACGCCCGGGCCGCAGCCACCCCGCAGGATTGCCGGGTCCTCGCACCCTCACCCGGCGCCCTGGCGGTGAGCGCACCGGTCTCTTCAAAGGGGCTTCCGACCAGCCCGGTCAGTCTCACCTCGGGCGTCCCAGTGAGGTGTTGCGGCATTTCCGGAAAAAGTAAGGTCCCCGGCCGCTTGGTGGCGCGCACCCTTCGATAGCTCAGCTGGTAGAGCGGAGGACTGTAGATCCGACACGTGTGGTCATCCTTAGGTCGCTGGTTCGATTCCGGCTCGAAGGAGGTGCTGGTTGCTTTTGCTCCCCAGGGAAAGGCACCCCGCCACCGGCGCCTCTTCCCCGCCCGACACCCTGCGGCAGCGCAGCTTCCTTCCTTCTTGGCCAGAGGCGGGAAAGCCTTTCGGGGACACCCTCACAGCCCCGCGTTGGCCGTGGCCTGGGGTCTCGCCTGCGCCACCTCCTGCCTGCGGGCCGCACACAGGCCCACAGCGCGGTGGCCTCCGCCGCGGGCAGAGCCCTCTCTGCTTTTATTCGCTTTCCCACCCCCACCCTTTCCCCACTCCCGCCCAGGCCCACCAAATGGCAGCTGTGCTCCAAAAGCCCTGGAGCGAGGC
This sequence comes from Ovis aries, assembly GCF_016772045.2. Taxonomy (NCBI): domain Eukaryota; kingdom Metazoa; phylum Chordata; class Mammalia; order Artiodactyla; family Bovidae; genus Ovis; species Ovis aries. The sequence goes on along the minus strand of NC_056071.1, from coordinate 42,729,001 downwards.
CGACAAGCACCCAGGCCAACACAGAGTCAGGGACAGCGGGGCACCCTTCCTGAAACCCCCTCAATGCCGGCTCAGTCCCCAGCTCTGTCCCCCAAGGAAGGTCACAGTCTGTTTCTCCCAGTCACAGTCTTTCAACCTCCCAACCACTTTCTCTCTGTCCCTTTCATATAGTCTCTGCAGGTGCAGACTTGGGGAGACAGAAATCCTTCCCAGCCATCTCTCAGGGCAGAGCTGCCACCCAAGATCTTCCGAACCACTGCCTACCCTGCTCCTACATAGAAGCAGACGCCCGCAAGAGCAAAAGTCAGCAGGGCTCTCAGTGGGCCTGACAGTACTGATGAGAAATTCCAAGGCTGCTTCAGGTGTCCTGTCCTTCTGAGGACCCAGAAGTGGCCCCCGGGGAAGCCTCAGCTTTCATGGGCCGTTGCACCTATCCCTGTAGCCGCTGGAAGGTTCGAGTTCCTGTGGAAAGAACAAGGATTGCTCCCACCCTTTAAAGCGCCCACACCATTCTGTACATCTGGTGGAGGAGAGAGTTCAGCTCAGTTCAGTCGCTCAGTCGTGTCTGACTCTTTGTGACCCCATGAACCGCAGCACCCCAGGCCTCCCTGTCCATCACCAACTCCCAGAGTCCACCCAAACTCATGTCCATCAAGTCGATGATGCTATCAAACCATCTCATCATCCTCTGTCGTCCCCTTCTCCTCTTGCCCTCAATCTTTCCCAGCATCAGGGTCTTTTCCAGTGAGTCAGCTCTTCGCATCAGGAGGCCAAAGTAGAGATGACAGCAAAAGTACAGACGAGCTCAGAGAGCCCTGAGTCGGGAGCAACGGGGGCTGATGGCAGGGAGAATGGTGGAGGGTGGGATGGGAGGCAGGTGAGGAGATGTCAGCATGAGGGGCACATAAATTCACCTAGTTGCACAGACCACTAGCCTGTGGGTTCTGACCAGGTAGCTAACTTTAGTGCTGGGTCCTTAAGGCTAAATTGGGAGAAAGAAGAGGATGAAGTGGAGAGAGCACGCAGAAGGAACTGGGCTGGACTGTTATCAAGAAGGAGCAGCTTTATTTTGGGCACAGACTGGTTTGGGTGTGGATACAGAGAACAGCAGGGAGTGGTACTTTCTCTCTCCTTTCCTGTGGGAGGGAAACTCCAGAGACTCTGCTTACAGTTGGGAGTCCATCTCAGAGGACTCTCGGCAGAACACCGATGGCAGGGTGGCTCTCTGAAACCTCAGGGGCGCTGGGCGGCTGTCCCCGACCCCTAAGGCCACAAGCCATTTTTTGGTTCTGGTTCTGATTGAAGGTGGGAGGAGAAGGGGACGACAGAGAATGAGATGGTTGGATGGCATCACCGACTCAATGGACATGAGTTTGAGTAGCCTTCGGGGGTCGGTGACAGACAGGGAAGCCTGGCATGCTGCAGTCCATGGGGTCTCAAAGAGTCTGTCACTACTGAGCACCTGAACTGAACTGAACTGCCTCTCAAACTGGAGACTGTGTTTCTGCTTTGTCTTCCTCTCCTGGCAAACTCCTGTGGTCACCCAGCACTTCTCATCTCAGCCCTTCGCATCGTCCCACTGCTAACTAACACGCGCCAACCTGGAGTCTTTGGAGTCTCCCTGGGCCTAGAGGGCTGTGCCGCGCAGTCTACCGGTGCCCTTCTAGAAGGGTCCGTGGCTCTGCGGCTGCAGAAACCCCAGCCTTGAATGATACCATCTGTAAAGACCAGCAGATGGGGCCAAAAGAAAGAAACTTAGGCCTTTGTTGGATCTATTCCCGAAGGGATGTGGAGGTGTGCAATCCTTGGGGACCTGGATTTGGGGAAGTTGGAAGGGGTGTGGGTTTCGGTGACCACATGGCAAACTATTCTGGTCTGGGTGTCACAGAGACTGGCAGGGGGCCTCTTAGGCACTGTCCCCCAACCTCAAAGGGGCAGAGGTACCTGCTGCCTGGTCAGGGAGTGGCAACACACTGGGCTGAAGGAAGGCCACTTCACTGTGGCTTGCTGTGCCTCTGGAGGACTTTTGCTGGGTGGGCTAGCAATCTTGGGTGGTGGACACACACCCAGTGGGATCTGAAATGTTTGTAGCGTCCAACCTGGACACCTGTGCCCTCTGCCCCTCCCTCTGGATTCCACCCCCCTCTCCAGGAAGTCCACAGAACCTTGACCTCTTCCAGAAAGCAGCCCCTTATGCCCAGGAACTGGGGTAGGTGGGTGAAGGAGGGCAGCCAAAGCTGAATAGCTACAGGCCTGGTTACACCTGAATGTGCTGATTGCTCTGAGCCTGATAGCCTTCCCCATCACTCCACAGGAAGCCTCGCTGCGACCCGAAGTCATGGTGGGCAGGAGGGCGAAGGGGCACATCAGCTTCCACGGGAGGTGAGGCTCTTAGTAGTGGAACATGCAAGCCTGGAAAAGTGAAGAAATGTACGGTGACTGATTTGGGGGCATATCAAGCGCATAGGAGCCAGTTTCAAAGGAGTCCCACTGCCAAATCAAGGTAATGATAATAATAGAACATAATCCATTGAGTAAAATAGGTACAGGGCTTAATACCAGTGATGCACCAGTATTCATCAACAAGAGGAACCAGATTTTAGTCTCTAAATATCATTCTTCAGCAAAAGGAACCAGGGCCAACAAAAGGAAGCCCTTAGCCACTTTTGAGGGTATTTATCTTCCTTTGGGGGGTTCTGTTGTACATGTAAAAAAAGATCTGCTGTTTTTGTTTTCGGGCTGTACAGCTTTCAGGATCTTAGTTCTTTGACCAGGGATTGATGTCTTGCTCCATCAGTGAAATCCTGGAGTCCTAAACACTGCACTGCCAGGAAATTCCCTCCACATTCTTTTAAAATTTTTTTATATATTAAACTAGTTGATTTACAATCTTGTATTAATTTCAGGTGTACAGTTGAGATTCCTTGCCATTTTATAAGTTATTACAAGATATTGAATATAGTTCAATGTGCCATGTAGTAAAATCTTATTTTTCATAGTGTTCTATAACTATTAATCCCATACTATTAGTTTATCCCTGTCTTTGGCCTCCCCTTCTTCTCCCTACTCCCCCTTGATGCGCAGCATTGTTTTCTCTTTATGATTGTTTCTGTTTTATAAATGAGTTGACTTCCTTTGTTAAGATTCCACATATAAATGATATAAAAAAACTCTTGAGATTGTCCCTTAGACTGTGAGGAGATCAAAGGAATCAATCCTAAATGAAATCAACCCTGAACGTTCATTGGAAAGACTGATGCTGAAGCTGAAGCTTCAATACTTTGGCCACCTGATGCGAAGAGCTGACTCACTGGAAAGGACCCTGATGCTGGGAAAGATTGAAGGCAGGAGGAAAAGCAGTGAGAGAGGATGATGAGATAGTTGGATGGCATCACCGACTCAATGCACATGAGTTTGAGCAACCCTGGGAGACTGTGAAGGACAGGTAAGCCTGGCTTGCTGCAGTCCATGTGGTTGCAGAGTCAGGCACGACTGAAACAGTAAGTGATTTTTATAGATATTATATCTGTCTTCGTCCGATCTGCTTAGTATAACCTCTAACACCTATTCAGTTCAGTTCGGTTCAGTCGCTCAGCCGTGTCTGACTCTTTGGGACCCCATGGACTGCAGCACGCCAGATCTCCCTGTCCATCTCCCGGAGTTCACTCAGACTCCATGTCCATTGAGTCGGTGATGCCATCCAACCATCTCATCTTCTGTCGTCCCTTCTCCTGCCGCCTTCAGTCTTTCCCAGCATCAGGGTCTTTTCCAGTGAGTCAGTTTTTCACATCAGGTGGCCAAAATACTGCAGTTTCAGCTTCGGCATCAGTCCTTCCAATGAATATTCAGAACTGATCTTCTTTAGGATGGACTGGTTGGATCTCCTTGCAGTCCAAGGGACTCTCAAGAGTCTCCCCAACACCACAGTTCAATTCTTCAGTGCTCAGCTTTCTTTATAGTCCAACCCTCACATCCATACATGACTATTGGAAAACCATGGCTTTGACTAGAGTGACCTTTGTTGGCAAAGTAATGTCTCTGCTTTTTAATATGCTGTCTGGTTGGTCATAAGTTTTCTTCCAAGGAGCAAGCGTCTTTCAGTTTCACCGCTGCAGTGATTTTGGAGCCCCTCAAAATAAAGCCTGTCACTGCTTCCATTGTTTCCCATCTTATTTGCCATGAAGTGATGGGACCAGATGCCACGATCTTAGTTTTCTGAATGTTGAGTTTTACGCGAACTTTTCTCTCCTCTTTCACTTTCATCAAGAGGCTCTTTGGTTCTTCTTCGCTTTCTGCCATAAGGGTGGTGTCATCTGCATATCTGAGGTTATCTCCCGATTTGGAACCAGTCTGTTGTTCCATGTCCAGTTCTAACTGTTGCTTCCTGACCTGCGTATGGATTTCTCAAGAGGCAGGTCAGGTGGTCTGATATTCCCATCTCTCTAAGACTTTTCCAGAGTTCGTTGTGATCCACACAGTCAAAGGCTTTGGCATAGTCGATGAAGCAGAAGTTTTTCCTGCAACTCTTGCTTTTTCCGATGACCCAACGGGTGTTGGCAATCTGATCTCTGGTTCCTCTGCCTTTTCTAAATCCAGCTTGAAGAGCTGGAAGTTCAGGGTTCACGTACTGCTGAAGCCTGGTTTGGAGAATTTTGAGCATTATTGTACTAGCGTGTGAGACGAGTGCACTTGTGCGGTAGTTTGAGCATGCTTTGGCATTGCTTTTCTTTGGGATTGGAATGAAGACTGACCTCTTCCTGTCCTGTGGCCACTGCTGAGTTTTCCACATTTGCTATGCCAGCACGTTCACAGCATCTTTTGGGATTTGAAATAGCTCAACTGGAATTCCATCAACTCCACTAGCGAAGGTCCTAAGGCCCACCCACTTGACTTCGCATTCCCGGATGTCTGGCTCTAGTTGAGTTTGAGTGATCACTGCTGCTGCTGCTGCTGCTGCTGCTAAGTCGCTTCAGTCGTGTCCGACTGTGTGAGACCCCATAGATGGCAGCCCACCGGGCTCCCTCATCCCTGGGATTCTCCAGGAAGAAACGCTTGAGTGGGTTGCCATTGTCTTCTCCGAGTTGAGTGATCACACCATCTTGATTATTTGGGTCGGGAAGATCTTTCTTGTAAACACCTACTCAAAGCGCTGTAAATTCAACAGAGACCCTTTTCCCACTTGCCTGGGTAATACTGAAGTAAAACCACACTAACTTGGAAAGGGATTTGATTTAGGTCATACCTGAATGGTCTAGCGGTTTTCCTACTTTCTTCAATTTAAGTCTGAATTTGGCAATAAGGAGTTCATGATCTGAGCCACAGTCAGCTCTCGGTCTTGTTTTTGCTGACTGTATGGAGCTTCTCCATCTTTGGCTGCAAAGAATATAATCAATCTGATTTCGGTGTTGACCATCTGGTGATGTCCATGTGTAGAGTCTTCTCTTGGGTTGTTGGAAGAGGGTATTTGCTATGACCAGTGTATTTTCTTGGCAGAACTCTATTAGTCTTTGCCCCTGCTTCATTCCGCATTTCAAGGCCAATTTTGCCTGTTACTCCAGGTGTTTCTTGACTTCCTACTTTTGCATTCCAGTCCCCTATAATGAAAAGGACATCTTTTTGGGTGTTAGTTCTACGAGGTCTTGTAGGTCTTCATAGAACCGTTCAACTTCAGCTTCTTCAGCATTGCTGGTTGGGGCATAGACTTGGATTACGGTGATATTGAATGGTTTGCCTTGGAAACGAACAGAGATCATTCTGTCGTTTTTGGGATTGCATCCAAGTACTGCATTTTGGACTCTCTTGTTGACCATGATGGCTACTCCATTTCTTCTGAGGGATTCCTGCCCACAGTAGTAGATATAATGGTCATCTGAGTTAAATTCACCCATTCCAGTCCATTTTAGTTCGCTGATTCCTGGAATGTCGACGTTCACTCTTGCCATCTCTTGTTTGACCACTTCCAATTTGCCTTGATTCACGGACCTGACATTCCAGGTTCCTGTGCAATATTGCTCTTTACAGCATCGGACTTTGTTTCTATCACCAGTCACAACCACAGCTGCGTGTTGTTTTAGCTTTGGCTCCATCCCTTCATTCTTTCTGGAGTTATTTCTCCTCTGATCTCCAGTAGCATATTGGGCATTGCTACTGACCTGGGGAGTTCCTAATTCAGTATCCTATTATTTTGCCTTTTCATACTGTTCATGGGGTTCTCAAGGCAAGAATACTGAAGTGTTTGCCATTACAGACTGGTTCCAGATAGGAAAAGGAGTACGTCAAGGCTGTAGTATATTGTCACCCTGCTTATTTAACTTCTACGCAGAGTACATCAAGAGAAATGCTGGACTGGAAGAAGCACAAGCTGGAATCAAGATTGCCAGGAGAAATATCAATAACCTCAGATATGCAGATGACACCACCCTTATGGCAGAAAGTGAAGAGGAACTAAAAAGCCTCTTGATGAAAGTGAAAGAGGAGAGTGAAAAGTTGGCTTCAAGCTCAACATGCAGAAAACGAAGATCATGGCATCCGGTCCCATCACTTCATGGGAACTAGATGGGAAACAGTGGAAACAGTGTCAGGCTTTATTTTGGGGGGCTCCAAAATCACTGCAGATGGTGACTGCAGCCATGAAATTAAAAGACGGCTTACTCCTCGGAAGGAAAGTTATGACCAACCTAGATAGCATATTCAAAAGCAGAGACATTACTTTGCCGACCAAAGTCTGTCTAGTCAAGGCTGTGAAGAAGGCTGAGCGCCGAAGAATTGATGCTTTTGAACTGTGGTGTTGGAGAAGACTCTTGAGAGTCCCCTGGACTGCGAGGAGATCCAACCAGTCCATTCTGAAGGAGGTCAACCCTGGGATTTCTTTGGAAGGAATGACGCTAAAGCTGAAACTCCAGTACTTTGGCCACCTTCATGCGAAGAGTTGACTCATTGGAAAAGACTCTGATGCTGGGAGGGATTGGAGGCAGGAGGAGAAGGGGACGACGGAGGACGAGATGGCTGGATGGCATCGCTGACTCGATGGACGTGAGTCTGAGTGAACTCCGGGAGTTGGTGGTGGACAGGGAGACCTGGCGTGCCATAATTCCTGGGGTCGCAAAGACTCGGACACGACTGAGCGAACTGAACTGACCTGAACTGAACCTGGAAAGTGATAGGCGTTCGTAAGAAAAACTAACTACAACTGGAAGTACAACTAAGGGCATCGGTGGACCGCAACGTACAACTTTGATGCACATCTGTGCGTACGGCAAACTACGAAACACAAGAGCACAACAGCCAAGCAGAAAAAAACAAGCGCAACGATCACGGAGACAGCAGACTATACAACTGCTTAGCTCCGGTCTGTTCTTGGTAAACCACGTAAATCAGGGGAAAGCGCGAACGCAGTCCCCCACTACCACAAATTATGCAGTCGAGTTTCCCACATTTGGGGAAATCGCAGGGGTCAGCACATCCGGAGTGCAATGGATAAGCCTCGCCCTGGGAAAACCACCTTCGTGATCATGGTATCTCCCCTGCCAGGTAAGTATGAGTTGCTGCCCACCCACCGCCCGACACGCTCGAGCTCGCCCCACTCTGCACGCACGGTCACTTCCCTCGCACCACCCCCGCACACTCAGCCCCTGCGCGCCCCTCGGCCCGGCCTCGCCCACCCGGAGAACAACCTCAGGAACCTCCGCGTGTGCACACGCAGGACACCGAGGCCCGGGAGGAGCGGGACCAGCAGCCTCTGCGCGCCGCTCATCTACATACGCCACGCCCCCATGCCGGTTGTGTGCCCAACCAATCCCCAACCTAGGCAAGCTGCCTTGAGGTTTCCCGGCCCCAGGGTCTGGGCGCGCAGCGAGAAGACGCGACGTGGAGGGGAAGCCCGGGAAAACAGGAGTTCTGGGCGGCCGGAACCCCGCATTTGAGAGTGAGGGTGTGAGTCGCGGCTCCGTCCTAGTCTCACCTTCCGATTTTGTTTCCACAGCCAGACCGAACTCATCCCACTGGGCATGGTTATTATGAGGACCTTTCCCTCCCCCGACCCCGTTAAATATTTAAGTAATAAGATTTCCGCAGCCAGTTTAAAAGCGATCGCTTTATTCGCAGTGTCTTCCTGAGTTAGCATCTCCATCAACTACTTCAACACGTATCTGCTTCAAGATACACAACTAAACCAAGTGAAACTTAAAGGGGAAAAAAGTCAAGATTCTATCCTTGAAGAAAGTAAACCAGGGCAAGGTACAAACTTCTTCCACTTTGCAAAGAGTACAGTGCTTGAGTCAAGTATATAGTACTGGCAAATACAAAGTCTTAAATTTTATTTTGGCCCTTGCCCTGCCATTTGCAGGATCTAAGTTTCCCCACCAGCGACTGAGCCTCTGCTCCCTGCAATGCAAGCACGGACCCAGCAACTGGACCGGCAGGGAATTCCAAACAATTTTTAGACAGTAAATGAGACATTTTATATCCCAGCTACTCTGCCCACTTAGAGTCTACCCCTCACTTGGAATCCCAGTAACTAAGCTGACCAATAGATTGAGGCCCAAGTGATTTTCAGGGGATTCTGAGGCTAGGTCCGCGGAAGCCTTGCATCTTCTTCTGTGTCTCTGAGAACCTTGTGTGGCAGACTTGAGCTGTGAGTAAGAAGGCTGATAACTCGGGCTGCCATGTTGAGAGGAAGCTGCTGCTTTAGAACCTGTCTCTTCTCTCTCCCTAAGGAGAGAGTAAAGATAGAGATGAAAGTGAGAGTGAAGTCGCTCAGTCGTGTCGGACTCTTTGCAACCCCGTGGACTGTAGCCCACCAGGCTCCTCCGTCCATGGAATTCTCCAGGCAAGAATACTGGAGTGGGTTGCCATTTCCTTCTCCAGGGGATCTTCCTGACCCAGGGATCGGTCCCCGGTCTCCCACATTGCAGGCAGACGCTTTAACCTCTGAGCCACCAGGGAAGGCCAAGATAGAGGCAGGCCACCCTAAATTGGTAGATGGCAGGTCCAAGAAGCATAGGAACTTACTAAGATTGTCTTGGGTGGCTGAAAGAGGAGTAGCTCTCTACCCCTGCCGGCCAAGTCTTAAAAGTTTATAAAAAGGCCTTCCTTAACTGGGTTGTCAGGTACACTGTTCAGATGGTCTCAACAACACCTTACTTCCTCAAGGTGTTTTCCTTGGGATAGCTCCCACTGTGGGAGTAGTAGACAGAGGATACATTCCAAGGACAGGGGAATGGTTGCCTGAGTCTAGCTCAAAGACCAGTGGTCACAGCCTACCGATCATCTCCTTCAACAGTAGACCAAAGTTTTGTCTCCAATCTATTCCTGGTTGGAGAAGTAAGATCCCACAAGCCAAGAGCCATGCATGGAAAAGGGACACACTCGGGTTTCAGTCCCAAACTGTGACCCCAGAAACTGCAGATTTGGGTGAAAATAGATGTGTTTCTGTTTCAAAGCTCTTAACTTTGGGAGTGATATTTTCTGGGGGGGGGGGTGATATTTTTGTGTAGCAACAGAGAAATAGAAGAGGGATACAGAAATAAGCAAACATGTAACATGAAGTAGAAAGGGGAAAAGTGGATTAAGGGATAGAGAAGACACGATGGAGAGCAGGGGGTGGGGTTGAGGGCTTACAGTGTTTGATGAGGGGGTCAGGGAAAGCCTCTCTGTTTTAGTTTGCTACATAATCCTGCTTCCCTTTGCTTGCTTGTCATTAGCGCATGTAACCACCAAAAATTGACAGGCTCAGCCCCTGAGTTTACTTGTTCTGTTACCAGTCCTAGAATCAAAACCAACTCCTTAGCTTTTCCAATTCTCAGTTTTAAATTTATGGGAGTAAATAAGTAATGACTTAACTTTGTGGATCAAATAAATATGGATGTAATTGTGGCCCTGACGAGGGCCACAATTCTTCAGCTCAGCTCAGTTCAGTTCAGTCGCTCAGTCGTGTCCGACTCTTTACGACACCATGAATCGCAGCACGCCAGGCCTCCCTGTTCATCACCATCTCCCGGAGTTCACCCAGACTCACGTCCATCGAGTCCGTGATGCCATCTCATCCTCGATCGTCCCTTCTCCTCCTGCCCCAATCCCTCCCAGCATCAGAGTCTTTCCAATGAGTCAACTCTTTTCATGAGGTGGCCAAAGTACTGGAGTTTCAGCTTTAGCATCATTCCTTCCAAAGAAACCCCAGGGTTGGTCTTCCGAATGGACTGGTTGGATCTCCTCACAGTCCAAGGGACTCTCAAGAGTCTTCGCCAACACCACAGTTCAAAAGCATCAATTCTTCGGCCCTCAGCCTTCTTCACAGCCCAACTCTCACATCCATACATGACCACAGGAAAACCATAGCCTTGACTAGATGGACCTTTGTTGGCAAAGTAATGTCTCTGCTTTTGAATATGCTATCTAGGTTGGTCATAACTTTTCTTCCAAGGAGTAAGCATCTTTTAATTGGCTGCAGTCACCATCTGCAGTAATTCTGGAGCCCAAAAAAATAAAGTCTGACACTGTTTCCACTGTTTCCCATCTAGTTCCCATGAAGTGATGGGACCGGATGCCATGATCTTCGTTTTCTCAATGTTGAGCTTTAGGCCAACTTTTTCGCTCTCCTCTTTCACTCTCACGGGTTTCCTAACAGGTGTCTCTTTCATGTCATTGTGACTCACGGGAGAGTATTGTACCTCCCAAGAGAGTTGGGTGGAACAATAGTTGAAAACCAGGGAAGGGAGTTCCCTGGCAGTCCTCCCTTTCACGGTAGTGAGTCTGGGTTCAGTCCCTGGTCGGAAAACTAAGATCCCACGAGCCAAGAGGCACAGTCTAAAAAACAAACAAACAAAAAAACAAAAACCAGAAATATACAGCATGTGAGTGGTACATTATCCTACAAGATTTCAAAGCATAGAAAGAGCACAAGCAGAGGGAGAATCTGAAAAGGTATTACAGCAATCGTACAGTTGGAGTAACCATAGGTGCAGCATCTCATGGCTGAAAGGAATCCTAAAGGATCTTTCTATCTAGTTACTGACCCACCCATTGCTTGCAGATGGATTTTGAAAGACAGGTAGGGTTTGGATGGTGCTTGCACTGCAAGGAGCAGAGGCTCAGTCGCTGGTGGGGAAACTTAGATCCTGCAAATGGCAGGGCAAGGGCCAAAATAAAATTTAAGACTTTGTATTTGCCAGTACTATATACTTGACTCAAGCACTGTACTCTTTGCAAAGTGGAAGAAGTTTGTACCTTGCCCTGGTTTACTTTCTTCAAGGATAGAATCTTGACTTTTTTCCCCTTTAAGTTTCACTTGGTTTAGTTGTGTATCTTGAAGCAGATACGTGTTGAAGTAGTTGATGGAGATGCTAACTCAGGAAGACACTGCGAATAAAGCGATCGCTTTTAAACTGGCTGCGGAAATCTTATTACTTAAATATTTAACGGGGGTCGGGGGAGGGAAAGGTCCTCATAATAACCATGCCCAGTGGGATGAGTTCGGTCTGGCTGTGGAAACAAAATCGGAAGGTGAGACTAGAACGGAGCCGCGACTCACACCCTCACTCTCAAATGCGGGGCTCCGGCCGCCCAGAACTCCTGTTTTCCCGGGCTCCCCCTCCACGTCGCGTCTTCTCGCTGCGCGCCCAGACCCTGGGGCCGGGAAACCTCAAGGCAGCTTGTCTAGGTTGGGGATTGGTTGGGCACACAACCGGCATGGGGGCGTGGCGTATGTAGATGAGCGGCGCGCAGAGGCTGCTGGTCCCGCTCCTCCCGGGCCTCGGTGTCCTGCGTGTGCACACGCGGAGGTTCCTGAGGTTGTTCTCCGGGTGGGCGAGGCCGGGCCGAGGGGCGCGCAGGGGCTGAGTGTGCGGGGGTGGTGCGAGGGAAGTGACCGTGCGTGCAGAGTGGGGCGAGCTCGAGCGTGTCGGGCGGTGGGTGGGCAGCAACTCATACTTACCTGGCAGGGGAGATACCATGATCACGAAGGTGGTTTTCCCAGGGCGAGGCTTATCCATTGCACTCCGGATGTGCTGACCCCTGCGATTTCCCCAAATGTGGGAAACTCGACTGCATAATTTGTGGTAGTGGGGGACTGCGTTCGCGCTTTCCCCTGATTTACGTGGTTTACCAAGAACAGACCGGAGCTAAGCAGTTGTATAGTCTGCTGTCTCCGTGACCGTTGCGCTTGCTTTTTCTGTTTGGCTATTGTGCTCTTGTGTTTCGTAGTTTGCCGTACGCGTAGATGTGCAGCAAAGTTGTACCTTGCGGTCCGCCGATGCCCTTAGCTGTACTTCCAGTTGTAGCTAGTTTTTCCTACGAACGCCTATCACTTTCCAGGTTCAGTTCAGGTCAGTTCAGTTCGCTCAGTCGTGTCCGAGTCTTTGCGACCCCAGGAATTATGGCACGCCAGGTCTCCCTGTCCACCACCAACTCCCGGAGTTCACTCAGACTCACGTCCATCGAGTCAGCGATGCCATCCAGCCATCTCGTCCTCCGTCGTCCCCTTCTCCTCCTGCCTCCAATCCCTCCCAGCATCAGAGTCTTTTCCAATGAGTCAACTCTTCGCATGAAGGTGGCCAAAGTACTGGAGTTTCAGCTTTAGCGTCATTCCTTCCAAAGAAATCCCAGGGTTGACCTCCTTCAGAATGGACTGGTTGGATCTCCTCGCAGTCCAGGGGACTCTCAAGAGTCTTCTCCAACACCACAGTTCAAAAGCATCAATTCTTCGGCGCTCAGCCTTCTTCACATCCTTGACTAGACAGACTTTAGTCGGCAAAGTAATGTCTCTGCTTTTGAATATGCTATCTAGGTTGGTCATAACTTTCCTTCCGAGGAGTAAGCCGTCTTTTAATTTCATGGCTGCAGTCACCATCTGCAGTGATTTTTGGAGCCCCCCAAAATAAAGCCTGACACTGTTTCCACTGTTTCCCCATCTAGTTCCCATGAAGTGATGGGACCGGATGCCATGATCTTCGTTTTCTGCATGTTGAGCTTGAAGCCAACTTTTTCACTCTCCTCTTTCACTTTCATCAAGAGGCTTTTTAGTTCCTCTTCACTTTCTGCCATAAGGGTGGTGTCATCTGCATATCTGAGGTTATTGATATTTCTCCTGGCAATCTTGATTCCAGCTTGTGCTTCTTCCAGTCCAGCATTTCTCTTGATGTACTCTGCGTAGAAGTTAAATAAGCAGGGTGACAATATACTACAGCCTTGACGTACTCCTTTTCCTATCTGGAACCAGTCTGTAATGGCAAACACTTCAGTATTCTTGCCTTGAGAACCCCATGAACAGTATGAAAAGGCAAAATAATAGGATACTGAATTAGGAACTCCCCAGGTCAGTAGCAATGCCCAATATGCTACTGGAGATCAGAGGAGAAATAACTCCAGAAAGAATGAAGGGATGGAGCCAAAGCTAAAACAACACGCAGCTGTGGTTGTGACTGGTGATAGAAACAAAGTCCGATGCTGTAAAGAGCAATATTGCACAGGAACCTGGAATGTCAGGTCCATGAATCAAGGCAAATTGGAAGTGGTCAAACAAGAGATGGCAAGAGTGAACGTCGACATTCCAGGAATCAGCGAACTAAAATGGACTGGAATGGGTGAGTTTAACTCAGATGACCATTATATCTACTACTGTGGGCAGGAATCCCTCAGAAGAAATGGAGTAGCCATCATGGTCAACAAGAGAGTCCAAAATGCAGTACTTGGATGCAATCCCAAAAACGACAGAATGATCTCTGTTCGTTTCCAAGGCGAACCATTCAATATCACCGTAATCCAAGTCTATGCCCCAACCAGCAATGCTGAAGAAGCTGAAGTTGAACGGTTCTATGAAGACCTACAAGACCTCGTAGAACTAACACCCAAAAAGATGTCCTTTTCATTATAGGGGACTGGAATGCAAAAGTAGGAAGTCAAGAAACACCTGGAGTAACAGGCAAAATTGGCCTTGAAATGCGGAATGAAGCAGGGGCAAAGACTAATAGAGTTCTGCCAAGAAAATACACTGGTCATAGCAAATACCCTCTTCCAACAACCCAAGAGAAGACTCTACACATGGACATCACCAGATGGTCAACACCGAAATCAGATTGATTATATTCTTTGCAGCCAAAGATGGAGAAGCTCCATACAGTCAGCAAAAACAAGACCGAGAGCTGACTGTGGCTCAGATCATGAACTCCTTATTGCCAAATTCAGACTTAAATTGAAGAAAGTAGGGAAAACCGCTAGACCATTCAGGTATGACCTAAATCAAATCCCTTTCCAAGTTAGTGTGGTTTTACTTCAGTATTACCCAGGCAAGTGGGAAAAGGGTCTCTGTTGAATTTACAGCGCTTTGAGTAGGTGTTTACAAGAAAGATCTTCCCGACCCAAATAATCAAGATGGTGTGATCACTCAACTCGGAGAAGACAATGGCAACCCACTCAAGCGTTTCTTCCTGGAGAATCCCAGGGATGAGGGAGCCCGGTGGGCTGCCATCTATGGGGTCTCACACAGTCGGACACGACTGAAGCGACTTAGCAGCAGCAGCAGCAGCAGCAGTGATCACTCAAACTCAACTAGAGCCAGACATCCGGGAATGCGAAGTCAAGTGGGTGGGCCTTAGGACCTTCGCTAGTGGAGTTGATGGAATTCCAGTTGAGCTATTTCAAATCCCAAAAGATGCTGTGAACGTGCTGGCATAGCAAATGTGGAAAACTCAGCAGTGGCCACAGGACAGGAAGAGGTCAGTCTTCATTCCAATCCCAAAGAAAAGCAATGCCAAAGCATGCTCAAACTACCGCACAAGTGCACTCGTCTCACACGCTAGTACAATAATGCTCAAAATTCTCCAAACCAGGCTTCAGCAGTACGTGAACCCTGAACTTCCAGCTCTTCAAGCTGGATTTAGAAAAGGCAGAGGAACCAGAGATCAGATTGCCAACACCCGTTGGGTCATCGGAAAAAGCAAGAGTTGCAGGAAAAACTTCTGCTTCATCGACTATGCCAAAGCCTTTGACTGTGTGGATCACAACGAACTCTGGAAAAGTCTTAGAGAGATGGGAATATCAGACCACCTGACCTGCCTCTTGAGAAATCCATACGCAGGTCAGGAAGCAACAGTTAGAACTGGACATGGAACAACAGACTGGTTCCAAATCGGGAGATAACCTCAGATATGCAGATGACACCACCCTTATGGCAGAAAGCGAAGAAGAACCAAAGAGCCTCTTGATGAAAGTGAAAGAGGAGAGAAAAAGTTCGCGTAAAACTCAACATTCAGAAAACTAAGATCGTGGCATCTGGTCCCATCACTTCATGGCAAATAAGATGGGGAAACAATGGAAGCAGTGACAGGCTTTATTTTGAGGGGCTCCAAAATCACTGCAGCGGTGAAACTGAAAGACGCTTGCTCCTTGGAAGAAAACTTATGACCAACCAGACAGCATATTAAAAAGCAGAGACATTACTTTGCCAACAAAGGTCACTCTAGTCAAAGCCATGGTTTTTCCAATAGTCATGTATGGATGTGAGGGTTGGACTATAAAGAAAGCTGAGCACTGAAGAATTGAACTGTGGTGTTGGGGGAGACTCTTGAGAGTCCCTTGGACTGCAAGGAGATCCAACCAGTCCATCCTAAAGAAGATCAGTCCTGAATATTCATTGGAAGGACTGATGCCGAAGCTGAAACTGCAGTATTTTGGCCACCTGATGTGAAAAACTGACTCACTGGAAAAGACCCTGATGCTGGGAAAGACTGAAGGCGGCAGGAGAAGGGGACGACAGAAGATGAGATGGTTGGATGGCATCACCGACTCAATGGACATGGAGTCTGAGTGAACTCCGGGAGATGGACAGGGAGATCTGGCGTGCTGCAGTCCATGGGGTCCCAAAGAGTCAGACACGGCTGAGCGACTGAACCGAACTGAACTGAATAGGTGTTAGAGGTTATACTAAGCAGATCGGACGAAGACAGATATAATATCTATAAAAATCACTTACTGTTTCAGTCGTGCCTGACTCTGCAACCACATGGACTGCAGCAAGCCAGGCTTACCTGTCCTTCACAGTCTCCCAGGGTTGCTCAAACTCATGTGCATTGAGTCGGTGATGCCATCCAACTATCTCATCATCCTCTCTCACTGCTTTTCCTCCTGCCTTCAATCTTTCCCAGCATCAGGGTCCTTTCCAGTGAGTCAGCTCTTCGCATCAGGTGGCCAAAGTATTGAAGCTTCAGCTTCAGCATCAGTCTTTCCAATGAACGTTCAGGGTTGATTTCATTTAGGATTGATTCCTTTGATCTCCTCACAGTCTAAGGGACTCTCTCAAGAGTTTTTTTCAACCCACAGTTCAAAAGCATAAATTCTTCAGCACTCAGCTTTCTTTATGGTTCAACTCTCACATCCATACATGACAACTGGAAAAACCACAGCTTTGACTAGACAGCCCTTTGTCAGCAAAGGAGGGACAAAGGAGTCCAATCGATTCCAAGATTCTCAGTCTATGGCAACTCTAAGGATGTCAGGAAGTGGTAAGAGCAGAAACTGAGTCAAAAGTAGCTTTGGCTGAGGCATAGAAATGGGGTGAAAGATGCTGTGCCGCTCTGGTGCTACATTGATTGAATTGCAGCAGGCGGAGGTATCTAGCCAAGCAAGAGGAAATCCGACAAAGTATCAGAGGAAAGGGCAAGGATTAAATAAGACAGAGTAGTCATCTGAATTGGGTCATTAAGAGGGGTCACTTGTCCCTAAAGCGGCAGACGCTTGAGTATAGGCTGGTAGAGAAACAGAAGAAACTGTCTCTCAGTCAAGACGCCGTCATCTATCTCATCTGGCATATCCAGCGGATGTAAGGTAAGGGCCGAGAAAAGGTCGGGACTAAGAAGAGGTCAAGATAGGCAAATTAGGAAGTAAGTAATGGCAGGTTGGTGCTTTTGAACTGTGGTGTTGGAGTAGATTCTTGAGAGTCCTTTGGACTGCAAGGAGATCCAACCAGTCCATCCTAAAGCAGATCAGACCTGGGTGTTCATTGGAAGGACTGATGCTGAAGCTGAAACTCCAATACTTTGGCCACCTCATGCGAAGAGTTGACTCATTGGAAAAGACCCTGATGCTGGAAGGGATTGGGGGCAGAGGAGAAGGGGATAACAGAGGGTGAGATGGCTGGGTGGCATCACCGACTCGATGGACATGGGTTTGGGTAAACTCCGGGAGTTGGTGATGGACAGGGAGGCCTGGCGTGCTGTGGTTCATGGGGTCGCAAAGAGTCGGACACGACTCAGCGACTGAACTGAACTGAATTGAATGACAGCTTAGCAACTTTTTGGAAGACAGACGAGGGCGAAGTCAGACTGAGAAGGGAGAACTGTGAAAGCAATGCAGTAGCGCGAGAAAAAAAGGTAGAAGGGTTTCAGGCGACGAGGCTGGAGGGACGTTGAATGCTAGTGTCTGGAGACCTACTGGCCCTGATCTAAGGCTACACGTCCCTCAGCACATAGATTTCTGGTTTTTCACGTCACAACGTGAAACACGGCACGTGGAGTGTTCATCCCACATACTGCCACTTATGAGGGTGCTCACTGCAACTTCCAGTAATAAGGTAGCGGCTTCGTATGTTTCCGAATAGGAACTTATTCCTGTTGCGAAGGGGAGCAGCAGGTCTTCCGGACCCGCCTGCAGTACCAGCCCTTCGCTGGGAATATCCGCGCAGGCGCGCATAAAGGACTCGGAAGTGCGGGCGGAAGTTGGGCCGGAGCACTTTAGGGAAGGGACCTGCGGAGTAAACAGTCGTTCGGCAGACGCCTGTGGATGGTATCGGAGGGGCCGGCCACTATGAACCGCCTCCAAGACGACTATGATCCGTACGCAGTTGAGGAGCCTAGCGACGAGGAGCCGGCTTTGAGCAGGTGGGCCCCTGCCCCGCGCCGTCCCCCTGCCACTCTCCGGCCCTCGAGGCTTCGGACCAAGGTAGACAGCCTCCCGACTCGCTGCGCTTGCCGGGCCCGTGCGGATACTCCGGCCAGCGGTTCGGGACCCTGTCGCACCCCACTGTCGTCTGTGGACTCCGCTGGGGGTTCTGGTGAGGTCTTGCAGTCACGGGGGAGGCAGGATCGAAATTGGCGCAGGGGAGGGCCATAGTCCATATTCTGGAATTACGCGTAAGAATCAAAAACTGTGAGGTCGAATCCTGCTTCTGCAGCTTAGCAGTACTGTGACTGAGGTCAAGTCCCTCGTTTATAGAAAGGAAGTATAGTAAGCATATCGCGAGTTTGTTGTGAGGCACTTGGGACTTACTGTGAATTGAACATCATTAAGATTAAACTGCCATAAACAGAAATTAGGGGATAATTAACTTTTTTTTTTTTTTTTGAGCATCTGTTGTATGCTTGCTGTGGGCTACAGAGATCAGACATAAGATTTTTGTCTTTGACAGGTTTAACGGTAAAGTAGGGGACATAAGATAGATATGTATCTTGCGAGATATATGTCTTGGAAATAAAAGTGTATTGCAGAAGAGCGCTGTAGAAAAAGATGACCTGGGATAGTTACAGATGAAGTTCCACGGGAATTTCCAGAAGAAAGGGATTTATCCTACCTGGGGGAAACTCGCAATTATGTTGACTAGAGATTTCCAGGCAAGTTTAGCCATTTTAAAATCTGTCAGCAGATCCTGTTCATAAACTTTAAAACATTCTGTCCGACTAGTTTTCTGTGAAACTGTTTTTCTCTTAATCACAGTGCTTCCTCATACTATCCTGGGGAGGGGTTATAGGATGGGAGATCAGACTGCTGTGAAGATTTCTGTTGTGGGAAGTGAGGGTGGATTCCAGGATTCCCTTATGAAGAGTTTCACTTAGGGGCCCAGTCTGTGAAAGTAGGTCTCA
Source organism: Ovis aries (assembly GCF_016772045.2). Classification (NCBI taxonomy): domain Eukaryota; kingdom Metazoa; phylum Chordata; class Mammalia; order Artiodactyla; family Bovidae; genus Ovis; species Ovis aries. Next base: position 42,710,156 of record NC_056071.1, on the reverse strand, counting down.
ATTAGTAATTCAGTTTGATTGGTTTCAGTGTTTCCTGAACTTGAGTTATTCTTCCATTATCATCCCCGTATTCACCCTCGTTATTATTTATTTAATATTTTTCTTTAAGTCAGTTTACATTTTTGTAGTTAAATGCCTTCTCTCTCTTTTTTTTTTTTTTGCTCATAGTTTGTGGGATCTTAGTTCCCTAACTGGGGATCGAACCTGGGCCCCCAGCAGTGGAAGCACAGTCCTAACCACTGGATCACCAGGGAATTCCCATGTAGTTAAATATTTGTAAGGAGACTTTATATTCCTGTGATAGTTGCCACTGGTAAGGTAACTGTAAATATAAATACTTTGAAAACAAAACAGTGTTATTAGGTGGTATTGCCTGCTGAATCCAATGCTTGTTTTGGAAAGGGAAATTGTGTTAGAGAGGTGTTTAAGAGGTGTCTGTCAGGATTTGATTTTACTCTTTCTAGAAGTGACTCCTTTATCGCCTGTTACCGTTTCATGGAAGCTGGCAGAACACATGAATCTCCTGAGTGAGAGGCACCTCATAGTAGAGCAGGCAGTCTGAGCACCCCGTTTGTGTTGGTTGCTCTTGTTTCCAACTCCTATCTATAGAGTTACATGGAGAGGCCCAGATGGCTGCTACATGTTCAGTGGGTTGGTATCATAGCTGAGGACCACTTGGGCTTGGAGAATGCACCTTTTATAGCAGGCAGTAAATATGCCGCTAGATGCCAGTAACCCCTCCTCCCACGTCATGTCCCAGTTGTGACAATCAAAAATATCTCTAGCTATGCCAGATGTTCCCTAGGAGGCAAAATTGCCCCCAGTTGAAGAGTACTGTGATAGTTCAAGGGTAATAGTGAAAGATAAGCCTGAAAAGATAAGTTGAAACCAGATTGTGGAAGATTCTTTTGAATGCTGTACTCAGAGTTTTGGTCATGGATGACTTTCTTTTGGATTTGGGTAGTGATGTGATAAGCGTTCTTTAGGAATAATATGCTGGCATCAGGGTTCAGGGTGGAAGGAAGCAGAAGAGTTTTGAGACCTGGTGATCCTTAAGCCTTGATGGTACAGGCAGAGATAAGAGAACCTGAGTGAATATAGAGGTGATGGAGAAAGGGAGCGTGCTGGTCAGGATGGGGAATTTTCTTGGGAGTAAAATCTGGATAAGGCCTCTGTCATTAGCAAAATTGATTGGCATGAGTTGTATTATTCTTATTTACCTTCTTCTGGTGTGTTAATAGAAGAGAAAAATAGTGAAGCAAAACCCATGAATAGTCTGTAACAGTTCATCAGACCATGAATAATTGAACATTATATATGTACTATTGACTATTAGAAATGTCTTAGGCATTTCATCTTGATAACATTTCATTTCTTCTGATACCTGGTTTAATTCCATACTGCTGTTGATGGGGAAACCCAGGCACAAAAGGCCAAATTGGCATAAATTGCTCAGGAGAATTTGGAATATATTTTAGGTCTCTCTCTCTCTCTTTTTATAGTTCTCTGTAGCACTGTGCCTTTTAAACTGTGATATTTACTGTCTGTTAACACTTTGCGGGGATATATTAGCTGTCTGTTACATATGTTAAGTTTTATTTAAGTGTCCAGACTTTAAAACAAACGCCCAGTAAAATTTTCATTGCTGATGGAATTACAAATTGGTGCAATACACTTGAAAAGTAGTGTGATAATTCCAGAAGTCGGAAAGATGTTTGTGTCTAATTTTAGACTTTTAACCTAAGGAAATCAACAGAAGCAAAATTATATAACCAGAGTTATTCATTGTATGTGTTTAATAGCAAGGACAAATAACTATACAGCATCTGCAAGGGGAAATGGTATGCAGACATTAAAAAATATGTTCGGAAATATGCAGAAATGGTTGAAGTCAGAAGAGCTGTATGTGATGACAGCTGAATCCAGTGCAACCTTATGAAACTTAAAATTGTTGGGCAATGGGATGATAGGTGTTTAAGTTATTTTAATACTTTAATATTCATGTTCTTTGTGATTTAAATGTGTTCTAGTTCTGAAGATGAGGTGGATGTGCTTTTACATGGGACTCCTGACCAAAAACGAAAACTTATCAGAGAATGCCTTACTGGGGAAAGTGAATCCTCTAGTGAAGATGAATTTGAAAAAGAAATGGAAGCTGAATTAAATTCTACCATAAAAACGATGGAGGACAAGTTATCTTCTCTAGAAACAGGTAAACTTTTAGTTAGATTTTCACATAGATATTGTTCTAAGCTCCATGATGGCAGAGACCCTTATTTGCATTCTGTTGTGTCCCCAGCACTTTCAGTTAGTGCCCAGTAAACATGTCTTGAGTGAATGAATAAATGTACTTGGCAACCTGAGCGTACTGTTCTTTCATTGCTAGTGCAGAATTTTTCTGTGGTGCCGGAAAGAGACTGTTAAGCATTGTTTACTTATATGATTTCCTTTTGTACTTTTTACCCTAGGATAAAGAAAGAAAAAGACATTAGCTTATAGAAGTACTTTTTAGATTATATAACACTGATCTAGCAGATTGAGCAATGTATCACCACAAATTCCTGTCTTATTTTAGTAAGTAATGAAATATACTGAATTTTGGTGCATGGTCTGTTATGTAAAATATACCTGACTTGAAAACTGTTTTGTGAAAGTAGGACTTCTCAGCATTGGTTTCCATATTGTTATGCTATATATTAACTGTTAAAAATTGAAAGAATATATGATAATCATAAAAGCAAGGGCAGATATTAGTTAAGAGGAAGAATTAGGGATGTACGCGTATGATGACAGAAGTATAGGAAATGTCACGGCACTAGGCACTACTGAGGAGAGGAAGAACATGTCCTCGACTCATTCCTCCTGACTCTGTAGAGCTCTTATCCTCTTTTTGCTAAAGTCCCTTAAAACAAGATGTTTATTTCCTGTTCTCTACAGTATACTGCATGGCTGAGAGGTAGAGATATATATGCTGGTAACTTGAAAATATGGCTATTTTGTTTTATTAGAGGTGCTTTTATCATTATCATATGTGCTTTCAGTCTCTTTCTGGCAAGAGAGGAAGAATAATTTTCTCATGATTTGGAACACATATTCGACGACGAGTTCTCTGTAATTGCATAGGGCACAGAAATACAGTTAAGTCATTGACTCCAGTAAGTCATTGATGTGAAAGTATTTTTCCACTGAAATGAAATTGGGAATGAGCCGATAGCAGTTTGAAGTGATGGAAGAATGTATGGAGTTTTTTATATTGTCAATTCTGTATCTTTTAGTCTTTAAACTTCCTTTATGGTTTGACTAGGGTCTTCAGGAGATGGGTTAGTTGGAACAGCTCCGACAAAGTACTATGACAATATATATTTTGATTCTGATTCTGAAGATGAAGACAAAGCAGGTAAGGAACATGTTTGCCAGGTTTAGCAGTTATATTTTATGAAAGAAGTTTTACCTAGCAATTTGATATTAGGTTTTCCGTTTGAGTTTTATCCTTTAAGAAATTGCAGGCAGTTGATGTGAAAACAAAAGCAGGATTGTGTGTAGAGCAGATGGAAGCGCACACACCTGAGGGCTGGGACTAGGGCAGCGTGCAGAGGCGCATCTGGGGAGAGGAGGAGAGTCCTGACTCAGTAGCTCTCCCCTCAAGGCTCTCGGCCTTTTCCTCCAGCATTCTTTAGCACAGCAGCATTTGCTTTCACGACTGCAGATAGTTTCTAGGTTTTACTCTCTTTTAGAATTTTGCCTAAGTTGTTGCTTAGGGAAACAATTTTTTTTTTTTTTAAATCAACCTCTCTGTTCTTTGAAATTAATTTTGTATAAATTAAAAAAATTTTTTTTGGCTGTAGTGAGTCTTCATTGCTGCATGTAGGCTTTCTCTAGTTGCGGCAAGCAGGGGCTACTCTTGCTTGCTGTAGTGGGCTTCTTATTGCAGTGGCTTCTCCTGTGGAGCATAGGCTCTCGGCACCGGGCTGAGGCTTTAGTTGCTCTGCGGCATGTGGGATCTTCCCAGACGAGGGATGGAAGTGGTGTCTCTTGCATTGCAAGGCAGATTCTTAAGCACTGGACCACCAGGGAAGCCCCTGATTTTGTGTAAATTTTGAGCAAAGTTAAGCATAATGACAAGAGCTAAAACTAACTTAGTTATATCAGTAGTTATGATGGAATACGTACATATTTATAAGGTAAAGAAATGATTTTATATTTTTATATATTGTTGGATAAATACTGACTTGTTCAAGTAGGTCTAGTGTGTGTAGACGGTCATAGTGGTTCCCCCCACACTCATTTTTGTTCTGATTTCAGGAGCATTTTATGTATGAGAACTTATGGAAAATTTAAGACATCAAAACTAGTTTCTAAGGAATCCCTGTTGGTCCAGTGGCTGAGACTCCATGTTTCTACTTCTGGAAGTCTGGGTTTGATCCCTGATCTGGGAGCTAAGATTCTGCAAGCCGAGCAGTGCAGCCAAAAAAAAAAAAAAATTAGTGTCTATTCTTGACTTGATTTGAGTGGCTTTTTTGAGACTCTGACTTCTCATTATTTGAACTCGGTTCTGAACTCTATTTGGAGGACTAGTTTAAAAAAGTTTTTTTAGGAAAATAGAAAAAATGTATACCTTAGGAAATAGGATTCTTCATTTTGTGTAAAAGAGGTGTGAATTTTAGACATGCTACTTAGCCATATTCTTAACATTTTCAAAATTAGCACAAGTGACCAAGAAAAAAAAGAAGAAACAACACAGAATTCCAACAAATGATGAATTACTATATGATCCTGAAAAAGATAACAGAGATCAGGCCTGGGTTGATGCACAGAGAAGAGGGTAAGAACTTAAATTTAATATTTCACATCGTTAGGGAAAATGATTAAAAGATGATTTTCACTGTACTCACGTTTTGAGTGTATGTGTGTGTGTTTATAGGGACTTTGCAGGTGGCTAAGATGGTGAAGGATCTGCCTGTAGTGCAGGAGACCTGGGTCGTGCATAAAGAAAGTTTGAGAAAAAAACTACTGAATATTTTGAAAAGCAAATTTCAGTCAGGCCATTGGTTATTTATTTATTTTTATTTGAAATATAGCATCATGGACTCAATGGACATGAATCTGAGCAAACTCTGGGCAATAGTGAAAGACAGGGAAGCCTGGTGTGCTGCAGTCCCTGAGGTCACAAAGAGTTGGACACGACTCAGCGACTGAACATCAACAACGTGGTTGATTTACAATGTCGTGCCAATGTCTGCTGTACACAAAGTGACTCAGTTATATACATATATACATTCTTTAGACCATTTATTTTTTAAAAACTGTTGTTGAATTCAAACTGCTGTAGCTAGTCAAGTCTCTCCCTTCAAGAAACAAAGCTGACTTTTCAAATAAGCAGTATAAAATTACTTAGAGATTAAAAGTTCAAATGGGAAATTCCCTGGGGGTCCAGTGGTTAGGGCTCCACGTTTCCACTGCAGGGTGCTCGGGTTCCATTCCTGGTTGGAGAACTAAGATCCTGCATGCCTCAGCATGGCCAAAAGTAAAAGAGTTTATGTGGATTAAGAGTGGATGTTATGTTTTCTATTTGAATACTTGAATCATGTTTACAAATTTGACTTTTTAAAGTTGAGGTAAAATTCACATGACATAATGTTAACCATTTTGAAGTTAACAGTTCAGTGGCATTTAGTGTGTTCACAGTGGTGTGCAACCACTACCTATGTTTATTTCAAATCATTTCCATCATTCCAAGAGGAAACTCCATACTCTATTTCAAATTTGATTTGATAAAGATCGATTTATCATAAAAATGAAAGCTGAAAGCTTATCACTATTACCTAATGTTACCCTAGCTTGCCTGAGCTTCAGAATCACCTGGTGGGAGTGAAATGCAAACCCTTGAGTCCTACTCCAGGAAGGCTTGATTCATCGAGGGTGGGGCCCAGGAATCCATAGTTGTCCAGTCCAGAGGGAATGTGATGCTGTGTGGGTCTTTGTGTACCACCTTTTAGCTTCCACTCTCCCACTTTGTCCTTTTTTCCTCTCCCAGTTTCACCCATGCACCAATTACAGCTGCCTCTTGCATTTATGTGATGAGTAGTTTTCACACCTACAGTCTGAAATGAACATTTTAAGTGCTATGAGCACGGTTGAAATAATGAAGGAGCTTATGATCTAGCTCCTGATTCTGGTAACAGAAGTTGTCAGTGACTTAAGATGGAATGTATTTTCATTGTTATATAATCTTGAGAAGTAACATCTTAGTATCTTATTCACATTCCTATGTCAAGTAGTAGTTGCCTTTTAAGACCACAGAAACCCACTTCAGATAATGAATTCAGTACATTTTAAGCACCACAAGGACAGTGATCATACCTGTCTTGTTCAGTGGTGTATCCCAAGCATCTTGCACAATGTCATATGGACACTCACTATCTGTTGAATGAATAATTTAGTTATTTTCTTGGGGTTTGAAATTTTTCAAGCATTTGGAGGTATTTAACAAAAATTATGAAATATATACCACATGTTCTCAGTATTTTTCCCCACAAAAAAGAGTTTAGGAAGTAATGCCAAATGATTTTGTGTTTTGCAGTAGAGTTTTTTGACGTTTTCTATAAGCCCCTTTTAAGAATATATCCTTTTACACTTTAGTGTCTTTGTAAGTAAATTCATACTTTATTTTTTCAATCAGCGCATATTTGTTGAGCACTTACGATATGCAAAACACGGTTCCAGACTCTTGAAATACAAAAGGGAACAAAACAGACTAAGATTCTTAGGCACTTAGAGCTTACAATGCTTACTTTTTAAAAGTAGCTTTATTGATGTATGTCTGTTTAATTAGTAGACTTTTTTAGAGTAATTTTAGATTTACAGAAAAATTCAGCTGGTAATACAGAGAATTTCCTTATTACTTCCCCCCACCACCAACAAGATGACCTGACCACTGTACTGCCAGGGAATCTCCCCAGATTTCCTTAGTTTTTATCCTAATATCCATATTCTCTTCCAAGAGCCCATCTGGGATACCATGTTACATTTAGTTGTCATGTCTCCTGAGGCTTTTCTTGGCTATGAGTTTCTCAGACTTTCCTTGGTTTTGATGACTTTAGCAGTTTTGAGGAGCATGGATCAGGACTATTGTGGGAGGGTCCTCTATTGGAATTTGAGGTTTTGGGGAGAAAGACCATAGAGATAAAGTGCCGTTTTCATCAGTTTGTATCGAGGGCACATACTACCAAGCATGATTTAGTTTCTCAGCTGTAAAGTTACTCTTTCCACACCTTTCTGTACCTTCTGTTTGGAAGGATGTCATTATATTTAGCCTCGACTTAAGGAGTCATGTTCCACCTCCTGTAGGGGAGAGTATCTTCATAAATTATTTGTAATTCTTACGTATGGGAGATGTATCTGTTCTCCCCCATTTATTTACATATTAAGTCATTTATGTCAGCATGGAGTCATGGGTATTTACTTATACTTTGCTTATAATTTAACACTGTTTTATTTCAGTGCTCTAATTGTTTTGATTTCAGTCATCAGGGGCTCTTTGAGTTGGCTCCTGTGCCCCTTTAACATATTGTCTCATGGATTTTTGGTTTTGTTTTTTCTTTTTGAGCACCACCTTACTTTCTGGCCCTCCAGGATATTCCAGGTCTACCTTATGTGCCCCATTCCTAGAATTAACCGTTTCTCTAAAGGGTACTGGAGAAGGCAATGGCACCCCACTCCAGTGCTCTTGCCTGGAAAATCCCATGGACAGAGGAGTCTGGTGGGCTACAGTCCATGGGGTCGCAAAGAATCGGACACGACTGAGCGACTTCACTTTCACTTTTCACTTTCATGCATTGGAGAAGGAAATGGCAACCCACTCCAGTGTTCTTGCCTGGAGAATCCCAGGGAAGGGGGAGCCTGGTGGGCTGCTGTCTCTGGGTTGCACAGAGTCGGACACGACTGAAGTGACTTAGCAGCAGCAGCAGCTAAAGGGTACTGATTTCTTTTACCGGAAAGTGGCATTAGAAAGGAAGATCTGGCTTTAATGTGCTTCACCCTTCCTCTTTCTTTTTCTGTTCTAGCTACCATGGTTTTGGAATACAGCGACCACGTCAACAACAGCAGCCTGTTCCGAATAGCGATGCTGTCTTGAATTGCCCTGCCTGCATGACTACACTATGTCTTGATTGCCAAAGGTAACTGATAAATCGTAACAACACATACACACACACACGTGAAAGTAAAACCACTTGGTGGTCCTTGTTTAAATAGACTTTCGAGGTACTTAGGAATTCTGATAAAGTTCTGTCTTCATATATCCCTTGTGCTGCATGACTAATCTCTATAGAAATAATTTTGATTATATGTAGTCTAACTAGGTTTTCTAATAAATACTTGCCAGTGCTGATAAGGATTCAGTAAAACTGCATATATGTTTTAGGATGATGAAATTTCTCAAATAGACTCATTTTTTTTTCTATTGTGATAACATGAAATTTGCTATTTTAAGCATTTAAAAATGTTGCTCTAAGAGTATTTCATTTGAATATTCAATTTATTGTTAGCTAGACCATTTAAGAATTAAAAAAAATCTTTTCCCAGCTTTATTGAGATGTAATTGACGTATACCATTGTATAAGCTTTAGGTATACAGTATACAATGTAATCAGAGAAGGCAGTGGCACTCCACTCCAGTACTCTTGCCTGGAAAATCCCATGGACGGGGGAGCCTGGTAGGCTTCAGTCCATGGGGTCACAAACAGTCGGACACGACTGAGTGACTTCACTTTCACTTTTCACTTTCATGCATTGGAGAAGGAAATGACAACCCACTCCAATGTTCTTGCCTGGAGAATCCCAGGAACGGGGGAGCCTGGTGGGCTGCCATCTCTGGGGTTGCACAGAGTCGGACACAACTGAAGTGACTTAGCAGCATACAGTGTAATAATTAGATACTCAAATATATTGCAGGATGATTACCACAATAAGGTTAGTTAACACAGCCATCACCTCACATAGTTCCTTTTTTTGTGTGGTGAAAACTTTTAAGATCTACTCTCAGCATTTTTCAAGTATGTAATACAGTAGGAGCTTGGGTTTGATCCCTGGGTTGGGAAGATCCCCAGGAGGAGGTCATGGCAACCCACTCAGTGTTCTTACCTGGAGAATCCCTATGGACAGAGGAACCTGGTGGGTTACAGTCCATGCAATTGCGAAGAGTCGGACATGACTGAGCAACTAAGCGCGCGCATGCGGGCACACACACACAACTAAGCACAGCACGTTGTTAACTATAGTCATCATGCTGTGCATGCATCTCCAGAGCTTAATCGTTATAACTGGAAGTTTGTATCTTTTGACCACTTTCATCCACCTACCCTCCCCCACCAACTTTTTTTTTTTACTATAAGTTTATTTATTTTAATTGGAGGCTAATTAATTTACAATATTGTATTGGTTTTGCCATACATCAACATGAATCCGCCATGGGTTATACGTGTTCCCCATCCTGAACCCCCTTCCCTCCTCCCTCCCCATCCCATCCCTCTGGGTCATCCCAGTGTACCAGCCCCGAGCATTCTGTATCCTACATCGAACCTGGACTAGCAATTCATTTCACATATGATATTATACATGTTTCAATGCCATTCTCCCAAATCATCCCACCCTTGCCCTCTCCCACAGAGTCCAAAAGACTATTCTATACATCTGTGTCTCTTTTGCTGTCTTGCAATACAAGGTTATCGTTACCATTTTTCTAAATTCCATATATATGTGTTAGTATTGGTGTTTTTCTTTCTGGCTTACTTCACTCTGTATAATAGGCTCCAGTTTCATCCACCTCATTAGAACTGATTCAAATGTATTCTTTTTAATGGCTGAGTAATACTCCATTGTGCACATGTACCACAGCTTTCTTATCCATTCGTCTGCTGATGGACGTCTAGGTTGCTTCCATGCTCTGGCTATTATAAACAGTACTGCAGTGAACATTGGCTCCCCCACCAACTCTATGAGTTCAGTTGTTTGTTTGTTTGTTTGTTTTTGGATTTCACATATAAATGAGATCATACACTTTTTGTCTTTCTCTTTCTGACTTATTTCACTTGGCATAATTCCTTCAAGCTCCCTCCATGTTGTTACAAATGGCAGGATTTTTTTCTTTTTTTTCTTTTTAATGGCTGAATAATATTCTATTGTGTGTCTATACCATATTTTCTTTATTTATTCATCAGTTGATGGACATGTATGTTGTTTCTACATCTCGGCTGTTGTAAATAATGCTGTGATGGGTTTTTGGGAGGAAGACCACTGAAGTAAAGTGCCATTTTTATCACATTATTTCATAGGCAACAAGCTACCAACATGGTTTATGGCTGTTAATGTTGACCTTGATCACCTGGCTGAAGTGAGGGCTCAGATGTCTCTTTGAGAGAGTATTTTCATTCCTTTGTATCCATTCCCAACAGAGGGATTGCTAGATCATATGGACGGTTCTCTTTTTGACTTTCTGAGGCTCCTCTGTACTGTTTTCCATGGTGGCTGTACCAGTTTACACTCCTACCAATAGTACACAAGGGTTCACTTTTGTTATCTTTTGACTTTTTGATCATATCTCTTCTATGAGGTGATATCTTACTGTAGTTTTGAGGTGATAATCTTACAGTAGTTTTGATATGTAGTTCCCTGATGGCTTGTGATATTGAGTACCTTTTTGTATACCCGTTAGCCATTTGTATGTCTTTTTGGAAAAATGTCTATTCAAGTTCTTTGCCCACTTATTAATTGGATTTTTTTATATTGAGTTCCTTATATATTTTGGAAATTAACCCCCTATGAGATATATGATTTGCAGATATTTTTTCCCATTCCATAGGTTGCCTTTTTATTTTGTTGATTGTTTCTTTGCTGCACAGAAGCTTTTTAGTTTGATGTAGTTCCATTTGTATATTTTTGCTTTTGTTGCTTGTGCCTTAGGTGTCAATTCCAAAACATTGCCAAGACCAGTGTTAAGGAGCTTTATTTTAGGTTTTCTTTTAGGAGTTTTATGATTTCAAATTTTAAGTTTTAGTCTTTATTTCAAATTAATTTTTGTGAGTGATATAAGTTAAGGGTCCAATTTCATTTTTTTGCCTATGAATATCTAGTTTTCCCAATACCATTTATTGAAGAGATTGTCTTTTCCCCATTGAATATTCTTGACTCCTTCCCAAATACTAGTTTATGGTACATGCATGGGTTTATTTCAGGGCTCTTGATTCTGTTCTGTTGATCAATGAGTCTGTTTTTTATGCCAGTCCCATACTGTTTTGATTACTGTAGCTTCGTAGCCTAGTTAGAAATCAGGATGTGTGATGCCTCTAGCTTTGTTCTTCTTTCTCAAGATTGTTTTGGCTATTTGAGGTCTTTTATGGTTCCATACAAACTTTAGAGTTTTTTATGTTTCTATGAAAAATGCTACTGGAATTTTGATAAGGGTTGCATTGAATCTATAAAATGGCTTTGGGTAGCATGGACATTGTAGCAGTCTATGAGCATGGGATATCTTTACATTTATTTGTGTTTTCTTCCATTTCTTTCATCACTGTCATAGTTTTCAGTATATAGATCCTTCACCTCCTTGGTTAAATTTATTCCTAAGTACTTTATTATTTTTATGTTGTTGTGAATGAGATTGTTTTCTTAATTTCTCAGTTTGTTGTTAGTGAAAATGCAACAGATTTTTGTTGATTGCTTGTGTATCCTGAATCTTTATTGAATTTGTTAGTTCTAACATTTTCTTTTTGGAATCTTTAGAGTTTTGTATATATAAGATCATGTCTTCTGGAAATAGGGATAATTTTACTTCTTTCTTTTCTGTTTGGTTACCTTTTCTTTTTTTAACCTGATTGCTTTGACTAAGATTTCTAGAAATATATTGAATAGGAGTGGTGAGAATGGACATTCTTATCTTGTTGCCTGTTTTAGCCTTTTTTTTTTAACTTTAAACTTTTTATTTTGTTCTGGGGTATAGCCAATTGATGATGTTGTGGTAGTTTCAGATGAATAGCGAAGGGACTCTCAGCCATATATATATATTTATCCATTCTCCCCCAAGCCCCTTCCCATCCAGGCTTGCACATAACATTGAGCAGAGTTTCCTGTACTATATACAATAGCACAGTTCCTGTGCTATATACAATAACCTTGTTGGTTATCCATGTTAAATATAGCAGTGTGTACCTGATCTTCCAGTGTACAATTCAGTGACATGAACTACAGTACAATTGTACAGCCATCATGACTCTCCATTTCTAGAACTTTTCATCACTCCAGACAGGAGCTCTTTCCCCATTAGTCAGTAAGTCACCATTCTCCATCCATACCTATCCCAGCCTCTGGTAATCTCTATTCTACTTTCCTTTTGGATTGTTCTTTGCTAGTGTATAGAAACAGCAGATTTTTATGTCTTCATTTTGCACTCTGCAACTTTGCTGCATTAATTTATTAGCTCTGATAGTTTTTTGTGTAATCTTTATAGAGCTTTAAACATATAATATCATGTCATCTGTGAACAGAGAAGATTTTACTTCTTCCTTTCCAGTTGGGATGCCTTTTATTTCTTTTTTGTACCTAATTGCACTTATTATAACTTTCAAGTTGGATAGAAGTGGTGAAATCAGGTATTTTTTGTCTTGTTCCCTTGTCTTAGAGGAAAAGTTTTGTCTTTCATCATTGAATATGATGTTAGCTATGAATTTTTCATATATGGCCTTTATTATATTGAGGAGTTCCTTCTATCAGTTTTTGGGTGTTTTTATTATGAAAGTGTTGAATTTTTCAAATGCTTTTTATGCATCAATTGAGAAGATCATGTATTTTTTTTACCCCCATCATTCTATTAATCCAAATATAATCTTGCCTTTTTCCTCTCCTTTTTTTTCCAGTAGCCTTATAAATATCTAACTTAGTCTGTGTTATAAATCAGGTTAACTGAAACTAAATGATGATGCCGGTGGTAGATCTGTTCCAGTCACTGAGTAGCCAGATGTAGTTTTACTCTTACTAGCTAACTTGAGGTTTCCGATCATCTGCAACAATGAATTTTCATACTCTCCATTTGAACTCTTAAGTTTTTTGTATATAAATTGACACCTAGAGTAGGAAATAAAGAAAAAGTAAAGTACCTTTGTACTTAAGTTGCTTCTCTTTTAAATTAAACCATGCTGCTATGTTACAGGATTCCTATACCCAAAAGAAGTTGCTTCATGATCTAACAGTAGAAATTGGTCTTGGTAAAAATTGTGTTCCATGTGAATACAGGATTCCAATATGGTGGAGTATAAATGTAATTTTTATGGTCTCACCTAGAGAAGCACCAGCCTGGTGGTTGGTGGACGAGGAAAAGATCAGCATTTAGAACCAATGGAGGCATAACTTGACTTCACTGTTTTTAGCCAAATAGATATTTCTGTTGTATGAGGTTTAAGGCGGAGAAAAGGAAAGTAACTTACTAAGTCAAGAAAAGTAGGAAAACATTAAGTTATTTGAGGAGAACAAAGAAAGCATTATTTATTTGTTAGACTATTGGAGTGAAGTCAAGAATGGCCATTATGAAGTCAGATGCTCTTTAAGCATTTAAAACTGTAGCTTTTACTAAAATAGTGACCGGAATGGCACCACCTGTAATGAGAGGAGGGCAGAGTCTCAGGCCACAACAGGAAAAGATGCAGTCAAAGATTTTTTAAACATCACTTCTCAAGTTTCCAACAACTTTTGTCTTTCTGTGTTGGAAGAACAAATCAAAAACTTTTTTACTGAGGTAAAAGTTAGCTTTAGAGCAGTAGAATGTATTCATTCTTTATTATCTATTTTTGTAACAGGTCCCTTCCTAGTCTTAAAATAACTCTTAAAAGTTTTTGAATTTCTTGTTTCACTCTCATGTTTTAACTTTGTTTGGTATTTCAGCAAGCTTTTGATAGTCTTAAATGTTTATCTAAATGTATAACTATTAAAATAGAACATAAATCCAAATTCTCCGTTTCATTTTCCTCTTAGGCATGAATCATATAAAACTCAATACAGAGCAATGTTTGTAATGAATTGTTCTGTCAACAAGGAAGAGATTCTAAGATACAAAGCCCCAGAGAACAGGAAGAAAAGGCGAGGCCGTAAGAAGATGAGGTCTAACCAAGAAGCTGCTGCGGAGGAGGCAGAGACAGATGTGGAAGAAATCTATCACCCAGTCATGTGCACCGAATGTTCCACTGAAGTGGCAGTCTATGACAAGGATGAAGTCTTTCATTTTTTCAACGTTTTAGCAAGCCATTCCTAAATAGCCAAGTTGGCATTTAATTGTATACAAGGCAAATACTGTATACAAGGCAAATACACAGTTATATTCTTCCTGCCTGCTCATCTCAAGTGACATTCTGAGTGGTTATTTGAGGAAGCAGTGTTTTATCTTTATCTTTTTGAAAGAAAATGGTTATCTGCTCTCATCCCTCCACCTCCTTTAAAGAAAAAGAAAATTTCCCCAGTTCTGATGGGATTCATTATTCATTCCTTTTTTGGATAGATATTTGGAAGCTGGGGCCTTTTATTTATTAAAGCTCTCTAGAATTAAAATGTTCTAGAGTTACAGGTAACTTTTGTTTCAGAGTATTACCTTTGTTTTCTATTTTGGATATACCCTTGGTGTACTTAAACTGGAAACTGTCTCTTCACTTTTGTATATATTGTTTTTGCTTAGAAGTATGTTTATTTCTCTTCTCCCCCATAGGATAGAGTGAATAGTATTTAGTAACTGTTAAAATTAGGTAGAGTTAGTATGGGGATGCCTTGGGTAATTAACATAGGTCTTTCTTAGAAGGATGGTACTTACAAGTATTCTAAACTTAATGAATTAACATAGTAAAATAGAAATTTGTGGTAAGGAAGAGCAAACTCACCCTCTAACTTTAGACTTAAAAATTCTGTTGCTGTCTCTTGTGCTACCATTTATTTCAGAATTGCTGTTGCAAGCAACCAAGGTATGTTTATTTTTGCTCTTAATAATAGAAAAATCATTAGTGGCAGCTTGGAGGAAATTGCAGTGTAGGCATCTGTACATTTTAGCTTTTCTAAAAAAATATGATTGGACTCTTTCCAGAAACAACATTAGGAAGCTCAGGGTCGTCTTGTTATTTTAATAGAGATGTGATAGAGTGAAAAAAAGTCAGGAAATAGGTTTTAATTCAGGCTCTACCATGCTAATCTTTGGCAAGTCTGTTCCTGTGAGCTCGTTTTCTCATCTTTAAAATGAAAAGATTAGAGAAGAGCAGTGATTTTCCACAGAGGTCAGGGCTCAACAGAGCTTGAGGGGGACTTCTGCTTTCTTCCTCAGAGAATGATATACCTCCAGGAGGGAAAACGTATCCTTTCCACTTTCCTGCCTTTTGCACTTTCTAAAAGGCTACACATACGGTAAACTGGAACCAGTGATAGTGTGGTATTTGTAGGAATTGAATGGAGGCAGAAGAATGATAAAGAATTTGCTTCTAGGAAATTTCCAGGGTCTTAATATCATAGTTGATCATTTTTGGGATAAGCTGATATCTATCCAGTTCAATTGTGCTGGAGAAGATTCTTGAGAGTCCCTTGGACTGCATGGAGATCAAAGCAGTCAACCCTAAAGGACATCAACCCTGAATATTCATTGGAAGGACTGATGTTGAAGCTGAAACTCCAATACTTTGGCCACCTGATGCAAAGAACTGACTCATTTGAAAAGACCCTGATGCTGGGAAAGATTGAGGGCAGGAGGAAAAGGGGTGACAGAGGATGAAATGGTTGGATGGCATCATCGACTCAGTGGACATGAGTTTGAGCAAACTCCGGGAGATAGTGAAGGATAGGGAAGCCTGGCATATTGCAGTCTGTGAGGCTGCAAGGAGTCAGACACTACTGAGCAACAAAAATCCAGTTGAAAGCAATATGTATACTTTTAAATGTTTCAATATATATGCTTTCAAATGTTTCAGTGTGTATACTTTTAAATGTTTCAACATATTGCCAGATAATACATTACAGAATAATACTACTAGTCTACTTATTTTAACCTTGTATTTGTCTTACTGTAGCTTTGTAAGATCTTTTTCTGTCTTAACTATCATTGTGTCAGAAGTCTGGGCATGGCTTAGCAGTATCTTCTACTGAGGGTCCAAGAAGGTTGTAATCCAGTTGTTGGCCAGGTTGTATTCTCATGTGAAGACTTGCCCAGGGAAGATTTCACTAACTGCTGCACTGCCAAGATACTGCAAATTGTGAGGTTGTGGGACTGAGGTTGCTGTTTTCTTGCTGGATGCAAGCCAGGTGCTGCTCTCTAGAAGCCTCCTGCCAGGATCTATCTATGCTTCTGTTTTGTGTTTTCATGTATATCATTCACGAACCCTTTGTCCCCTGCATTGGAAGCGTTGCAGTTTCTTAACCACTGGATCATCAAGGAAGTTCCTGTGACTGCTTCTTTTCTGAGCCCCTTATCCTCCTTACCCCTAGATGTTTCGTCCTCACAATGCCCTAGCCCTCCCTTGCAGGAGTCACTGCCACCCACCTCTGAACTGTTATGTAATTTGGAAATGAAGGAGGCAGGCAGTTAGGGAATGGATGACCCTACCACATGTCATCAAATATTAAGATGCATGCATATCCAATGTTGAATATCTTCTCAAAAAACTTTCTGAATGGATTATCTTTGTTTTGGAAATTAATTGACTGTGTTGACTCATTAATGATTTGATACGCGTTTTAAGCAGTCATGCATATGTGAGAATTCTTGAGAAATGTAAAAATCTAATGTGCTAATTATTTTCAAATGTAAGGAAATTCATGTTTTAAAATGAAAAGTTATATGAATTTAATGGAACATTTTAAAATTTTGTAGTTTAATTTTCTTAAATTGGTGTCTGCCCTTTTCATGCCTAGATCTCAGGCATTTTCTTGTATGTTTTCGTTTCTGGAAAAGCTTGCAGGCCCTGGGCTTCCTGCCTGCAGTGTGAAATGGACAAATTGGATTTGATCAAGTCTTCCTATAGGAAGGGATCAGTAAGGGAACAAAAAGTTGGCAGTAGTTTATCAACATCCCATCAGTTCAGTTCAGTTCAGTTCAGTTCAGTCGCTCAGTCGTGTCCGACTCTGCGACCCCATGAATCGCAGCACACGCCAGGCCTCCCTGTCCATCACCAACTCCCAGAATTCACTCAAACTCATGTCCATCGAGTCGGTGATGCCATCCAGCCATCGAATCCTCTGTCATCCCCTTCTTCTCCTGCCCCGAATCCCCCCCAGCATCAGGGTCTTTTCCAGTGAGTCAATGCATGAGGTGGCCAAAGTACTGGAGTTTCAGCTTCAGCATCAGTCCTTCCAATGAACACCCAGGACTGATCTCCTTTAGGATGGACTGGTTGCATCTCCTTTCAGTCCAAGGGACTCTCAAGAGTCTTCTCCAACACCACAGTTCAAAAGCATCAATTCTTCGGTGCTCAGCTTTCTTCATAGTCCAACTCTCACATCCATACATAACCACTGGAAAAACCATAGCCTTGACTAGACGGACCTTTGTTGGCAAGGTAATAGCTCTGCTTTTGAATATACTATCTAGGTTGGTCATAACTTTCTTTCCAAGGAGTAAGTGTCTTTTAATTTCAGGTAATTAAGCAATTTCAATAATTCTTAATAGCATGACAGATTTTATTATCTTTTAATAGGTATTGGCTAATGGGACCTAGTGAAGCACAGGAAAATTTCTTTTGCATTAAAGCAGTTCTAGGTAGAGTAGTACTTATTTAGAGTAATATATTGCCAGGGCTGCCACAACAAAATACCACAAACTAGGTGGCTTACACATGTATTTTCTGACAGCTCAGGAGGTGGAAAGCCCAAGATGAAGGTCAGCAGGTTTGGTTTTTTGTTTTTGTTTTGAGTCTTCTTCCCCTGACTAGCAGAAGGCCACCTTCTTGCTGTGTTTTCACATGACTTTTCTCTGTGTGTATGCAGGTCTGTCCTCATCTCTTTTATATAAGGAAATAAGGAAAGCAGTTATAATGGATTAGGGCCTACCTATGTGACCTCACTTTATTGTAATTACCTCACTACAGATCCTGTCTCCTAGCACAATCACATTATGATGCACCAGGGGTTCAGATTTCAACATATGCATTTTGAGAAGATACAATTAAGCCCATAACAATCGTCATTGTTTATTTTATGCAATAGCAAACTTGATAAAGCACACTTCAATTAAGGTAAATCTTTTCCTACTGTCTTCCAATGGGAATATATTGCCCTCCCACCCCTCAGTGAAACATAGCGATAGCAAGAGTAAGACCTTAAGCTCAAAAGCGGAAACAGTTTTGAATTGCTCTGTACCCTCCAGATCCTCCCCCCGCAATTTTGATTTTTTTCTTCCTGTTTTACCAAGTCTTTTCTTTATATTGTCTTTCTTCAGTCCTTCAAATGATGAGCATACCTTCCAGATACAGAGTCGCTCCATTTCATGTGGAAGATTTTATAACCTGGCTTCCCTTTCCCCTTTTGTCTGAGATCTCAATCAACTGTTTTTAAAAAAACACCTAATTTTATGGAAGTAGAGTTGATTTACAATATTGTACTCTGCTCTATAGCGGTATGATTCAGATATATAGATAGGTATTCTTATCCATTATGGTTTATTATAGTAATATCTATAATATATAGATACTAATATCTATAATATATAGTAACTATATTGGATATAGTTCCCTGTGTTGTACAGTAGGACCTTGTTTATTCTATATATAATAGATGCATTTGCTAACCCCAGCCTCCCAACCCATCCTTCCCCCTTTCCCCCTCTGCTTAACAACCACAAGTCAGTTCTCTATGTCTGTGAGTCTGTTTCTGTTTTGGTAGGTAAGCTTTCAATGAACTCTTCTTCCACCTCACTTATCCCCCTCTTTTTTAAAATTTCTCTTTGACCTTCCTTTTTCAATGTTACTGTGTGCTAAGGCCTAGACATACAGAGTAAGAAGAGACACGTTCTTTTCATGAAGTTTACTGTCCAGCATGAGAAGACGACCTTTAAAAAAAATGCACTGACTTTAGATGGTAACTGAGAGTTGTGATTTGATGTGAAAGTAAAGGAGTAGCTACTATAAGAGAGTGTGTGTTTTAAACTTGAAATAGAGCTTGGAGAAGGCCTGATGAAGTGGTATTTGAGCTGAAACCTCCCCATTGAGAAGAGTTACTTTCCTGCAGATGGATATTTGGGTTGTTTTTCTTCTTCTTTATTTTGCTGTTAAAAACATTGATGCTTTGAACATTCTTATACACATTTCTTGATGCATATTTCCAAGAATTTTAAGGTTAAATCTAGGAGTGTTAATTGTATGTTATACTATATGTGAATGTTTAGTTTTCAGGATGATGCCAAATCATTTTCCACAATAATTATACCAATTTACATCCACGAGGGAAACAAAAAAAATTCCATTTAATAGGCTCCCCTGGTGGCTCAGTGGTGAAGAATCCGCCCGCCAGTGCAGGAGACATGGGTTCAATCCCTGATCTGGAAAGACCCCACATGGCGAGGGGCAGCTAAGCCCACGAGCCGCAGTTGAGCCTGTCTGTGCTCTAGGGCCTGGGAGCGTCAACTGTTGAAGCTCGTGTGCCCAGAGCCTGTGCTCTGCAACGAGAGAAGCCGCTGCAGCCTTGTTGCCAACATCTTAGCGAGGCGGCAGTTGTCACAGCTGCCCTCTGGGCTTCGCTCTGCCGCCCAAGGACAACAAGAAGAGGAAAGATGCCGGAACAGTCGATCAAGAAAGACAAAGATCCAGAGAACAAATCTGGGGCCAAAAAGAAGTGGTCCAAAGGCAAAGTTCGGGACAAGCTCAATACTAGTCTTGTTTGACAAAGCAACATATGACAAACTCTGTAAAGAAGCTCCCAACTCTAGGCTTATAACTCCAGCTGTTGTCTCTGAGAGTCTGAAGATCCGTGGTTCCCTGGTCAGGGCAGCCCTTCAGCAACTCCTTAGTAAAGGACTAATTAAACTGCTTTCAAAGCACAGAGCTCAAGTGATCTACACCAGAAACTCCAAGGGTGGAAATGCCCCAGCTGCTGGTGAAGATGCATGAACAGGTCCCACCAAATGTACATTTTGAAAAATAAAACTTAAAAAAAAAAAGAGAAGCCACTGCAATGAGAAGCCTGCAGCTAAAGAGTAGCCCTGCTCTTCACCAAAATGAGACAAAAGCCTGTGCAGCAATGAAGACCCAACACCGCCCTCCCCCATCCCCTGCCAAAAGAAAAAAAGACTCAGAGCCAGGATTCATTAAAAAAAAACACAGAAATTCCATCTGAGAATCTCCCAAACTTCCCATAAGAATCTTCATTCTTGTCAATACTTCACAAATTTAATTTTTACCAATCTAAATATGTATTTTTTACCAATTTTTCATTGCAATTTTTATTTTATTTTCCTGATTATTATCTGTTATTTTACTTTTTAAAATAAATTTAAAAATACATTGTAGGTAGCAGACTTTTGTGAGTGATATATTGCAAATACTTTCTCTCATTTTGTGGCTCTCATTTCACCTTCCTCATAGTTTCTTTTAATGAAAAAAAAGTTCTTTTAAGATGGTCGAATTTGTCATTTTATGGTTAACACTTTTTGTGTCTTGTTTAATAGCTCTCTCCTAACCCTGAGGTCACAGATAATTCTCTATTTTCTTTGAAATGTTTCCAAAATATCTTCTCATATCTAATTATTTTATCTATCACTGATTCCTTTTTTCCTTGTGGATACTTAGCACTCTTTATTGAAAAGTCCTTTCTTTCTCCAGTGACCTAAATGGCATCTCTGTCTTATCAAATTTCCAAGTGTGCATGGATCTACTTCTGGGCTCTCCATTCTGTTTTATTGGTTGGTTGTTTTGTACCAATGCAGTGTACCATGTTCATTTCTGTAGCTTTATGGTAAGTTATGCTATTACATTTTAGAAGCAACTAGTAAAAGTTCTGTAAACCTATTTGAGATCTTAATTGGAAACCTATTTGAGATCTTAATTGGAAACTCATTTAATCTTTAGGTCATTTTCAAGAAATTGACATCTTTACAATATTGAATCTTTCTATCAATGAACATGATATTGCTCCACTTATGTTTCAATGGAGTTTCATAATTTTTTACATGCCATTCTTGAATACTTTTTAAAAAGATTTATTTTGTAGGTTATAAGGAGCTCATGATCTGAGTCACAGTCAGCTCCAGGTACTCTTGGGAAAGACCTTGATGCTGGTAAAGATTGAAGGTAAAAGGAGAAGGGGGCAGCAGAGGATGAGATGGTCAGATAGCATCACTGACTCAATAGACATGAATCTGGCCAAACTCTGAGAGGACAGGGGAGTCTGATGTGCTGCAGTCCGTGGGGAGTCGGACACGGTTTAGTGACTGAACAATTCCTAGGTAACTAATGATTTTTATTATTTATCTAAATGGTCTATTTTTGGCTGTGCTGGGTCTTCCTTGTGCTGCTTTTCTCTACTTGTGGCGAGCAGGGGCTGCTCTCTTGCAGTGTGGGGGCTTCTCACTGTAGTGGCTTCTCTTGTGGGGCCTGGGCTCTGGGATACATGGGTTCAGTAGTTGCAGTTTCTTGGTTCTGGAGCACAGGCTCAATAGTTGTGGCGCACAGGCTTAGTTGCTCCAAGGCGTGTGGGATTCTCCTGGACCAGGGATCAAACCCATGTCTCCTGCACTGGCAGGTGATTCTTCACCACTGAGCCACCAGGGAGGCCCCCAAATTGTCTCTTTTAAAACATTGCTTTCTAACTGTTATATAGATATGCGACTGCTTTTAAACTTTTTTTTTCTCTCTCTCTCTTGTTTTTTCCCCATACCATGTGGCTTGCAGGATCTTAGTCCCCTACCAAGGATTGAACCCCTAGGCCATGGGAGTTAAAGCACCAATTCCTGCCAGGGAGTTCCTGACTTCTTTTTCTTTCTTAACTTTAATTTTTATACAATTGTAGATTCATAGGAAGTTGTAAAAATAGTACAGTTGTAAAAATAGTACCCAGTTTCCCAATGGTTCTATCTTATATGGATATAGTACAGTATCAAAGCCAAGAAATGGACATTGGTGCAACATATATATATAATTCTGTGTCATTTTATCAAGTGTATGGGTTCCAGTAATCATCAATGCTGTCAAGAAACAGATCTATTCCATTACCACCAAGCTCTCCCTCATGCTGCCCATTTATGGATCTATCTACCTGGCATTTGAGTATTATTTTTAGACCCTGGTAGTTAATAATCTATTCTCCATATCCATAATTTTATCATTTTGAGGAATTTATCTAAATGGAGTCATACAGTACCTAGGCTTCTGAGAATTTTTTTTCATTCAATATAAATGCCCTGAGAGCCATCCAAGTCATTGCGTGTGTCAATAGGTCATTCCTTTTTAATTTCATTTTCTGGATGTATTAGTTTGTTTAGTCATTCAGCTATTGAAGGAGCAATTGCTTTTTTAATAAAAAAGCATATGCCCACTCTAATCATAATTCTGAATTGCTTTTTTTGTGTTAATAGCTAGGTGTTATTATTTTGCATTTTGGCCGTGGCACATGGCATGTGGCCATGTTCTCTAACCAGGGATCAAACTCGCCCCCTGTGGTGGAAATGTGGAGTCTTAACTGCTGGACTGCCAGGGAAGTCCCAGTATTATTCATTTTTATTGGTTAATAAGATTTGAGACATATATAAATGATATCTCTCTGGTATATATTATAATTGTGACTAGACAATTAAAATTCACATATTTATATGAAATGTTTGTAACTCTATTTATTTATTTATTTTGACCACGCTGTGGGGTTTTTGTGATCTTAGTTTCCCAACCATGGATAGAACCCAGGCCCTTGGCAATGAGAGCAGAGTCCTAGCCACTGGGCCACCAAGGAATTCCTCTATTTAGTCATAATAAATTTAGATCTACGTGAAAAAGATATTACCTACCATAGGACTAAATACCTGAAAAGCACTTCAGTATCATTGATTTAATATAAAGTGATTGTTTAAACAGACAGACACATTCGCACATAGCTTTCCTCCATGTCTTTTTTTTAAAAATATTTATTTATTTGGCTGTGCCAGCTCTTAGTTGTAGCATTCTGGGTCTTTTTCAGCTGTGGCATGTGGGATCTAGTTCCTTGACCAGTCATTGAACCCTGGCCCCCTGCAATGAGAGCATGGAGTCTTAGCCACTAGACCATTAGGGAAGTCACTGTGTTGACTTGTTTTAGAAATTGATTTAATTCATCTGTAGACATTCATCTTCAAGTCCCACTCCAGACCTACTAAGTCAGAAACTTGGAGGGGTGGGGGGTGGTACCCAGCCATCTTTTTACAAAAGCCTTCCAGGTGATTCTGATGCACTCTGAAGTTTGAGAACCACTATGATAGGATTTTTCTTTTTTAAGTCAAGGAAAAAACAAGCCAGAGAACATTTGAACATATACCCTATTAGGTTTTATACTTGCTACTGTCTTTCTTCTGTTTTTGGTCTCTACTTTTGGTCAGGTGGGGTGTGTTGCTGTTACTTCCAGGGCTAAAACAACCTCAGCCCAAACACTCGTGGTGTCAAATCTTGGCTTTTGACTTAGCAGTAGCAGTCATGGCCTGGTTGTTTTTTCCTCTTGATCCTATTTCTCAGACAGAGCTGAGGGCTAGCTGTATCACAAGGCTTTGAGAGTGGTTTTGAAAGTTGAAAATCTGCAGTGTTGATCTAGCTAGAATGGGACTGTGAAGATCCTTGGTGAGTCCTTACAGATGATTCATCTGCTCAGGCCAGGGTTGGCAATGGGGATGGTGCAGTGTGTGTTTGTGGTGGGTGGGGGCGGGGGGATTGTAATGATCACAGATCCAAGGACTGAAAAGGACATTTTAAAGGCCTGAGCTGTGTGGCTTGGACTCTAGGACCAGGTTTATTCACAGTCTTGTCTGTCAATCCTTTTTTTTTAAGTCCTGCTTTTGGGGATTATGTCTAGAAAATGTTCTCCTTTTCTCCCCATTTAGGCTGCTTTTATCTGTTTTTCTTTGTTTTTCAAATACATCATTGGTCCACTTGCAGTTCATTCTGGCTTTAAATTGTTATTTAATGTGTCCATTTGGAGGACACTAACATTTCATTTTATCATGTTTCCCATCTACTGCATCTCTTCGTTATTAAAATCTCTTGGTCTTGTAAATTAGTAAAAAAGTTTACTGCCAGGTATTTTTGTTTGTTTTTTGCCATTGAAATGGGATCTTCTGTCCATCATATTTTCTCACAGGTGACAGCTGGAGGAAAGCCACTGATGTAAGCAACTGTTGTATTTTATCACTCACTCCTGTGATGAACCTCAAGCTGTCACGGTTTTTCAGGTGACTTTCTCGGGTTGTCCTCCCGTTGCCTGCAGGTAGCCCTGCTCCGCTGGTGTCCAGGACACTGTGATTGTGTTCTTTCTGTTGTCTTTTTTGCTTCTTTTCCTCTAGAACTCTCCACTCTCCGAGTTTCAGTCCTTCACCCATTCAGTGCATAGTCTCTTCCTCAGAGGAGAGTTCATCCACTTTTTATTTTTTATTTTATTTTTTTCCAGGTGGGGGCGCTCTGCGCCTCCTGCAGGTCTTGGCTCAGGGGCTGCTTGCCCATCCACTTTTTAAAGTTTGCCTCAATGTTAGTGGTTCCCAGTGCATTCTGAGCCTTGACTCTAATTCTAAATGTCTGGAAATACCCTGGACTGTCCTAGGACCTTGAGAAATCTGCTTTTCTAAAGCTGAATAGGGACTTCCCTGGAGGTCCAACGGTTAAGGCTCTGAGCTTCCACTGCAGGGGGCGCAGTTTCCATCCTTAGTCAGGAGACTAGGATCCCACATACCGCACAGGACAAAAAAAGAAAAAAACATCAAAACCAAAAAAGTTCAGCAAAATAGTCTAGGATTCCTTTATTCTGTTTGTGATATCCACTTCCTGTGTAGTTTTGAGATTTAAAATTTTTCTTTGTTTTCCACTTCCACTTAATTAACAAATCTTTTTTTTTTTTTTAATCTTCCTTTCAAATGTCCCACATTTATCTATCATTTCCTTCTAGTCAGGCTGAGTCCAGGTCATTTCTATCGCTTTTGAACCATTACTACCACTTGCCAACCATTACTACCACTTGCCAACCTGTTTTCTTGCTCCCAGTCTCCTCTTCGTTTGTTGGTTCATCAACATTAGCTGAGCTCCTCTCTGCCTGGAATTGTGTTAAGTGCTAGGAATTTATGAACAAGGACCTGCTCTCAACGAGTTGAGATGAACAGGGAAAACAGGTAACCAAGCAATCACGGTATTGTGTGGTGTGTGCCATGGCACAGATGTAACACTAGGTGCCTCCAGAGTAAGAAAAGGAAGGACTCGGGACAGCTCTGGAGAGGAGGTAAGGCTTGAGCTGGGTGTCAGAATTGGTATGAATTGGCCAGGAATTTAGCCCTCTGGGCTTGCTAACTCTGTTAGATCAAACACGTATTTGGGAAAGTTTTTTTCTCTAAATGCTTGCCATATATCTTATTTTTTTGGTATGAGACTTTAAGGTTCTTTAAGGGTTATTTTCACACTTCAGTCATTTTAATTCAGCATGGAATAAAATTTCAAGCTAACAAATGGCTAGATTTACTAAGAAACTAAACTTCAGGTTTGTGCATGCGTGGTCATCTTCAGTCATATCTGATTCTTTGTGACCCCATGGACTGTAGCCTTCCAGGCTCCACTGTCCATGAGATTCTCCAGGCAGGAACACTGAAGTGGGTTGCCATGTTCTTCTCTAGGAGATCTTCCTTACTCAGTGTTCAAACCTGCATCTCCGGCATTGCAGGCAGTTTCTTTACTCACTGAGTCACCTGGAAAGCCCAAATTTCAAGTATAAATCTGTTAATCTTTCCCCTAGAAGATGAGATGGTTAGAAAACATCACTGACTCAACGACCATGAGTTTAAGCAAACTCCAGGAGTTGGTGAAGGACAGGGAAGCCTGGTGTGCTGCAGTCCATGGAGTCGCAAAGAGTTGGGCACAACTTAGTGAGTGAACAACCCCTTACCACAGGTGTATAGTCGTATCCTCAATACTATCTAGATTGTTATGATAGAATTCTGGAAATCAACAAGTCTCTGATAGATTATGATGCTGTCTTAGCCCATCCACAGACCAGTAATCTGACAAACAGGTTTATTAGCCCATTACAATAAGGGAGGCTATACACTAGAGGACCAGATAAAGTATATAGTTAATACAGGATTTGAGGGAAGCGTGGAGATAAAATGTGAATGAAACAGTATTTTGACAGACTGATAGCAAAACAGGGTTCCCAGGGTCAGTGTCAGCTTTAAACTGTTAGAGTGAGCTCAGGAGTGATGTTTCCTTGGAAACTAAAAGTTTAGGTGTGGAATACTACGTTCACAACTCCTTTCCTGAAGCTTTACGCCAGGGTTGTAAATAAAGGCTGCTTCTCTCTGTCAGAATGACTTGGATGTTCAATCAGTAATGGAATGTTTCATTTTTACGGATTTAATTTCAAATAGGAAAGTTTCTGCTGATTAATAATTTTAGAGAACAAAAGCTTCCAGTGAGTAAGAAAGCAGGAGTCATGCAAGGATGGGGGTTATTTGATTCTCTACAACGGTAATGTATCATGGGGAGAGATGCTTTTGTTATTCTGCAGCTGCCTTTTACTGTATCTGTTAGCCTAGCCTGGGAAATGGTAAGACAGGTTTCAAATGTTCTCAGTCCTACCAAATTTTGACTTTTTCAGTGCTCATATTATAATAAAGCAGGATCGGTAGACAAAAGGCAGAAAGGGGTCTGATGAAGAGGGTGCTCCTCTGTGAAGCCAGTGGTTGGTGGGCCTCCTTGCTCCTGGCATCAGCTGCATACCTCTATAATAGAATGGTATATAATCATCTTTATGAATCTGGGCTGTGAGCATCTTGAGTGTCGGGTGCTTCAAAGATTCCCTTTGTCCTCCCAGTTCTGGCCCACAATGCTGAGTGAATTCACACATGAGTCATCAGGGTTGCTCACCCCTAAGTTTTTACTGCTCTGCCACTCTGCCACATTCAAGGTGGAGGTAGCAAGCACTACCTGTCACCTGAGCAGTGTGTGCCTAGGGTTCCTAGGACTGTAAAAGTGCTCTTGGCTCTTGGTGTGGTTGATTAGTGACAAATGGCAGGGAAGTCATTTGCATATATGTAAAAATCAGCTGTGTGGATCACAATAAACTAGAAAATTCTGAAAGAGATGGGAATACAGACCACCTGACCTGCCTCTTGAGAAACCTATATGCAGGTCAGGAGCAACAGTTAGAATTGGACATGGAACAACAGACTGGTTCCAAATAGGAAAAGGAGTATGTCAAGGCTGTATATTGTCACCCTGCTTATTTAACTTATATGCAGAGTACATCATGAGAAACGCTGGGCTGGAAGAAGCACAAGCTGGAACCAAGATTGCTGGCAGAAATATCAGTAACCTCAAATATGCAGATGACACCACCCTTATGGCAGAAAGCGAAGAGGAACTAAAAAGCCTCTTGATGAAAGTGAAAGTGGAGAGTGAAAAAGTTGGCTTAAAGCTCAACATTCAGAAAATGAAGATCATGGTGTCCGGTCCCATCACTTCATGGCCAATAGATGGGGAAACAGTGGAAACAGTGTCAGACTTTATATTTGGGGCTCCAAAATCACTGCAGATGGTGACTGCAGCCATGAAATTAAAAGACGCTTATGTACTTGGAAGAAAAGTTATGACCAACCTAGATAGCATGTTGAAAAGCAGAGACATTACTTTGCCTACAAAGGTCCATCTAGTCAAGGCTATGGTTTTCCAGTGGTCATGTATGGATGTGAGAGTTGGACTGTGAAGAAAGCTGAGCGCTGAAGAATTGATGCTTTTGAACTGTGGTGTTGGAGAAGACTGTTGAGAGTCCCTTGGACTGCAAGGAGATCCAACCAGTCCATTCTAAAGGAGATCAGCCCTGGGATTTCTTTGGAAGGGATGATGCTAAAGCTGAAACTCCAGTACTTTGGCCACCTCATGCGAAGAGTTGACTCATTGGAAAAGCCTCTGACGCTGGGAGGGATTGGGGGCAGGAGGAGAAGGAGACGGCAGAGGATGAGATGGCTGGATGGCTGGATGGCACTGACTCGATGGACATGAGTCTGAGTGAACTCCGGGAGATGGTGATGGACAGGGAGGCCTGGCATGCTGCGATTCATGCGGTTGCAAAGAGTCAGACACGACTGAGTGACTGAACTGAACTGAAAAATCAGCTGACTTCCACCGAGTCTTAAGTCATGTTCTGAGCTTCTTGCAGAATCTCTGGCCCCACCTTTACAAACAAGGTGTGTAAAAAACACCTTCTTTAGGTGTGGTACCAAAGTTCCCTCCAGGCACAGGCTGTTGAGTTGATGCTTTTCTGGGAGATCCTTATATATATTAAAAAATGCCAACAGGTATGCAACAGTCATGGATTCTCAACTCACAGAGTTTAAAGGGAGCAGTCTCATATTTAAATGAACTCTTAGTTTCCTAGACTAACTTCATTGTATGTAATCGATCCGTGTTGTCCTAGGTGTAGCTAATATGAGTCTCTTTAAAGGCTTTCAAGTTAAATCACTTTCTCTTGGGTTTTCAATTGCCTGGTTGTAGACCTGGGATTCCTGTGCACACGTGGAAATGGCAGCTTTTACAAGGTCTAGGTACCTGGGCCATAGTGATTTCCTTTCTCTTTTTATTGTGGTAAGCTGCTTTCTAAAATAACTTCTGCTTCTGGTTGAGGATTATTTGCTGAATCAAATATAGCAGTCCCTGCTTATTAACTATGTGTATCCACAATGTAATCATGATATACCAGTTGCCAAGATAGTTTTCCACTATATAAAAATATGATAAATAATACATAGGGAGAATCACTGACAAAATAAAACTTGTGCCTTCAGTTACTTTTATCTGGGGATCTCAAGAGAGCTCTTCACAGATGGTCCAGCCTAGCATAGAAATGCCTTTTGCCAATGTGCCTTGAATAAAGGAATGAACTTAATCTTTAGGTAATGCATAAAGCTTTTGCTCTTTATCATAGCAAATGTTAGAATTTTTTAATTTTAAGAATAAAATAGTGTTAAAATGCAAAAAAAAAAAAAAAAAAACCACACACACAAACCATGTTCCCTGCCCCTAGCCATGCTGCTACTACCCAAAGACATCTCTTTCTAATGTAACTGTTTTTTTTCTGGTATTCACTTCTATCTACACAATATGCTATACCATGGATTCTTTTTTCTTTTTCTTTTATTTTTTTAAATTTTACTTTACAATACTGTATTGGTTTTGCCATACATTGATATGAATCCACCACGGGTGTACATGTGTTCCCAAACATGAAGCCCCCTTCCACCTCCCTCCCCATAACATCTCTCTGGGTCATCCCCGTGCACCAGCCCCAAGCATGCTGTATCCTGCATCGATTCTTGACTCATCAATCTTAGATCATGTTATTTACTTTCTCTCTGGCCAGCAAGTGTTGTAGCCATGCATTCCGGGAAACAAACTCACTCAGAAGGACAATGCAGATAGTGGAGTGCAGTTTATTACACCAGCGGGCCCAAGGCAGAGTGTCCTCTTAGCCAAGGACCCCTACCAGCATTTGTGAAAATCTTTTATACCCCATGTGTACGTGTCTGAACCCACCACTCCAAATTCCTTGAGACTTACATAAACCATGGAAAACACAATCCCAGTAACCCATGATTCATGTGCTATGTGCTCATGTGCTCAAACAGTCAAACAATTAGCCAATAATCAATAAACCTGAGGTTACACTCCAATTGATACAGAAAAATTTATGGCCTGTCTGGAGGAAGGGGTGATTAGTGTATGTTTTCTCTTAGGCGGTGAGTAACCTAGATATGATCTTCAAGGTTCCCCTGTCTGGAGGGGGTCTTTTCCTTCTGTCGTTGTTTTCATAGGCACTAAGCACAGAGCCATTTCCATTGGAAAGGTGGCCGAGCATGATCAGCATGAACAGGCCTAAGAGGGAGTCCAGGCCCTGTGAATTCCTTCTTCACAAGGACCTAGAACTCGCATACCCTGCCACCTGTCAGTATGAACATGGTGCAGGCTTTCTTTTTGATGTCAGTATTAAATGATTACATTAGTGTGGCTGGAGTGAGCAGTGTAAGATGGTTAGAGTTCTTCTACATTGTATTTTTCCGGAAGTTATATTTTACCTTTACTTCCTCTTTCCTGCAGGGTTGGGAGAAAGGGAAAGTCACTTGGTTTTTCAGGGTGGTAATGAGACCTGGTGCAAAAAAGCTTCTTAAGCCGACTTTTAACCGATTCTCTTGTCCCCAGCCTCTCATCTCACTCCCTCTGCCCTCCACCCCAAATTCTCAACTTTGGCTTTTCTTATGTATAGTATATGGGACTTCCCCGGTGGCTAAACAGTAAGGAATCTGGCTGCAATGTGCGAGACCTGGACTTGATCCCTGGACTGGGAAGATCCCCTGGAGAAGGGAACAGTTACCCATTCTAGTATTCCTGCCTGGAAAATTCCATGAACAGAGGAGCCTGGTGAGCTATAATCCATGGGGTCACAAAGAGTTGGACACGACTGAGCGACTAACACCTTCTTACACTTTCTTTCATTTTTATATACAGCATATATCATCATATTGAAACTACTGCAAGATTTTAAACAGAGAATTTAGGTGCATATATGCATTCTTAGTCACTCAGCTGTGTCTGACTTTGTCACCCCATGCATTGTAACCCACCAGGCTCCTCTGTCCATGGATTTTCCAGGCAAGAATACTGGAGTGGGTTGCCATTTCCCCCGGGGGGATCTTCCTGACCCAAGGATCAAGCCGTGTCTCCTGCATTGTTAGGCAGATTCTTTGCCACTGAGCTACCTGGGAATATAGAAGTGATTGCTATCTTATACTGCTATATCCTAGTTCAGAATGTCATCTACTACCTGAACTGCATTTCACAGTTATACCCTATTTAATCCTAGCATCTTGCCAAGTATTAATAAATGTTCTATAGCCACTGACACATCTATCACAACAGAGATGCTTTGGTCAAATGAGTTCGGGATACATTGGGTTGTGCAAAGTTAGATTTTTACTGCAGGATTCTAAGAACAGCTACTATGCATTATAACTCCCCAAGAAGACTGTCCTCCCCCACCTTTCTTTTGAGAATACCAGTGTTCCTTGGAGCATGTTGAGCAACCCTGAACTGGGTCATTCAATAACCGCCCAAGGGGTTTTCCCTGTCCCCAGTCTCTTTTATCCTAAAGCTGTGATTTATACTGTTGCCACACTTGTTTCTAACTCACAAAGCCCATCTTGTTATTTCAGTTCTCAGAAAGCTTTCCTGTTTTCACGAAAAAATACAGTCCATCCTCAAGATCCTCCATGTTTTGGCCATAACAGATCATCCTACCCACTGTTCCACCATGTCCTCTTGCTTCTGCACATTTCAGCCAACTTGATCATGAGTTTTACCTCAGGCCCACAGAGTAACTGGAAAGTCCAGTTCCTGCTCTTCTTTCACGCTGAGTGTTCTACCCTTACTTCTCATCATGTTCCACAAATGCCTCCCTGATCCGCTTCCTTCCCCAGGCACTACTCACGTTGGAATATAAGTCATTCCCTCCCCCTGTGCTCTGCCATTTTGTCAGCGATTCTGTTAGACTTAGTATGTTCAGCCTTGCGGCTTGTTTTCTCATTGGTGGAATCTAAGACCCCTCAGGGCAAGACAATATCTTTTTAATTTCATAATTCTAGCATGTGTACTGATTTAGGTAAATATTCAATGAAAGCTTATTAAAAAATTAGAAACAGAAGCACTCTTTGGAGATCCAACCTGAAACAATAAGAGGTAACATTATTGAGGAGTTGATTCTTCAATTTCTAGGTTATCTGGCATGTTATTAATTTACCCTCATCTAGATGGCTTTTCAGTGGTTTCATCTCTTCCAGATTGGGGTAAAAGGAAACTGACAGTGAAATTACTCTAAAATTGTCTGCTATTTAGTAATTTAAAGAATAAGTATTTAATTGCAAAAAAGGTTGAACTTGGGATTTTAGATTCCATTAATTTTATTCATATATTCCTACCTCTCACTGGTACAGATTATCAAGATCTAATTGTGTATTGCTAGATACATCTTTTGTTTATTAAGCCACTGAAATCCTGGCTCCAAACTATTTCCCTCTGATACTCTAGCTGGGAGAGCATTGTAACCCTAAGGTCTAAAAGGTAAAATTTGAGTGTCATAAATGAAAACACCCACAAAATTGAACTCTGATTGCTACTCAGATCAACATGGTTAAACCTGAAGTAGAAAATTCATCAGGAAGAAAGATTTTATGCTAATTCAAAATAAAAAATAGTGGTTAGTTCATCCTATAGGATGCTTGTTATAGTCAGGACAGACTGCTCAATACCCAGCATTGAGAAGATGTGGGTGGCAAGAGGATGGGCCTCCTGGTCCATCTTGGAAGCTGACTGGCTTCTTGAAAAGTTTCCTTCTATGACACAGCCTTTCCTGGTTTTCTGCTTGTGTCTCTGGCCTTTCATTACTAGTCTTTCATTGATTTTTCCTCCTCTTCCTGACCTACATGCTGGATTGGAGGTCCCCTGGCTGTGGTCCCAGCCTTTTTTTCTGGGCTCCAGACAATTACATTAAACAGACCAAGCAGTTTCTCTCTCTCTCCTTTTTAAACTTTTTATTTTGTATTGGGGTTTAGCTGATTAACAAGGTTGTGATAGTTTCAGGTGAACAGCAAAGGGACTCAGCCATCCATATACATGTATCTATTTTCCCCCAAACTCCCCTCCCATCTGGGCTCTGGTTTCTCTATCTTGATGTTTCACTGGCATCTTAAACCCACGGTGGCTACTCAGCTCCCCTTCTCTTTCCTCCCAACTCTGCACACTTTATCTGGATAACTTCTATTCATCTTTCATGCTTCACCTCTATTTTTTCAGCAAATACTGACTGAATGCCTACCAGGTGCTTAAATGTGCCATCCTCAGGGAAGCCTTGTTGGGTGTCACATCAGTTTAAGGAGCTTCTGTTACCAGGTAAACCATGTTCTTCCCATTGGCGCACTTATCACTATGGAAGTTATATAATTAAGAAATATATCTATCCTGCTAAAGTTAATATCCACAAGAGCATAGATAATGTCTAATTATCACTGTGTCCTCAGTGCCTAGAACAGTGCTTGTTTCATAGCGGATGCTCAAGACGTGCAGAGTGCATGGACATGGAGTTTTTAATGCAGTTGCTTATAATTTTTTGAAGAAAGACAGCAACTGAAACGGAGTTCACAAAGCAATGTTGACAAGGAAGTGGTTAGACTGTATGACTTTTGAAGTCCTATCCAGAGACTCTATGATTCTCAACCTCACAAGTTACTGTAGATCACTCTGTACATTCTGTGGTTATGCAAAACAAGCGCATGGTCAGAGTTGGGTGTGGTTAATTTGGGAATATTTCCTAATTCAAACAGATGAATTTAAAGCTCAACTTAGAGCAGAGATTCTTAGTCTGGGTACTATTGACATTTTGGGACCAGATAATTCTTTGCCTGTATATGCGGGTGTCCTGTGCATGGTAGGATATTTTGCAGCATCTCTGGCCTCTACCCACTAGATACCAGGAGCAACCCTTTTAACAACCAAAAATGTCTCCAGATATTGCCAAATATTCCCTGGAGGGCAAAATCACCCCTGAGTGGGAACCACTGACTGACAGGAGGAGGATACATTGGCTTTCTTGGGAGAGAAGCTTTCCAGAGGACTGTATTTATGGAGGCTCTAAGTTGGGAACGAGCAAATCATGCCCAGGAAAATGGCAAGATGCTCTTGGTTGGAATGGGAAGAGCCCTTCATTTGGGCAGTTACATCCAGGGAAGTCTCTCAGACTAGACCTAGTGTTCCTCAGACTTGGGGAGGGGTGGGGGGAGAGATCACCGAGCTCTGTGCCCTCATGAAGTTCACTGCATGAGCTGTTAGCTGGGCTGACCTGAGAAGGAGGCGAAAAAGCTGGCAGAGAAGGCAAAAAATGCCTTGCAGTTGGTTGATTTGATGTATATCTGAAGTACTTAGAATGATACCAGTACATCAGATTTTTGCATTTGCTAGTCATCAAATTTCTGTATCTTCTGATTTATATCTTTACTTCAAGCTGGAACAAGGAGAAGAAAGTGACCATTTCTGGCTTAATTAGTCATGACTATTAGATGTTTAGGGGCTTCCCAGGTAATGAATCTGCCTGTCAATGCAGAAGATGCAAGAGATGCAGGTTCAATCCCTGGGTTGGGAAGATCCCCTGGGAAAGAAATGGCAACCCACTCCAGTATTCTTGCTGGGAAATCCTATGGACAGAGGAACCTTGTGGGCTAGAGTCCATGGGGTTGCAAAGTGTCAGACACTACTGAGCTACTGAGCATGCACAACTGAGCACGTGAGGTATTTAAGTATAACATGTTTTAAATATATTTAAAATCAGGAGATGATATCACTGAAACTTTTATATTAAAAAAAGTCAAAGCATGGCTTTCTGCCTGCAATTTCCAATATAAGTATGCCATGCCATTATCTTTTAAAAAATTTTATTCTTAATAGCACCGGGTTTGGAAAATTATGTGCTTATTTCTCTCTCTGTCTTTGTGTGTGTGTGTGTGTGTGTGTGCCTGAATGGCTTGTTTTTCTGATGCTGTTGTTGCTAAGATATTTTCAGAGCTCTTCATTCTTCTGTTTATTCCTTCTCAAACATTTGTTGAGAATCTGTTTTGTCCCAAACACTGCTGGGCACCTAAAGATGAAGATGCCTAGGGCCATCCTCCAGGAGCTCACTGATCGGTGGAAAAGTGACAGCTCAGGTAGCAGGTGCGCTGGTGGGCAGTTCAGTGCTGGCTCCCTGTGTGGGGAGGGAGGGCTGCTAGGGGTCTGAAGGAGACAGCGAGGGCGCCTGCCCGAGGAAGCTGTGGAGCTGCTCACTGAATGGTGAGCTGGAGTTTGCCAGGGGGAGCAGGAGCGAGTGCTCAGATGCCTCCTGGCAGAGCAGATAAAAATGCTTTTATATAGGGAGGGAGTGAGAAGAGAGTGCCACAGAGAGCAGGGATGGCTCAGTGGGCTGGGGGGGTGGGGAGGAGACTTGCCTACCATGCTGAGGGGAAGAAAGTTGTGGAAAGGTTCTCGGAAAGTCGATTCTGGCAGTAGTGAGGAAGGACCGGCTTCCGGTACAAAACAGGAAGATGAGGTGTGAGGCTAATATTCTTCTCTGCACAAACTGGATAGTGAGGTGGGAGGTGCTCAAGGGAATTGGCACCCTCCTCCCTGAATTCCTGGAGGTACTAGAGGCACTTTTTTACTTTTTAAATTGAAGTATACTTGATTTACAATGTTGTGTTAGTTTCAGGTGTACAATATAGTAATTCAGTTCATAAATATATGTAATTATATATATATGTGATTCTTTTCCATTATAAGTTGTTTTAAGGTATTGAATATAGTTTCCTGTACTATACAGTATATCCTGTACCCACTTATAACTCTCAGCAATGTGATAACTGTCCAGTACATGAACTGTATGTGTACATGTTGAAATGTAGCCCACAGTTCCGCATGTTCTACAGGAACGTAACAATTGAACATTTCTCATCAAGATAGAAAATGACAACCTGGTTTCCCCATCACTGCCCAATCAAATAACCTGTTAGTCATGGTGCACCTTTGGTCCATCAGGTAAGAATTAACTGGAGGTAGGGGCTGAGAAGGAAAGGAAGAAGGTGGCCAGGACAATGGAGTTATTCAGTGGTTAGGCAAATGATTACAGACCTTGGTTAGTAATTTCAAGTGAAGGTAGGGGCTGAAGGAGTGGTCTAGATAATTGCTATATTTCCAGTTTGGTCACTAGCTTTTAAAATTGCCTTCTGGTCTCTTTATGAGGCCAAGAAGATCAGTTTCATTACTTTTTTACTCCGTAGAGCATGAAAGAGACTCACTGGGTCATCTATTTTTACTTATTCCCTAGAGCGTGAACCAGTTTGATAACATGAGTGACTGGATTGTCCTCTGATTGAAATTGACTTTGAGATATTTACAAAAAGGATCTGTTCAATACTTTCAAAGATAAGGTTTACCCTTGGTAAGGATCTGCATGAGCACACACTCAAGTTCTGTCCTATAAAATCTTTTCTTCCCATACCTCGAATGGGGGAAACATTTCATAATTGGAAACATTTAGTGAGAACTCCATCTCTAACAGCACTGGTGTGCTTGGTATTCTGAAGAGACCAAAGCCTTTCATGTCCTCCATGCCTCTGACCCAGGCAGTGTTCTGCCTGGGATGTCTCCACATGTCACCCTTCTCCCCATTTCTAACTGGGGAGTCAGACACACCCTTCGAGGCCAAGGTGGAATGTCACCTCTTCTGCCTTCCTGACACCCTCACACCCCAAGCAGGAGAGTCACAGCCTCTTACAGACTGTTTTCCCCAGTAGACCATGCACTCTTTTAATGGAGGCCCCACCTGCCCACCTTCGAGTCATCATCATTCACACACCTGGATTTAGCAGAAGTTTAATCCATTTGATTGAATTATAGAGAATTCAGAAATATGGTCATGAATATTACACCTGCCTGGAAAGGTTGGAAGCCAGAGCCCACGTGGAGGAGGCTGTGTGACGGGGCCCAGCCAGGGGGCTGAACCCCTTGGCACCTGGCAGTAGCACCAGGTGGGCACCAGGGAGAAGTGAAATGAAAGCTGAGTGAGGGTGGTGTTCAGGGCCAGGATCATTGCCTCTGGAAGGCCTGGAGGGGCAAGGCAGATAGGGAGCAAGACTGGGAATTAGGCTGGGATGGTGGGGAAAGGAGAGGGGCTAGGGAGGACGCTCAGTGATCAGAGTGAAGATGTTACCCAAAATGTGAGGAAAAAATCAAGTGAGGAGTCCTGCGGCTGGCACACACTGCAGCTGTCACTACATTTTAAAAGAACAGGGAATCATTAAATTTGAGGACAGAATGCTGTCCTGCTCAAAAGGCAAGAGCTGCCCCGAAATATGGAGTGCTTAGTTTTATGAGCTGGGTAATTTCGTAGGCTAACAAGTAGGAGGATTATTCCAACTATTTTGGGGAACAGGCTGGATCTGCAGGATTTGGGCAACTGCCCACTTTTTGGCCTTTTATGGTTGGCCTCAGAACTGTCATGGTACCTGTAGGTGTGTATTTAGCATATGCTAATGTTTACAGTGAGCATATAATGAGGCTCAAGATCTACTGGAGGCTGAATCTTCCACCACCCTGGGCTTAGTTGTTTCTAACCAGTATATGCTGTATCCTCAAGAGCTATGTCATTCTTCAAGGGTTGTGTCCTGCCCCCTTCCCCCCTGTTTCAGTGGCGTTAGTGGTTAAAGTGTCTGCCTGCAATACAGGAGACCTGGGTTCGATCCCTGAGACAGGAAGAACCCCTGGAGAAGGAAATGGCAACCCACTCCAGGATTCTTGCCTGGAGAATCCCACGGACAGAGAAGCCTGGTGGGCTACAGTCCATGGGGTCGCAAAGAGTTGGACACGACTGAGCGACTTCACTTACTTACTTACTTAAACTTAATTTAAGCATTGCTACATGGCATTTTTTCTTTATCATATAAGCAAAGACAAAGGCTACATTTTGTCAGGCTCTCTCTTAAATTAATGTTTTAAATTACATAAAATCTTTAGGAACACATCCCTTGCATAAACAACAGCCCTAAATCAGTACCCTAAATTTTATTATTTTTTAAAATAAATTTCTTATGAATCTCTGAAGCCTTTCTTATTTTTGAATATGGGAGAAAGATTTTTTTTTCTTGTCTTACTCTGCTTATCTGAAGACTCTGAGAGACCTCTGACAGGTCTTCAGAGTGTGTTGACATTGGTTGAATTCCAGTATTAGTAGTTGGCTAGCAGATTTATTTTAGGAGAATACCAGAGATACCAATTCCTAGAACTGTTAGGGCAATGTCAGATCATCAATCCAGCTTTTATTATACATATAATTTATAAAATTGTAATGAGATAATATGTAATGTGACATAATGATACAGGGCAACTGCTTCTGAATCCCTGGCTTGTGTGATATATGTTCCAGATGGGATTGAAATTCAGCAGTAGGAAGCTTGGTGTTCTAGCATTAATGACAGAAAATACTAATTAGTTTTAATGAGCAGATGTGCAATTGAAGCAAAGATTTGGAAACCTCATCCACCTTAAGCTTTGGACAAGTTTTTCCAGGACCTTAAGTTGATTTCTTTATGTCTGGAATAAATAGCACAGTTCAAAACTTATTTGACAATTTTCAGAGTCATATAAGAGGAATTTACAAAATGATTATTTTGTAGAATTCTGCCTCACAGGTGAACTGCTGGTCAGTTTAAATATCTCCCTAAGGAGCCAAATATCTTACCTGTGAATTTTAATTTTTGAAAGTTTTATTTTCTGGCCATACCATGTGGCATATGAGCTCTTAGTTTTCTGACCAGGGATCTAACCTGCACCTGCTGCTTTGGAAGCATGCAGTCTTAACCACTGGACCACCAGGGAAGTCCCTGCCTGTGAATTTTAGACTTGAAAATTTCAGGCCCTAAAACTGATGATCACCTGTCAAAATAATTCACTTTTAGACTCTTCTACAGACAACAATGACAAGAAAACCTTGGAATGTGGCCAAGATATCATTAAGTGACCTCACATCTAGCAGGAAGAGAGTTGACAGATCCCCTTGGATTGGAGTTTGAAAGAAATAAAATTATTTTTCTTTATATATGTGTGTGTACACACACACACACACACACACACACACACACACTTGGGCTTCCCAGGTGGTAAAGAACCCACCTGCCAGGAGATGTAAGAGACAAGGGTTTGATCCCTGGGTCAGGAAGATCCCCTGGAGCATGACATGGCAACCCACTCCAATATTCTTGCCTGAAGAATCCCATAGACAGAGGGACCTGGTGGGCTACAGTCCATAACGTCACAAAGAGTCAGACACAACTGAAGCGACTTAGCATGCATGCATATATATACAGCAGGGTTTTAAAATTGTATTTCTATATTTATATAGGGAGTTATTATAAAGACTACATAGAATGACACCACTGACAAGGACGGATATTTATTTGCAATATAAGGAAACTAAGTGTGAAATCATTATTCTATTTGAACTTGGAAAGTAGATTGAATTAGAGAAATTAGGAGCTTAGAAAGCATCACTACAAACAAAGCTAGTGGAGGTGATGGAATTCCAGTTGAGCTATTTCAAATCCTAAAAGATGATGCTGTGAAAGTGCTGCACTCAATATGCCAGCAAATTTGGAAAACTCAGCAGTGGCCACAGGACTGGAAAAGGTCAGTTTTCATCCTAATCCCAAAGAAGGGCAATGCCAAAGAATGTTCAAACTACCACACAATTGCACTCATCTCACACGCTAGCAAAGTAATGCTCAAAACTCTTCAAGCCGGGTTTCAACAGTACATGAACCATGAACTTCCAGATGTCCAAGCTGGATTTAGAAAAGGCAGAAGGACCAGAGATCAAATTGCCAACATCCTTTGGATCATGGAAAAAGCAAGACAGTTCCAGAAAAATATCTGCTTATTGATTATGCCAAAGCCTTTGACTATGTAGATCACAACTGTGGAAAATTCTTAAAGAGATGGGAATACTAGACCACCTGACCTGCCTCCTGAGAAATCTGTATGCAGGTCAAGGAGCAAACAGTTAGAACCGGACATGGAAAAATGGACTGGTTGCAAATTGGGAAAGGAGTACATCAAGGCTGTATATTGTCACCCTGCTTGTTTACTTTATATGCAGAGTACATCATGCAAAATGCTGGGCTGGATGAAGCACAAGCTGGAATCAAGATTGCCAGGAGAAATATTAATAACCTCAGATAAGCAGATGATACCAGAAAGTGAAGAAGAACTGAAGAGCCTTTTGATGAAAGTGAAAGAGGTGTGCAAAAAAGCTGGCTTAAATGCAACATTCAGAAAACTAAGATCATGGCATCGGGTCTCATCACTTCATGGCAAATAGATGGGGAAACAGTGAGAGACTCTATTTTCTTGGGCTCAAAATCACTGCAGATGGTGACTGCAGCCATCAAATTAAAAGACACTTGCTCCTTGGAAGAAAAGCTATGACCAACCTAGACAGCATATTAAAAAGCAGAGACATTACTTAACCAGCAAAAGTCCATCTAGTCAAAGCTATGGTTTTTCCAGTAGTCATGTATGGATGTGTAAGTTGGACCATAAAGAAAGTCGAGTGCTGAATGATACTTTTGAACTGTGGTGTTGGAGAAGACTCTTGAGAGTCCCTTGGACGGCAAGGCAATCAAACCAGTCAATCCTAAAGGAAATCAGTCCTGAATATTCATTCATTGGAAGGACCGATGCTGAAGCTGAACCTGCAATACTTTGGCCACCTGATGCGAAGAACTGACTCATTGGAAAAGACCTTCATGCTGGGGAAGATTGAAGGCAGGAGGAGAAGGGGACGACAGAGAATGAGATGGTTGGATGGCATCACCGACTTGATGGACATGAGTTTAAGCAAGTTCTGGGGTTGGTGATGGACAGGGAAGCCTGGCATGCTGCAGTCCATAGGTTTGCAAAGAGTCGGACAAGACTAAGCAACTGAACTGAGGAACTGTTAATGTGAGACTGAAGTAGGGCTTCTGGTTTACATTCATTTGCTCAAGAGACTTGCAGGTTTGCAACAGTGGGCAGCTGAAAGAGTACTTTTGGCTCTTGTTTTTGGATCTACCTTCAGGACCCTTCCCTTCCAGCTCAACACTGTTCCCTGCCTTTCTCTTGTCCCAGCAACCTATGTACCTCCATCTCCTCAGCTTTCTCCACCTCCCCAGTCTCCTTGCTTCCTTAGCCTCAAACTTCTCAAGGTGCAGTCTCCTTTGAGGTCATTTCCTTCCACCGTCTGGGTCTCCTTTGCTCAGGCCCCCTCTACCTGCTCTGACACACAATTGGTTGGTTGGTCTGGGTATTTGGATGAACTCTTTGACCTCTGGCTGGAGGAAGGTAAGACTGTATCATCCTTCTAGTCCCACAAACCTGTGGACAGCATTGGGACAGGAAGGAAGGGAGCAAGGCACAACCATTAAAAGAATGACACAACCATTAACAACAAAATACAACATAAACTGGTTAGAACTGGTTAAGACCGAGATGGTGGAAGATTCAACTTCCAGTAAACCTTGAGCTTCATTATATACTCATTGTAATACATTAGCATAAGCTAAATACGTATACACAGGTGCCAAGACGTTTCCTAGGCCAGCCACAAAAGACCAAAAAGTGCATAGTGGCCCAAATGCTGGAAATCCCACTCCTTCCCCAAGATGTTGGAGGAATCCTCCCACTCATTAGAGTATGAAATTAACCAGCCCCTAAAAACTAACCATCTCCACACCTTCGGCCTTCTCAGACGGCCCAGACTCTGCCTATGGAGTGTGTTTCTGTCTAAATCAACTTGCTGTCCCTTTACATTGGCTCCCTTTTAAATTCTTTCCTGTGACAAGCCAAGGACCCTCACTTAATGGCCCATCCCAGGACTCATCCAACATCCTCTTGCACCCCATTTTCCTGCAACAGCATCAAGAGGTGTGCCTTTTGAAAGAGAGCAGGTTTTCGTTTCCT
The DNA here is from genome assembly GCF_016772045.2 of Ovis aries. Lineage (NCBI taxonomy): Eukaryota > Metazoa > Chordata > Mammalia > Artiodactyla > Bovidae > Ovis > Ovis aries. The sequence goes on along the minus strand of NC_056071.1, from coordinate 42,668,385 downwards.
TGAGGACTTTAGGTCATAGTGGGGATGGATAGGGCTGACCGTGCAACCTTTGTGTGGAATAAGCCCCTTGCTTCCTGCTGCTCATTTCCTAGGAATCCACTGATGTGCTGGCATCTGGACTTCCTGTTGGTTGATGCCTGGGTTCCTGATCTACTAGGGCCACTGCATCCTCTCCTTGGCATTCCTAGTGCCAAGAAAGATGCGAGTACTAGAAATCAGTCTTTGATGCCTAGTGCATAGGAAGAATTCCATAAGGATTTGCTAAATGTATGTATGAATGAAAAAATATCATGGTTAAATCAGCTTTCTTGTAGTTTCTTTCTGTTGAATCAAATTACTTGCCATATTTAAACCAATCAGTAAAGCGTATTTGCCTTTACATATAACATTGCTGAAACTGAAAGTTGCTCAGTTGTGTCTGACTCTTTGCAACCCCATGGACTGTACAGTCCATGGAATTCTCCCTGGCCAGACTACTGGAGTGGGTAGCTGTTCCCTTCTCCAGGGGATCTTTCCGACCCAGGGATTGAACCCAGGTCTACTGCTTTGCAGGCAGATTCTTTACCACTGAGCCACCAGGTCCTGGGGGAAACCCCAAAGTGGATCCTACCCCATGTGGAAGCAAATGCATTTGCTAAACTCTGTTCTTATTCCATGGAAACAATCCATTTGAAGAAATTGTGTATGAAGTGTTGATAGTCATTCTATTATGAATGTGAACTTTCTGCTTTGTGCTGCTCTGTATTTGCTGTAGTGAAAATGCACAGGAATTGTACCAAGCCCTTGCTGTGTTTTGAAACATTGTGTAACATGTTTGGAGGGTTTTCCTTAGTTTATACTCATTGACTAGCCTTGCTCGACCCCTTTCCTCTCCGCACCAAGCCACCACACCAGCACTTTCTCTACCCTCAGAACCAGCTCTCACCTTTACTGACCCCAGAGCCTCTGCTTCTTATCCTCTCATTTTCTTTCTCCTTCATGCACAGATGATAACCTCATTGCTCCTGGCACAGCTCAGCCCCTAGAGGCTCTGCTCAGCCCTTGAGGAGGGGCTTGGGTCCAGAACATGGAGGTTACTATGGCTACTGGTCCAGAAATATTGTGAAAACCTAGCGGGCAGGATGAATCCCACATTTCCTTGCCATGTGTGGCTCTAGGTGACCTGCCCTGCCACTCCTACAGCCTCTACTGCAGTTTTAAACGAAATTGTAACATTCTTTCCATGGGACACAGGGGCATGTTTCTCACTAGATGATAAACTTTAAGGGCAGAGGTCACATTGCATCGGTCTTTCTGTAACCCAGCATTGGCACAGCTGCCATATTATGGATGGTCAGTGAATGGATTGGTGAACTACTGAGTCATTTCAACTGAAAAGATGATTTAAATGAAAACTTTCAGGATGCAAACAAGTTTCTTGAAAATTCTCTTCTCTTCTCTTCTCTTGCCATTCTGTTCTCATAGGCTGCAAGTATTTTCAGAATGAAAAGTGTTCAAGCAGAAGTAGGCAATGGTAGTTGATAAGGAAAGTTTGGATGGCCAGCTCATCATCATGATAAGAGTGAGACTGTGTGCAGATCCTACCAAAGGAGGCAAATCGAAGATACCTGGGACTGAGACAGGGACTTTGCTGGTGGTCCGGCGGGGAGTCCTCCAAGCTTCCACTGCAGAGGGCAGGAAATCACTCCTTGATCGGGGAACTAGCATCCTGCATGCTGCACAGCTCCACCCCCACCCCTCCAAGAAAAGAGAAAAAATGATGCTTGGTAGAATGATTCCATATTACTCTTAGGGAGAGAAGGTGGGGGTGGGGTGGGGAGAAGACAAGGGTATTAAAACTGGTACATAGTTTCTGGCCTGGAGATCAAAGTACCTCAGTACCACTTAGTCCTGCTGTGTCCACACTGATGTTTCTGGAAGCCAGATCTGGAGGTTAGCTTGGCCCATGTTGCTGTTAGTACTACCTCCCCAGGGTACCAATTCCCACCTTCCCATTCTGCTCTGACATTTCTTTCTTCCAGACACATTCCTGCACCGAGCCCTCCTTGCCAACCCTCTCTTGGGCCAGGTTCTCCTTTCCCATATAAACAAAGTCTTCTGTTGACCTCATTGTGAGCACTCCACCTCTCTTCTGCCCTCTGTGGAAAAGCCCATCTCCCCTCTACTGGAAGCAGAGCAGGTTGGCCTTCTTGGCCTTCTTACTGCTTCCTAAGAGAGACCACATGCCACTGGGCTTTGCTCCCTCCATTCCACTTCTCTCTGGAGCTTTCTCTGCACTCCCTGAAGTCTCTGGTGCTTGGTCTCCAGTTCTTTCCTTTCTGCCCTTAGTCCTGCCACCATCCTGGACATGCGTCCACTTCAACTTTCATGTGCTCAGTCCTGCTGACACCATTGGTAATGACAGTCCCTTCCTTCCCCTCCACCCTACTCTGGCTGCCTGTCCCACGGTTATAGCTCGTGCGTGTCCTTGCCTTGTCTGGCCCGTCTCTATGATCTCAAGCTTTGGCAGGATATTCGGCAGGATGTCTCCTCCGGGACAGAAGCTCTCCCACCGTGTACTCCTATAGTTCCCAAGCTTGCACAGCTCTTGACAATTGCATTTTTACTATTCTGCATTTACTTCCATTTCTCACAGCCCTTACACCAATGATTCTCTTCCCACCAACCTTGATTCCTTGTCTCTCCCTTGTACTCAGTCAGCCAGACTCCACCCTGGAGCAAGACTCCCAATTCATCCTCTCTGGTTCCATCCATGGGTCCTGTGGCTTGATGCTGAAACTGATGTGCTTTTTCAGGCCAATGATCCCTCCGCAGCTTTAGGAAATTTCTCCCATTCCCCCTTTTCCTTTTCCAACTGTTTACCTCAAAGTCTTGCTCACTCTCTACAGAAGCCTTACTTTAAGGCTTTAAGAAGTCCTTTCTGCCTGATTGAGACTGAGGTTGTCAAGTAGAGAGTTCCTTAACTTACTCTTCCATGTTCATGTCCATCTGGTTCCCTTTTTCCCTTCTCAGGAAGTTCAGTTCAGTTCAGTCACTCAGTCATGTCCAACTCTTTGCCACCCCATGAATCGCAGCACACCAGGCCTCCCTGTCCATCACCAACTCCCGGAGTTCACTCAGACTCACATCCATCGAGTCAATGATGCCATCCAGCCATCTCATCCTCTGTTGTCCCCTTCTCCTCCTACCCCCAATCCCTCCCAGCATCAGAGTCTTTTCCAATGAGTCAACTCTTCGCATGAGGTGGCCAAAGTACTGGAGTTTCAGCTTTAGCATCATTCCTTCCAAAGAAATCTCAGGGCTGATCTCCTTCAGAATGGACTGGTTGGATCTCCTTGCAGTCCAAGGGACTCTCAAGAGTCTTCTCCAACACCACAGTTCAAAAGCATCAATTCTTTGGTGCTCAGCTTTCTTCACAGTCCAACTCTCACATCCTTACATGACCACAGGAAAAACCATAGCTTTGACTAGACGGACCTTAGTCGGCAAAGTAATGTCTCTGCTTTTCAACAAGCTATCTAGGTTGGTCATAACTTTCCTTCCAAGGAGTAAGCGTCTTTTAATTTCATGGCTGCAGTCACGCTCTGTAGTGATTTTGGACCCCCCAAATATAAAGTCTGACACTGTTTCCACTGTTTCCCCATCTATTTGCCATGAAGTGATGGGACCAGATGCCATGATCTTCATTTTTCTGAATGTTGAGCTTTAAGCCAACTTTTTCACTCTCCTCTTTTACTTTCATCAAGAGGCTTTTTAGTTCCTCTTCACTTTCTGCCATAAGGGTGGTGTCATCTGCATATCTGAGGTTATTGATATTTCTCCCGGCAGTCTTGATTCCAGCTTGTGTTTCTTCCAGTCCAGCATTTCTCATGATGTACTCTGCATATAAGTTAAATAAGCAGGGTGACAATATACAGCCTTGATGTACTTCTTTTCCTATTTGGAACCAGTCTGTTGTTCCATGTCCAGTTTTAACTGTTGCTTCCTGACCTGCATATAGGTTTCTTAAGAGGCAGGTCAGGTGGTCTGGTATTCCCATCTCTTTCAGAATTTTCCACAGTTTATTGCGATCCACACAGTCAAAGGCTTTGGCATAGTCAATAAAGCAGAAATAGATGTTTTTCTGGAACTCTCTTGCTTTTTCCATGATCCAGCAGATGTTGGCAATTTGATCTCTGGTTCCTCTGCCTTTTCTAAAACCAGCTTGAACATCTGGAAGTTCATGGTTCACATATTGCTGAAGCCTGGCTTGGAGAAATTTGAGCCTTACTTTACTAGCATGTGAGATGAGTGCAATTGTGTGGTAGTTTGAGCATTCTTTGGCATTGCCTTTCTTTGGGATTAGAATGAAAACTGACCTTTCCAGTCCTGTGGCCACTGCTGAGTTTTCCAAATTTGCTGGCATATTGAGTGCAGCACTTTCAAAGCATCATCTTTCAGGATTTGAAATAGCTCAACTGGAATTCCATCATCTCCACTAGCTTTGTTTGTAGTGATGCTTTCTAAGGCCCACATAACTTCATATTCCAGGATGTCTGGCTATAGGTGAGTGATCACACCATCATGATTATCTTGGTCGTGAAGATCTTTTTTGTACAGTTCTTCTGTGTATTCTTGCCACCTCTTCTTAATATCTTCTGCTTCTGTTAGGTCCATACCATTTCTGTCCTTTATCGAGCCCATCTTTGAATGAAATGTTCCCTTGGTATCTCTCATTTTCTTGAAGAGACCTCTAGTCTTTCCCATTCTGTTGTTTTCCTCTATTTCTTTGCACTGATTGCTGGGGAAGGCTTTCTTATCTCTCCTTGCTATTCTTTGGAACTCTGCACTCAGATGCTTATATCCTTCCTTTTCTCCTTTGCTTTTTGCTTCTCTTCTTTTCGCAGCTCTTTGTAAGGCCTCCCCAGACAACCATTTTTCTTTTTTGCATTTCTTTTCCATGGGGATGGTCTTGATCCCTGTCTCCTGTACAGTGTCACGAACCTCAGTGCATAGTTCATCAGGCACTCTATCCATCAGATCTAGTCCCTTAAATCTATTTCTCACTTCCACTGTATAATCATAAGGGATTTGATTTAGGTCATACCTGAATGGTCTAGCGGTTTTCCTACTTTCTTCAATTTACGTCTGAATTTGGCAATAAGGAGTTCATGATCTGAGCCACAGTCAGCTCCCGGTCTTGTTTTTGCTGACTGTATAGAGCTTCTCCATCTTTGGCTGCAAAGAATATAATCAGTCTGATTTCGGTGTTGACCATCTGGTGATGTCCATGTGTAGAGTCTTCTCTTGTGTTGTTGGAAGAGGGTATTTGCTATGACCAGTGTATTTTCTTGGCAAAACTCTATTAGTCTTTGCCCCTGCTTCATTCCACATTCCAAGGCCAAATTTCCCTGTTACTCCAGGTGTTTCTTGAGTTCCTACTTTTGCATTCCATTCCCCTATAATGAAAAGGACATCTTTTTTGGGTGTTAATTCTGAAAGGTCTTGTAGGTCTTCATAGAACTGTTCAACTTCAGCTTCTTTAGCATTACTGGTTGGGGCATAGACTTGGATTACTGTGATAGTGAATGGTTTGCCTTGGAAATGAACAGAGATTATTCTGTCGTTTTTGAGATTGCATCCAAGTACTGCATTTCAGACTCTTGTTGACCATGATGTCTACTCCATTTCTTCTAAGGGATTCCTGCCCACAGTAGTAGATATAATGGTCATCTGAGTTAAATTCACCCATTCCAGTCCATTTTAGTTCACTGATTCCTAGAATGTCGATGTTCACTCTTGCCATCTCTTGTCTGACCACTTCTAATTTGCCTTGATTCATGGACCTGACATTCCAGGTTCCTATGCAATATTGCTCTTTACAGCATCAGACCTTGCTTCTATCTTCTTCCTCCTAGGAAAAGAGCTACCAATTCCTGTTTACTAAGGCTTTAGATTTGTGCCCCTCTCCCTGCCCCCGCCATTCCACCATTTTCACTTGTATCTTTAAGCCCATAAACTTGCTCACACTTTCCCATCTGAAAATGAAACTAAGCAAAAAACCCTCATCATCCTCTCTCTCCTTCCTGCAAAGATAAGTCTGATCGGATCTCTTCTTTTGTTGCCTCTCATTCCCTCTCTAATCTGGTTTCTGCCCTTATCACTCCACAATGAATGACTCATCAGTTGAGCCCCATGTGGGCAAAACAAATTGGCAAGTCCCTTCCTCTTTTTCTTGTCCTCCCTGAACTATTTGATCTGCTGGTTGTCCCTTCCTCCTTTGGCTTTGCCTATTTGTCTTGTCCTCTTTGCTGTCAAATCTGTTAGCTCCTTCTGAGTTCCCTTTATTGGCTCCCTTTGGACTTTCATCTCCTAAATGCAGAGTTGCTGCAGTCTGCTCTTCCCACTCTGATTGCTTTCCCTGGCTGCCCCATCTGCAGTTATGGCTTCAATTACCAGCACATACTGAAAATCCACATGCCTTTATCCTCGGTTTAGGCTTCTCTGCTGAGTTCTGGACCCATGTGCCCAACTGCCCCCTGTATACCTCCCTTTAAGTGTCTCTCAGGTACCTCAGATTCAGCCTCTTCCTAACAGCATTCATATCTTTTCAGCCAGACTTTTCCTCTTGGACTCTTTGTGAATATTGTCATCCAGGATCCCAGCCTCTTTTCACCACTTCTAGTCAGTTGTCAACTGTACAGAGATGGGGTGGAGGAGGGGGAGTTATGTTCACTGGAATCCTGGGGAAGCTGGGGCTGCTCTCCTGAAGAGATGCAGTGGACTGGGCAGCTACATACAGTGGGGAGGACCACATGGTAGGAACGGCACTTAGAGACCTGGCATTGGGAAGGGTAGCTATGAGTGATGATGCTTCCAGCTTTGTGTAAACTTAACCAAGCATCACCAAGGGCTGAGCTATTTGGAGTTCTTAAAGAGAAAGGAACAGAGTTTGCCTGCCCAGACAGATCTGAAGGGATAACTCAGGATGACAGAGAGAGAAGCCCAACACAGTAAGATTCAGAAGTGGGAGAGACAAGAGTACTCAGATCTCTCAAGGATAAGGAGGCCCCAAGTGAGTGTGGTTTATAGTATATTTTTGCAGTTTCGACCTCTTAAGGTCTCCAACTGGATCTTCTTTTCCTCCAGTCTACTGCTAATACCCATGTCTTATCCCCAAAGCAAATCTTACTAAGCTACTGGTTCTTTTAACTTTTGGAAAGCAAGTTAAAAATTCTTTAGCTCCTCAGACAAGGTCTTTTAGGTTATAGTCCCTGGTTACTATCTACCTCTTGCTGCTATCTACACTATTTTCCTTTTCTTTTCAGCCTTTCTTTTCCTTCTTTTCAGGGAAGTTCTCCCAGCTCTTTAAAAGCACCAGGCATTCATATAGGGGATCCATAGTCCAGTGTCTGTAATATCCACTCCACCCCATTCATCCTCCCATTTCTACTTTTCCTTTAATACTCAGCTAAGCACCATTTCCCCAAAGGCTTTTACAATCCCAGTGTGATTTTTCCTGGGCTATCATAGCATCCTACACAAAACATAAAAATACCCTTTACCACATCTCACTGTAATCAATCAACCTGCTTCTCTTCCCTGGTAGTTACTGGGTACTTCATGAAGGCAGAGCTCAGTCTATCTGGCTTTCTATATCCACTTTTTAACTCTTGAACAGTACTTGAGATTTCTAAATAAATAGTTGTCAACGATCAAAGCTTTAAAGTGTAGCAGAAAGCTACTTAACCTATTAATATAAACCTTTTAACATTTAAATAGCAGGCCATTTAATAGTATCATTTCACATGTTAATTGTGCATCTTCGTTCCTGAAGGTGTGTGTGACGTCCAGGCCCATTTGTCAGTGGGAAAATCTGAACATTTAAGAGCGCATCTCCAGGAAATATCTGCCCCACCGACGGATCTCAAGCAATCTGACATCTGCAGAACCAACCAGATCAGAGCCCTTCTCCTGGCCTTGACCTACAGGGCACCTACAGCTACTAAGAGAGGTGGGCAGACACTTCTTCACAGATGCCTTTCATGACTTCCTTGAGTGGGGGATGTTCGCCTCCACACTCTTTCGGAGCATCTTATTTTCTCCCTCTGCACGGATCACAGCTTTAATTGCATTGGTGTGATGAATGCCTGTCTCCCTCTCTAGATAGTAAACTGCAAGAGTTAAGCACCCTAATAAGTTCATATTCAACTTGTAATGCCCGAGCCCATTAGGACGCCTAAGGCGTCGCTGCTATGCCACAGTTACTTCTGCGACCGGCGTTTCTGGGCCCTAGTGGGGGCGCCCGCCCCCGCGCTCAAGCCGGCGGGCAGTACGGTCCCGCCCACCAACGGCCGCAGGGCGAGGCCGGGCGGGCCGCTCTCGCGGGGACAGTTCCCGGGCTCGCGTGGGCGCGGCCCCGGGAAGGGGAAGCGCGGAGGGCCGGGAGCCGCGCGAGGCCGGGCCTGGCCAATGAGCGCGGCCGGGCGGGGCTCGCCGCCGGCGGCCCGGGAGCGCGCGGGGCTGGGCGTGCCCACGGGTGACGCTCCGGGCCCGGCCGGCCAATGGGCGCGGGGTGGCGGGCGGGCGGGCCTGGCGGCCGGGGGCTCGAGGAAGGTAGCGGGAGGCCGGCCGGCCAGACTGACGTTTGGCTGCAACGCGGGAGGCGCGTGGCGGGGATGGCGCTGGCGCGGGCCTGGAAGCAGATGTCCTGGTTCTACTACCAGTACCTGCTGGTCACGGCGCTCTACATGCTGGAGCCCTGGGAGCGGACTGTGTTCAGTATCCTGCCCGGGCCGCGGTGCCGGTGGGGGCGCGGAGGGCCGGGGCGGCATCCTTTCGGGCTCCGGGCCTGGCAGGCGGAAGGGCGGAGGGCCGGCCCCGCGGGAGCTGCGCGCCGACCAGCCTCTGCGCGGCGGACTCGCGGGCTGAGGTGCGGGGGCCGCGCGGGTGGCGTTCCTGCGGTTGGGAGCGGGCCGGGGAGGGCGAGAACTCTTGAGGTCAGCGGTCGCGGGTGAGTCTCCAGACCCGAGACAGAGGCGTCTTTATTACTGGAGGAGATCCCCTAGGGAGACGTCTACCGGGTGTGCCCTCGCCTGCTCTTCGGCCGCGCCAGCCGTCGGTTCGGTCTCCTGTTCCTGCGGGAGGCGGGGACCGGGTAGTGGGGCAGACCGCTCCCGGCTTGGGCCCTTTTGACCTTTAGCTGTCCCTGATTTAGCTGGCTTCGATCCTAGGGAGAATGCTAACCAGTTTATCAGCCTTCAAGTGAGGTGGTGAATTTGTGTTTATGGCATCCCAATTCAGTTTTTGAAAGCAGCTCTGTTAATTGTACCTTTTTTGATCTTCAAGGTGGTTAGTTTTAAAAGTTCTACTCATTAATTTTCTGTTTGCACAGTCCTGAACAGTAGAGCCCGAAAAGGAATTTATGGTTCTTTGCGGATAGTGTTTGTGTTTTCGTAGGTAGCTAATAACTACCTGTTAATGACTACTGAGCATTTACTACCAGCCAAACTGGGCTAAGCACTTTTCCTGTATCTTAACTCATCTTAGCTTTAATAACCACAATGAATAACTCATGGTTGTGAAGAAAGGCTTCCTGAATCTATGTTGACGTTCCTTGATATTATTCTTGCAGAATAAATATTGATAATGAGATAGAACTTTTAAAAAAAAGAACTTGAGGACCAATATGAGACAAATACTTTACAAAGCATGCATGCTTCATGAAGGGCTGCTCCTCTTCAATGAGGTTTAGTTGAAATAGCTTCAGAACAACTTTGCGAATACATTGTTGCATTGTGGTAGAGTGAGATAATTTCATTCCAAGCCTTAAAAGTGTTTATTTGTGTTGAACTAGCATAAGATTGTACTCAAAGCTGTCTTCTGTTCCAGCACTTTTGAGGCATCTTAGCTGCTTTACAAGGACATTTAGTTTTATTATTGTTGGCATTTCTTTCCAAACCTGGAATTTAAGAACCAGAATGCATATTTTGGATGTAAAATCTGAATGTAAAGCATGCTCTAGTTTCCTGAACCATTTACTTGTAGCTGTAGTTTAGGATTTTTTTTTTTTTTTTTGAAGTTTAATTTCATGCTAAGTGTAGGTTGGAGTGCATGAGGTCATAGAGACCGTCTCTTGACAGTTAAAATTACTAAAAAAGTGAATTTAAACAGTGTTGTGGTAAATTTAAATTCTTTAAGAAATCAGAAGTTGAATGTAACGCCCCGCTATCAGAGTCTACACTCTTGATTTTAGTCTTGAAGGCTTTTTTTGGCCTACAGATAAATGCTACAGTGTCAGTAGTGTTAAGGCTTTTTTGTACTATGTTGCAATAGTAACAATGTCCTGTAAATAGCTCCCTGATGGCTTTGGGGGCCTGATGTGGAGAAATAAATTATGAAATTGTCTGTAGTACCTCTGTGGATTTTTGCCTTTGAAGCATTTGACTTCTCATTGGTTTATGTAACCACATGATTTTAACTAAAAACCAAAAAATAATGAGATCTGCAACAACCAGAAAGAGATCTGCTGGGAACTTTTGATTTCCACCTCTTGAGGGGAAGCTTTAACATGTTTCAGAAATCCCCTTTCCCTCCTGGAAGTCATCAGGAGGAAAAGACCAGGTTTTATAACCAAGACCGGTTTTGTAACCAGTGAGACACTCCCTGTAGTGTGGCTCGCGGAGTAACATTGTAACGATGCTGTTGAGGGGAGATGGAAAATTAACAGATACTTTGTTAATGTAATTTAGAAGCATACTTAAAAGTTATTTTAGCCTTGTTTTTTAATGAAAAAAAAAAAAAACTAAATAAACTTGTATTTTGTTATCACTGGATTATATTTGCCACCTTTCTATGGCTTCTTATGTTTCCATGGCATTTTATACTTTATTTTAAGCAAAACATGGGCAGTTTTTTGGTGTATGTTTGAAATTAGATTCCCCCTGAGAGACCATGATTTCTTCAAGGAAAGAGTTCTTTTTGTTGTTGTTCAGCAACACGTTACTGCACATAAATAATGCTTGACAAATACTTCCTTATATGATGCAGAAGTGCTGATTTTAAGCCACTTTTAGAGTAGCTTTGGAACTGGACTGTTTCTAATTAACATTCAGTTCTTATATTCAAACTTAAAGAAGTAGAAAAAGCTGTCAGTTGAAAGAATATCTTTTATTTTGGAGAAGTTTACAAAATTTGCATTGTCCCCTCATTTGTAAAATATGTACATTTGTTAAATTCTTTGTTCCACAAGTATTATATACTTTATAATGGCAGATACTATGTGCCACCTGGGAAGCCCATTCTAGAGAGTAGGATATACCTACAAATAAAATATAAAAGTATTCTAATGCCGCTAGATAAATAAATAAAAATATAGATTATTAGGTTCTTATAGATGTTATGGAGGTAAAAAAACAACAGAGATGAGGATAGGAACTAAAGAAGAGGTCATGGTCTTTGATTTTAACTAGAGTGGTCAGGAAGGAGACATTTAGAAAGATTTAAGCAGGAAGATGGGGGAGCCTGGTGGGCTGCCGTCTGTGGGGTCGCACAGAGTCGGACACGACTGAAGTGACTTAGCAGCAGCAAGCAGGGAGAAAATCCCAGGGGATTGAGCATTTCAGGTAGCAGGAATGGTAACCATGCCCTGAAGCACCAGCATGTCTGGCGTGTTTTGTGTTTCAAGGATAGCTGTGCGATTGGGGTGGGGAAAGTGGGGTGAGTGGAAGGAGAGGTCAGATCCAATCCGGTAGGGCCTCCTAGGCATGGAGTGTGAGTTCTGGAGGTGAAGGGAGGTGCTCATACCTTTTGAGTAGAGTGAGTCAGATCCAGTAACAGTTTGCTCACTGACATTTTTTCTCCCTGACGTTTAAATATTGGATAAAGTAGGAAAAGAAAACATAGGAATATACATTTTTCCCTTTCCTCTTGAGACTTAAAGCTCTTTTCATTCTGAGTGGAAACCATGCACACACATACACACACCCTAGGAATGGGATTTTTGAAACTTATTTTAATTAAAAAATTTTTTCAATGTACTGAATTCTTCTGAGTTTCCAAGAATATCAACTTCAGTTTTTCCTTCGGGGAAATTAAATCCAAGTTCAGGAAAAACTAGAATTTATACATATTCTCAGATTCCCCCTGCCCCCTCACCCCATTCAGCTGAAAGAGCTGGGCGGTGAGTGCTTTGGGACCCAGGGCAGGAAGAGCGATTAGAGAAATTGCAGAGGGTGGTATCTGAGGGTTTGGCTGCATTTTCCCCGCATCAGAAGGTGTGGACTGGGTGTAGAGATGTGTTAGGATGGTGAGTGAGTATGCCAGGCTGGCTGGCTGGAACACAGATTTTTTTAAGGCAGTGTAGGTGGGAAGTACAATTGAAAAAGCAGGGTGAGGCTGTTCATTAATTGGACACTTCTGTGTGTATACTTTGTGCCAGATGCTGGCTCTAGGTGCTTTTTCTGATGTGTCAGTGAGCAAACGAGACAGAGATTCTTGTCTTTGGGAACTTTTATAATAAGTGAACTGTGTGGGAATTCTGTGGCAGTCCAGTGGTTAGGACTCTGCACGTGTGAAATATATAATGTGTTAGGCGGTAAGCATTATGGAAAACAAAAGTAGGTTTAAGGGGATAAGAAATGTGTGGATAGGATGGAGTTGCTATTTTTAAAGAAGATATCAGGAGAGGCTTCATTGTGAAAGCATACTTGAGAGCTGAGGGAGTTAGCAGGGTAGACATCTGATAGAAGAGAGTAGTTGGCAGAAGGGATAGCAGTTGCAGAGTCCCTGAGTCCATAGCTGCCTGGCGTGGATGAAGGCCATCACTGAGGCAGGTGTGGCTGGAGCAGAGTGAGCGCTGGGGAAAATAGTCGGTGAGGTCAGACTCATTGGAAGTCCTGGAGGTCTTTGTAAGGACTTTGGTTTTTAATTTTGGTAAAAAGGGGTGCTTTTGGAAGATCTGATAGAAGAGTGATCCCGTCTGACTTTAAGAAAACTTATTTATTTGGCTGCTCCAGGTCTTAGTTGCAGCATGCAGGATCTTCAGTCTTCGATCTTCACTGCAGCATATACACACTTATTTGGGGCATGTAGGATCTTGTTCCCCAACCAGGGCTTGAACCCAGGCCCCCCGGCATTGGGAGCACAGAATCTTAGCCACTGTACCCCCAGGGAAGTCTCCAATCTGACTTTATAAGTTTGAGAAAGTTTACTTTGGTTGCAGGATTTGGAATAAATTAGAGTGGCTAGAGGAAGGAACGGAGAAGGCGATGGCACCCCACTCCAGTCCTCTTGCCTGGAAAATCCCATGGACGGAGGAGCCTGGTGGGCTGCAGTCCACGGGGTCGCTAACAGTTGGACACAACTGAGCGACTTCACTTTCACTTTTTACTTTCATGCATTGGAGAAGGAAATGGCAGCCCACTCCAGTGTTCTTGCCTGGAGAATCCCAGGGACGGGGGAGCCTGGTGGGCTGCTGTCTGTGGGGTCGCACAGAGTCGGACGCGACTGAAGCGACTTAGTAGTAGTAGTAGAGGAAGGAAGGGTGGAAGCAGAGGTAGATGTTTTGGATTGAGGTAGGCTTTGAATGATCATGAAAAAAAGAATTACTTAAATTTTTTTTTTCAAATTAAAAAATTAATTTAAAAGTTGTAAAAAAAATTTTTTTATACAACTTTCAAGGTTGTTTTCCATTGACAGTTATTACAATATATTGGCTATGTTCCCCACATGGTACAGTACAGCCTTGGGCCTGCCTGACACCCCGTAGTTTGTACCTCTCACTCCCCAACCACTGTTTTCCCTCCTCCCTCCCAGCATTTTGTTATTCATTTATTGATTTGATTGCACTGAGTTGTAGCATGTGAAATCTTAGTTTAATTGTAGCATGTGGAATCTAGTTTCCTGACCAGGGATCTAGCCTGGACCCTCTGACTGGAAGCGTAGAGTTTTAGCCACTGGCCCACCAGGGAAGCTCCAGCAGTACATTTTCTAAGCTGTATGTTCTTTTCAGTGGTGGCTCAGATGGTGAAGAATCTGCCTGTAATACAGGCGACCTAGGTTCGATCTCTGGGTTGGAAAGATTCCTTGGTGAAGGGAATGGCTACTAACTTCAGTATTCTTCCCTGGGGATTTCCATGGACAGAAGAGCCTGGCAGGAACCATGGGGTTGCAAAGAGTCAGATATGACTGAGCTGCTAACACTTTCACTTTCATATGTTCTTTTCAGTAGTGACTAGAGTATTCTCTTAGATTTTTGCTGTATCCTCAAATGTCTAAAGCTGGACCTGAGAAAGATTTTTCTTTACATCTGAATATACTTGGATAATTAGTGTGTTTGAGAGTTTAGAAAATACACCTTCTTGAATTATAAATTAAAAATAGTTTATACATCCTCATGGATCAAAACTCGAAAGGTGCAAAAGTGTAGATGGTGAAAATCTTCCTTCCACCCCTGCCCCAGCCACCTTGAGGCAACCATTGTCGTCAGTTGCCTGTGCATCTTCATTCTATGAACACCTGGAAGGTAATAGGTATTGTTTTTGGTGTGTGTAGTTTGGTGAAATCAAAGCTTTTATAAGCCAATAGAGAATTGTTTGAGGAATATATTTTGCTATGCCCTTTTGGAGGTACTAATAATGATTGATATGGTTCCCTACAATTAAGTGTCTCTGTTTTTTGTATATTTTCTATATAAGTATATTTTGTAAATAAACACAGCACACAAAACAAAATTGACAAAGAAAACCCCTATATGTAGGCCAGTGGGTACCATTGTCTCTCTCTTTGGTAGAGCTTTCTCTGAGCTAGGCAGTAAAGTATTAAAACCCTAATTCACCAAGTGTCTTCTTCTAGAACTTTTTTTTTCTTAGTGAGCTCCTTTTTTGAAGAAAATGTTTGTAAATATAGAACCATCTGATGGTTTAAATAGGTTTCCAGTAAAAATCAGTATGTGATTAGGCAAAATTCTTAATATCAGAAAGTTACTTTTAGAAAAAAATTATTAGTAAATAAGCTTAATGCCTTTTAGAAAGATTTTATCAAGGTACTTTCAAGTCAAGTATGATTTGCAAATAACCTCCTCGAAATAACCTGAACATTCTGTACTACCTTCCAGCTTAGGTAGGGAAAGAATTTCTTCCCAACAATCTTCAGTCTTTCTTTTGTATTTTATGCCATTTCCTTTTTGTCTTCCTCTTTTAGAAATGAAGGCAGTTTTCCACTGTCAGGGAGGGGGCTCAATGAGGAAAGCAGAGGTCCGAAAAACTGTAACTGAAATGAATACTTCCAGTTCTCCAGCCCGGTGGTGTTCAGACTTTTTGTTTGTGTATCCCCTAAAAGAACACAAAGCACATACTATGGATCCTCTCACTCATTTAAGTTGACGTTGGAAATCTTTCATAGTTAATTTAGACAAATAACAGGAGGGGTTTTTTTGCTACTAAAAAAATACTGTGTATTTTTGCTAAAACCTTAAAACTATGATTTTTTTCCCATATACAATTCGTGGAAAATGTTCATCACATGATCTGATTTAGCAGAGCTGGTCCTCACTCTGAAGCCAGGTAGGTGAACTCAGTCTTAAATTTCTGTCAGAAAAGCGTCAACATCTGACTTCCCTGGTGGTCCAGTGGTTAAGATGCCACACTCCCCATGCAGGGGCATGGGTTCAGTCCCTAGTCTGGGAACTAAGATCCTGCATGCCCTATGGTGCAGAAGAGAAAAAAAAAAACAAACAAATTCAGTGTCATTTTCCTGTCCAAATGATTTTATGTAAACACCTTTACTCCTGTCTCACATTGTTATTGTTGCTGTTTTGTTTTATATTTAAAAATTTTTGTTGTTGCTTTTTAATTTATTTTATCTGATAACTAGTGGTTCATTCTCATCTACACTAACTCTAGGTTTGTGCAAGTGGTGACAGGTACATAGGTAACTGATGTATAGAGCTTATTTGGTGAATTTTTAGCTTCATTATGTTTTCTGGACACCCACACCACCACACGTGAATACAGTGTGGGACATTCTTTATCCCTTTGGCCAAGCTTTATTAAAACCAGTATCACTGCCCACATCTGGACTTCCTGTTTCCTTCATGTCAGATTTCTGGATCTCTTTCATGCCTGAGGGTCATGCTTCTTGAAGCTGACTCCATGGGTATATTTGTGAATGTTGGCAGTGGATTCCCTGGCCACTGCCTCAGTGATGGCAGAATGGCCCTTCTTTGTATCCTGTTTGCTGGGGCATTTTGTGGGGTCCAGATTGGAAAGATGTCTCATTTCCAAATTCATGTAATTACACAGATAGCTGAGGCTTGGGGCTGTGCCAGAAATTTGTAACTTGAATGAAATAAAGTACAGAGTAAGTTAGTTACCATTCCTTTGTTTGCTGTCCCAGATGTTATTTTATAGCCTGGGGAAATGCGTGATTGTAAGATTCTGGAAGTAAAGTGGGAGAAGTGAAATTGTAAGTGGGGAGGGGGTGATGAGAAGAAGAGTCTCAGATCAGCTGGAGGAGAGAAAACAGTGGAAGCTGAAGATTTATAAACTGATTCCCCAAACTGATCCAAACCCTTTGAAAAGTTGCTCCAGGGCTCCAGTGCTTTTGTTTGAAAATCACTGCTGTCTCCTGTTTCATACTGCCTGGATATTTGGCTGGCTACAGGAGAATGGTAGACTATCCCTTATCTGTACTCCTTAGGATAGTATTTTCCCTTAGTGGGGGAAAAAAACAACAACACAACTCTTCTTTTGAGAAAGGTGTACTATAAAAGCAAAACAAGAACAACAAAAAGACCAAAACAAAAGACCAGAACTGTGCTACACAAAAGGTAGGTCTCCTATACCAGGATGTCAGGGAAAGTCATGGGAAGTTGATGGTTGAGGGGACGAAGCACATGTAAGCTACAGTGTTTCAGTGTGTGATACAAGTGATTTTTCAGTTGAGGTGAATGTGAATCCTCTCTCTACTGCTTCATATTCTTAAGGACCTTGTGACCTCATCCCTCAACCCCAGCTCAGAGTTTGAGTGTTGTTAACGTTTGTGATGCTTAGGGGTAAGGATAAGATAAATTCTTTAGATTAAAAAAAAAAGCCCAATGCTCAAATTTAATGATTAAAGCTACATGTTCCAGAAGATCTACTTAATGGAGGATGTATACTTTTCATTAGTTGCAGTGCTTAAAAAAATAGCAATTATGGAATGAGAGGAAGTATTTATGATCAGAAGTTATGAAAAGAACTATTACTGATAGAGGAATTTTGGCGTCACATGATGTTGTTTGCTTGCAAAGTTGTATCTGACTCTTGACCCTGTGGATTGTAGTCCACCAGGCTCCTCTGTCTATGGGATTTCCCAGGGAAGAATACTAGAGTGGGTTGCCATGCCCTCCTCCAGGGGATCTTCCTGACCCAGGGACCGAATCCGTGTCTCCTGCATTGGCAGATGGATACTTTACTGCTGAGCCACCGGTGAACCCCATTATGTGTTCCTGAAAAAATTCTCAAATAAGATAGTTTATGGGAAAATACCATTGGCGCAGACTCCTCAAAACTGGTGCAACTTCTAATGAGAACAATGATTAGCATTTGGGGGCATAACTTGGATAGCCAGGGCAAGCAGGCTGGAGGCTGCCCCAGGGGGCATTAAAAACTGATGGACAGAGTTGACTGGAAATGCTGGGGTGTGACAGAGATGGTGTGGGCTGCCTTGGAGGAGGAGGAGAAGGCAGACGGTGCAACCTTGTCATTAGTGGAGAGTTTTTCCAGCTGGGAGGTGTACCTTTTTGGAGAGAGAGAACTGGTACAGATGCTAATTTTTAATTTTCTTAAAATAGAGCTATAAGGACTTGCAGCCACTGAGCTGAGGGATGTTTCTTGCTGAACATTAGTATTCTTTTCTCACTAATCTGGCTCCCCTAATTTATGAAAAAAATCCCATATGAAACAAATCCTAGTTATGTATGAGCTGATTGACATTTCAGAAATGTGTTATAGCAGAACAGATTATATTTTAGAGCAAACAGGTGATTCATCCCCCCACCCCTTGACTCCAGGACTTCAGATCTTCATTAGATTAACAGAGGCTCTAATTAAAAATGGATATAGCCATACATAGCTTCAGTGTCTCTGGCTCAGATCTGCAAACCATTTCTAGGATTTCAGTTCAGAGTTGAACAGTGTTGTTGCTTGTTTTAGCAGCAGACTTTTTTTGTTTGTTTAGTTTTTAAAGAGTTCATCATCAAGTTGTTCTAAAATCAATTTCCATACTTAGGTATGACGAACACTACAGAAAGCTCAGAGAATGGGTTTTGCATGCTAACATTAACCTCTGATGCTGATGTAATGTTCCTCATTGTTGTTTAGTCGTTAAGTTGTGTCTGGCTCTGCAGTTCCATGGACTGTAGCCTGCCAGGCTTCTCTGTCCATGGAATTTTCCAGGCAAGAATACTGGGGTGGATTGCCATTTCCTTCTCCAGGGGATCTCCCCAATCAATGGTTTGAACCCACGTCTCCTGCATTGGCAGATGGATTCTTTACCAGTCAGCTACCAGGGAAGCCCATGATATCCTTTACTATGGCCCAAGAATATCAAATTGGCTGACATACACTGGACTGTATCTTCTACTTGCTTTCATATATGGCAACCAGAGTATCAAAAGTAACATATTTGGAAAAAAACCTTTTTTTTTTAAACATTTGGTGGCATTCTGAGGCTGCAGGAGTCCTAACCACTGGGCTGCCAGGGAATTCCCCAAATAAGCGTTCTTAAGTGTTTCTTTTCAAGGTCAGGGGACAAAAACTGCAGTAAGAAAATGGCAACCCACTCCAGTATTCTTGTTTGGAAAATCCTGTGGACAGGGTAGCCTGCTGGGCTACAGCCCATGGGATTGCAGAGAGTCGGACAAGACTGAGCACGTTTCTTTTCGCGGTCAGGGGACAAAACCTGCAGTAGTAAGGAAGCTTCCTTTCCGTAGCATTGTTTAACAGCCGACACCTACTTTCCCTTAGAACTTTGATTGCTTTTCACCAAACAGCCTGTGGTTATACTTTGTCAGATGCTTTGTTTTCTTTCAGATGGTTCCTTAAAATAAATTAGATTTATCAAAACTTTTGAATATATCTAAGGATAAAAGTCGGAGAAGGCAATGGCACCCCATTCCAGTACTCTTGCCTGGAAAATCCCATGGACGGAGGAGCCTGGAAGGCTGCAGTCCATGGGGTCGCTAAGAGTCCGACACGACTGAGCGACTTCACTTTCACTATTCACTTTCATACATTGGAGAAGGAAATGGCAACCCACTCCAGTGTTCTTGCCTGGAGAAGCCCAGGGACGGGGGAGCCTGGTGGGCTGCCGTCTATGGGGTCACACACAGTCGGACACGACTGAAGCGACTTAGCAGCAGCAGCAGCAAGGATAAAAGTAGCATTTAAAAGAGTTCATTTTACAAGAAGAATTTGAGTAATAGAAGATTGGGTTGACTAACTGAAGATTGAAAAATGACATTTTAGCTGTTTTTCAATGTGACCAGGGCCATCAGAGACTGAAAACACTGAAACTATTCAGTGAAGAGGAATAAATCGTACCCACCGGAACAAACCTCTGCTCTTTTCCCAGTGAGGAACTAGCTTTGGTTTCTCCAGAGTCTTGCAAACAGGTTGCTAACGTAGGTGGTGATAGTGTGAGATTACTGGTTAGGGTGGGAATGTTAGTTTCTGCAATCTTCTGATGTACTGTATTTTAAAGCATTTCCTGTTTTTTTTTTTTTTTTTTTTAGGTTGCTGGGAAAAGGCCTAGGGTGGCCAATTCCTTGTATGAGCAAAACGTCTTTATTTATTTTTCCTAGCTAGCTGGGAACTTACCAGCTCGTGATTAATTGGGGATTCCTGTTAAAACAGAAAACAATACACAGATAAATGGTTTCACATCCATTTGTTTTTTAATCCATTGAGCCCATAAAATATTTAAGTTATGTCCAGGTTTATAAATAACCTCTAGTTTTTCACTCAGCCCTTGAACAAACATTTATTGGCAGTTCCTGTACAATCTTGGCACATTATATGCTCAGTTCTTTTTTTTTATTTTTAATTTTTATTGGAGTATGGTTACTTTACAGTGTTGTGTCTCTGCTATGTAGCAGAGTGAATCAGCTATATGCTTACTTATATCCTGTCTTTTCTTGATTTCCTTTCCATTTAGGTCACCGCAGAGCATTGAGTAGAGTTCCTCGTGGCTATACTGTAGGTTCTCATTAGTTATCTATTTTATTCATCATCTGCTCAGTTCTTGATGATTGATAAAGTCCCAGCATTGTCTAACAATGCACCACAGCTAGAAGCAAAGAGCGGCTGAGGCACTCCCTCTTAAGCACTCAAAAATCAGTGGTAGAGGCAGTTACATACACACAAAACAGAAAAGACTTTTTTTAGTTTTTGAGGTTTTTGGTTTGTTAGTCTAGATTTTACTAGCTTAGTTCTGTATTGCTTGAATCACGGAGCCTGCTTTAAAGCATGAACCTGGTCAGTCTTGTACAGCTAACTGATGCTTGTGGAAACAGCAGTAAGGGCTTGGTAAATGGAGAGTTGGTTGTGGTCTAGTCGCTCAGTCCTGTCCAAGTCTCTTTTGACCTCTTGGACTGTGGCCCACCAGGCTCCTCTGTCCATGGAATTTTCCAGGCAAGGATACTGGAATGGGTTGCCATTTCCTCCTCCAGGGAATCTTCCCAACCCAGGAATTGAATGCAAGTCTCCTGCATTGGAAGGCAGATTCTTTGCCACTGAGCCACCTGGGAAGCCCAAATGGAAAGATTACTCTATCACCTTGTGTATTATATAACATTATGTATAGATTATGTCACCTTCTAATATATGTGTATTATGTAACACTGATTATTTACATTTTCTGTGTATTTGTGTGTGTGTGTGTGTGTGTCAGTGTCTCAAACAGAGGATTACATTAGGTGATTGAGAAATGGTGCCTAAATGCCTTCCCCAGGCAAGTGGAATCTGAACATGTTGATGCAGGAAGGGATTTCATTTTATGGAGAAGAAACTTAGGTTCAGAGAGGTTGTGATGCCCTAGTCATGTCCGACTGTTTGCGACCCCATGGACTGTAGCATCCGTCCATGGCTCCTCTGTCCATGGCTCCTCCGTCCATGGGATTTTCAAGGCAAGAGTGCTGGAGTGGGTTGCCATTTCCTTCTCCAGGGGATCCTCCCAACCCAGGGATCGAACCCCGGTTTCCTGCATTGTAGGCAGACGCTCTTACCGTCTGAGCCACCAGGGAAGTCCATATTATAAATTAACAACAAGTTAATAGCAGAGTGACCTTGGGTAATTTCCAAACAGAGGTCTGAGCCATAGTGTTAAGTGCCCAAGCCTTAAAACAGTAATTTCAATAAAGATTATGTTACCTTTTGTTGAAGAATAGATTTATATCAACCCTGAAATGTAAGTTATGTATATTCTCATATTATAGATAAAGAGACTAGTAATCAGATAGTTTTTGGGCACAATCAGGGATTGACAGAATTGCAGCTCAGACTCTGTTCTAATGCTGTGGTGATTCCAGTATCCATTTCTTGAACTTTACAGTGTATCAAGGACACTTTAAAATTTGAGAGGTGTGTTAAAAGAATGCAATGGATTGAGAAATCTGCTCAAGGACTCAGATAGCAAATAATAGCTGTTGTATTCTAGATAGTATACTTTTAGCTTTGTTTGGGAGAACATTTCTAAGGAGATGAAGGTCACATGTTCCCCAGCCTTGCAAATGTCACAATAAAACCAAGGCCTAAGTATGTCAATAGACTGCCAAGCATAATCTCGGGGGATATTTAACTCAGTATTTTGGAGCTATTTTAACTACATGGCTGAAATTGCTTAAATTGCGTTTGTAGAAAGCTTTAATAAAAGGCATTTCTTCTTTTTTTTGCATGTTTTGCAAGGTGATTATTAAGGCCAGTAGAAATTCCTCATGGTCCCATTGTTTTATTTGTTCACTTACTATGAGTTTCATTGTATAGTTAAGTCAGTTTTAAATAGTCTCTTATTTAGTGGAGGGATAAATTAGGAATTTGGGTTTAATAGATACTACTATATATAAACTAGTTAAGCAGAGATCTACTGTATAGCACAGGGAGCTATATTCAGTACCTTATAATAACCTATAATGGAAAAGAATCTACAAAAGAATCTATCTGTATATCTGAATCACTTAGCTGTATACCTGAAATGTTGTAAATCAACTGTGCTTCAATTAGAAAAATACTCTTCCAGTTGAGCTTTAGGATAATTTTTGGAAATAATTTTGAAATTTAATTGTATAGCAAACTTACTTTTAGAGAGTTAGTTATTATTATGATGCTGAAGATACTTAAGAGAACTGGGGTCAGAATATAGAAACTTTTTTGAGGGAAATAGAATAAAAGTTTAATAAGTGGCTCTGGGTAAAAATTTAGGGTTATTGTTATTTCAAGCAGCTAATAAATTGGCATTTGCATCTTGGTTCAAGTGGCTTTTGGTAATTTTGTTTATTTTGGTCAGAATTGAGAGTTATTTATTCTGTTTCTAAGAGCTAAGACTTTCTATTTATTTCCTAATAACAAATTAGGTCCAATGATGCCTAACCCAAACTTTGTCAAGGAAGAAGATCCTTCAAATAAAATAGCTTTTAGTCTAGTGTGATATACAGTTAAATTTTCCTTTGCAATTTTTACTTGTTAAAAAAAGTTATTGACTATTCCAGAATGCAAAAAACCCTGTAAAGGATAATATAATGAAAGTGTGCCCATACCAACTAGTTGAAGGAAAACATTACTAATACATTTGAAGCCTCTTTACACCCCTTCTTGTGGGTCTCTCTTCTTCCTCTTCCCATTTCACCCCATTAAGTATCTACTACCTGACTTTTGCTTATATAATTGCCATTAATTCTTTAAAAAAAATTTGTTTTTTAATTGAAGGATAATTGCTTTACAGAATTTTGTTGTTTTCTGCCAAACATCAGCATGAATCAGCCACAGGTATGGATATGTCCTCTTATTCCATATGTATTCATCATAACAGAATGCTATAGAATGTCATGAACTCTAGTGTCTAATATCTTAACCAGGCAAAAAAAAAAAATCTTTTCAAGTTTCAATATGTTCTTGTTTCATTTAGAAAAACATCCTGATTTTATATGCAAAGAAAATTTTAAAGATTTGAGAATTTAGTATTCACAAAATTGACCTCAAGTTTCAGATTCCTATCTTATGTGGAACAGTCTCTGTTAAGCTAAATTTATGCATGTTCCATAACTGATACATTCTCCATAATAAATTGAAGGATTATAGTGCCATAAAGAGTAGGTAATATAATCATTCAAATGGCTGTTTTTAATAATGACTTCTTACTTGAATTTGAGCCAATGACCTGAATTTTATTACTATGTCATTTCATTTGTTTGGTGTAGACACTCATAAATCTTATGTAAAAGCTATAAAAAAACAAAAAACATTTTGAAAATATAGATTAGAAAAAGATTTTGTGTTTCTTCACTGTAGTCACTGTAGAGTTTGTCAGTCACAGAACATATGAGGAATATGTAGAAAGCACTACAGTGAATCCAGGGTCAAATAATGTTTCTTGGGCAATTCCTTTATTCATCACACATTTTTTAAGCATGTGTTATGTTAGATATTGGAGATACAAAAATGATTAGACATTGTTCCTGTGTTCAAGGAGTTGATAATCTGGATGAGATAAATAAATCTACGGATATAAGCACTGTGACATTTAATAAAGAGTTTGACAAACATC
Organism: Ovis aries; assembly: GCF_016772045.2. NCBI lineage: Eukaryota > Metazoa > Chordata > Mammalia > Artiodactyla > Bovidae > Ovis > Ovis aries. The sequence continues at coordinate 42,644,607 of NC_056071.1, read as the reverse complement.
AGGGAGTAATTACTTCTGTCAGGACATTGGGGTAAGGATGGAAAAAAGTGAGTGCTAGGGAAAGCCTCATCTAAGAGGAGATGAGTCGCTGAGAGAATGATTAGGTTTTATTTGGAGGAATAGGACTTCTCATTCATAGGAAGGTATTATGGTAATGGTGAAGAACACATTTTGGAGGTTTGAGTGATTTGGTTTGGAATTGGCTTCATTGCTTACTCTGATTTTGGGATGTTACTTAAACTTACTGAAGGGCTTAACACAGTTCCAGGTGCATACTAGATATTCACAGAATGAAAGCTGCTGCTGCTATTATCTTTGTTGTTCAGTTGCTAAGTCGTGTACAACTCTGTGCAATCCCCATGGATTGCAGCATACCAGACTTCCCTGACCTTCACTGTCTCCTGGAGTTTGCTCAGATTTATATCCATTGAATCGATGATGCCATCCAGCCATCTCATCCTCTGTTACCCTCTTGTCTTCCTGCCCTCAATCTTTCCTAGCATCGAGGTCTTTTCCAACGAGTGAGCTCTTTGTATCCTGTGGTCAAAATATTGGAGCTTCAGCAAGAGCCTTTCCAATGAATATTCAGGATTGATTTCTTTTAGGATTGGTGAGGTCTTAAACTTTGAACTGGTTGATCAGATTTGGGGGTGGGCATTGTTACAAAGAGAAGATCTTAATTGGGTCAGATCAGTCAGGGCTTGTCCCTGGAGATGGGATAGCGTAAGGCCCACTCAAGGAACGTGACAGCTGTACTGGCGGAAAGAGTGGAGTGGATATTTGGGAGAAAAGCATATTAACCATCTTACATCTCAGTGGCAGACAGGGGAAAAGAGCCAGTGAAATAGGAAAATGATGCGAGAGAAGGAAGGAGAACCCCCAGGGAAGTACCTCAACCCAGAGTCAAAGGAGTTTTGAAGAGGAAAGACGAAAATGGCATCAATTCAAATAACCATTGGGTTTGGTAGGAGGTCATCAGTGACCTGAGAGTGTCATATACCCTGGAGGGATAGAAGGCATATGGTTGTGTGGATGATAAACAGTAATGTGGAAACAGCAAGTATATACACTTAAAAAAAAAAGAAATTAAGTGGTAAGTACAGGCTGGTTGTTTAAGAAAGAACTGAATTAAGGGGGGGCTAAAAAGTGAGTTAAGAAAATTGTCATGGATGGACATTACCTACCTGACATCTGCATCTCCACCAAGGTGGCCAGTTCCACCTCCCCCAGGGCAACCTCCTTCCTGCAAATACCCTTCCTCTTGTGAAGTTCTTCACAGGGACAGCAGCACTAACCCAGGCATCCCCAGCAGGGTCATTGGTGTCATTCCAGATGTGACACTGGCCTCCACTGCCGTCTTTAGTGACTCATTTCCAAAGGCCTGTCCATCTTCTTCATAAATCCCGCTTTAGGATATTCCTGTCTCCAGGTTGTCTGGGTCAACCATTCTGGGTACTGTGAGGGACAGTACCTCTGGGTACTTTGAAGGACTAAGAATGTCCACTGTGGCCCTCTCTTTGTCTTCCTCCTAACTCTATCACCACACTGCTCCTCCCACCCCACCAGAAAAATGTAAATCCCCAAATAATGGTTGTTAATCATCAAGAACTTGCCTTCCCCATCTGAGGACCCACAGTTTGACCAACCTTCCCTTAAAAGCTAAGACTTCTGAATGTAGGCTGACCCCTCCCATGAAGACTGTGAGATCCCACTATAAAATCATGTGTTTGTTTTTTTTTTTTTCAGGCTGTACTGTGTGGCATGTGGGATCTTAGTTTCCCAACCAGGGATCGAACCTTTGCCCCCTGCATTCGGAGTGTGGAGTCTTAACCACTGAACCGTCAAGGAAAGTCCCCAAATCACTGTGATTTTAGTTGCATTTCAAAAAGCAATCACTGTGGGAGACTTTTCACCTGTTTGCTGAATGAACTTAGGGTTTGAGTCAGGTTTGAGCTCCGACTCTAAAAGATAGCTTCTTGTGTGGCCTTGGACAAGTCCCATCAGTGTTTTCTCAGTCTCTGATGAGTGGTAGTCAATAAACATTTCACAGGAAAGCTGAAAGCTGTAAAGGTCAAGTGAGATAATACGTAAAAGATTTGTCAACTAAAAACTGTTATACAAATATTGGTTGGTAGTAAGCACATTGTTTATTTAAACCCTATCTTCTCATAGAGGAATGTAAGGTATGCTAGAACTACCAGTATGTAGAGCTGAGTGTATGGAAGACAAGAGGTAGGGGGAGGGGAGGTTGAGGATATGAATGGAGTGACTGAAACACAGTCCTAGTTCAGAAGCAGTTACTCCCCTTAGAAATCCTTAGGTTTTACATAATTTTTGTTAACAGTGTTTCATGTGGCCCAACAGGAGGACTCCCTGTTGATTTGTGTCTATACAGTTTAAATTCCTTTTGGAATGCAGAGAAAGGACCACAGTGCAGAATGTTTGTGGTTTAGGTTATCAAGATGATTTTGTTTGACATTGCAAAGTTTAGTGAGAATAATATGTGTTTAATATAGCAGGTGTTATCAGTTTATGTCACTAGTATATGATTGATCTTATCTTTGGCCCTAAAGTCAATATCTCACCACATTCTAGTCTAAATAATTCTAAAATTTTTGGATCAGACATTATTCACGTCAGAAGACCTTTTGCAGTCATTAAATACTGTCCAATTTTATTCCTATACATTTCTGTTTCTTAGGTTAACAGTCACTTTCTCTGCTTCATTTTAAGCAGCCTGATGTTTTGAAATAAAACAGGGAGAATAACAGTATGCCCCATGTAAGGTGATGGTGAAGATAAAATGAGCTTAAAAAATTTAGAATGGGGACTTCTCTGGTGGTCCAGTGGCTAAGACTCATCACTCCCAATGCAGGGGCCCCAGGTTCAATCCTTGGTCAGGGAACTAGATTCCGCATGCTGCAACTAAGACGTCTCATGCTGCAACTGAGTTTACATGCACAAATACATGATCCCACATTCTGCAACTAAAACCTGAGGCAGCCAAATAAATAAATAAAGGTGTTAAAAGCAATTTTAGAATGGTGTCAGGCATAGTTCAGGCGAGCAGCTATAATTATAGTTATTTGTTCTCTATAAATACTTGATGGGGATGAGAAAGAATTAAGTGAATGGATACTTCCATATAAAACAGTTGCTGCAGAAATTGGGGAATTTAGTTTTAGATAAACTGAGAAAAACCAAATGAAGTTTCCTTAACTGTGACTCAGATTCCATGCTGGTTTCCATCGTGGGGATGGCACTGTACACAGGATACGTCTTCATGCCTCAGCACATCATGGCGATACTGCACTACTTTGAAATTGTACAGTGACCAACATGTGACCAAGTCAAGAAGCTCCTTAGGGAAGACCCATCGCCTGAATTTGGAAAGAGACTTCATCAGATGTCATAAGAAACTCTCCTAGATGTCAACATAACCAACCCTATGAATATAAGGACTAAAATTCATGAGTAGAACAGGAAAGCGATCCTGACTCATGTGTTGTGTTCTTTATTTTTAATTTTAAAAGAGGCTCTTGTATAGTAATTTTTGTCTATTTTAACATTGTAGTCATTTGTACTTTGATATCAGTATTTTCTTAACCTTTGTGACTGTTTCAATATTACCCAGTGAAAGCTTTTCTTAATGTAACTTTGAGTACATTTTAATTGCCTTCTATTTCTAAAACCTAAAGTCATTAGTTGGGCTTTACTGTTCTTGCTATTGTATGGCATACATATCTGCCTGGAAATATTTATACTCTTGACCAAAGTTTTGTAAGAAAAAAATTCAAGATTTGGGGCAAGGGGGCCGGGGAGGGAGGACATTTTATTGAGAACTATTTACAAAAGACTTATCTGTAAGTTTGAACTCAGGAGTACAGTTTTAGTTATCTGGACTCTTATCAGCTTTTGCTTTAAAACTATAAAGTGTTTCTTAATGAAAAAGGAAGATCTCGCTAAAGTTAAAATAAGGAACATTTCACCTTTTAAATATTTAATTCATGTGTGAACTTATTTCCAGAAAACTTTGATGACGGTTCTTGTGACAAATGGTGGTTAAGCAGCGTTATTATGTAAGGCTTATATACCATAGAGTTTTTAACAGAAGGTAATGAGCTTCTTCTGAGGGCCACTAGTAGCACTGTACTTCCTTAAAGTAATGGGTGCTGCAAATGCATTTGCACATTGCAATATGATGAGATGAATTGTTAAAAACTATAACAAAAAGAAATGTAAACTTGGTTAAAATCTGCTCACTCTTTGTATTGTTTTTTTTTAAAAAAGATTTTTATTCCGTAAATGTAAGATGACTACCTAATTTTTTGATGTAAACTCATTAAATTCGAAGAGAGAAAAATCAGCTGATGTAGCAGGTTTTTTTTTTTTCCCTTGATGGTTAAATATTGATCTAATATTTATATTTCTGAATTGATTGCTGTGGGCCAATAAGCAGTAAGTATATTTTAACATGTCTCTCAACATAAAAATATTGCTAATTTTAAAAATTAGACATTTTTTTTAAGCATGCCTCCCAGAATGTTTTGCTTTTTTTTTTTTTTTTTAGAAAAATTTAAATATTTTTGGCATCAGATTGTACAGATTAGACTTTTGAAGTGTTTTCTAGCCCAGAGGTACTAAGTAATATTTGAAAGCCTGGTATTTTTAAAGAATCAATTGATAAAATCACCATTAGATAGGAAGAGTGAGGGTAATACATAATTTGAATTTGAAGTGGTTAAAAGTAGATTATCTCAAGTGAGATAATAAATATGAGGATGTAAGTCTGAATTTATTCAATTAGTGCTCAAATTTGGCTTTCCCCATTGACATCCTCTCTCCCCTGTTAATCATTGACAGGTAGCTTCTAACATTGGGATCTCTGCTGAGTTGAAAATAAGAAAAGTCAAGAATCATTAGTTGACAGGGATATCCAGATAATCTGTCTTCGCCCTCTATTCAGAAATCTTTAATTCATCCTCACTCTGCTGAAATCCATTAAATTGCTGTTGTATAGCCAATGGTTGTTATGAAACACTGACCTGAGAGATAGATGGAAGATAAGTTTAGCCTTACAGAGAATTAAAAAATAATTTTTTTTTTAACCTTACAGAGAATTTTGAGAAGAGTGAGAAAGAGAAATAGAAGCAAGTCCACTGAGAAGTAATCAGGGAAGCAAATTCTTACCCACTGATGCAAGGGTCTGGTCCATTTATCAGTAAATAACAAATAGGGAGATCATTTCATCTGTTTGTAAGAAGGTATTTATTAGATAATTCTCTATAGGTTGCTTATGTTTTTGTGTCTTCTAAACAGAGATACCGACTGTCTTTTTCTGGAATATTTTTCAAGGATGTTTGTATGATAGAGAAGATAAAGAAGAGATAATATCTCCATCTAGCACAAAGGGCAGGTGTGCTTAGAGCTTTGGAAGGTGAAGGTAAAGACTGCCTCCTTATGAAGCAATGGACATCATAAACAATCTGAGTTCCCTGTGCTCAGGATTCCTCTCCTGTAATGTGACCCTCTGCATGTACAGGTGTCACCTGGTCCTCTTTGCTTTGTCCTGTGGGGACTGGAGCTTGGGAACCAAACAAGAAGGTGATACTTGGGCTGTTTCTATGTGTAAAACTAAGTCTTTTGTGTCTGACCCTGGACCTCAGCCTTCTGCCAGCACCCACAAAGCTATGCCAAACTAACTTGTTAGCTTGCAGACCCTTCACAGTTCTTGACACTGTTTTGGTGGTGAGAATGCGATGAAGAAGAGATGTGGTGTCTGCTAGAAGAGGAAGAACCATGACCCCACAGGCCAGATTCAGAGATGAGACACACCGTGGTATTCAGTAGTTAATGTTCTTGCTCAAGTGTTGGGCGAGTTAGGGGAACCAGGGTCCCCTGCTATCCTACTTGTTAACTAATCCTTTGAAGCTGAGAAGCGAGAGACATGATTGTGCCAATCTGCTTACCTGGTGCCTTGGTGGTTGGTCATGTTCCTCTGGGGAGTTGGAAGAAGGAACCTCGTGATAAAGGGACAGCTCTAAAGACATTGTGTCTGTCATGCTAAGTCAAAGAACCTCCAAATGGAAATCAATGGTGACAACATCGTTGAATTGTTGAATAACATGAGGGCATATTATTCACATTTGGGTGGTCTGGAACGTTCCATGTTTATTCAGGTGAACTGAATGCAAAGCCTTGCTTATTGGCTCAGAGCTGCTCTCTCCCTCTGTGCCCCTTCTCCCCCATCCTGGCTTCAGGTTCATTAAAGGTAAGACCCAGTGCACCCTACCTGGGTATGGTGGGGAGTTTCACAGAGGGCAGAGAGTCAAACTTGATGGCTCTGTAGGATATACCTACCTAAGTCATCCTACCCATTCCTGTGGGATAAGAGGCACCTGTGGAGTTTGGATATTTTTTGTAATGCAGAAGGAAAATTTCTGACCTTGTTAGGGCTGATTTAGCATACTCTTGTGGCTTCCTATGATGAGTATGCAATTGATGTTGATGTCTGTGCTATGAACGCTTGTAAGTGCCAGAGATGATACCCTATTTGGCAAGAGAGGTATGTAGAGAAATACTAGTACCTTTGGATTTCCACAACTCTGATGACCCCTTTGAGCTACAGGTCTCTATGACTAATGATTTAGCCATTTAGAATCTGGCATAAAGAGACATCTTCCATCTAAGGTGCTCCTTCCATATTTGGCCTCCTGGGTCCTCTTGCCTCCTGATAATGGCTGTCTGTTTGAAAAACAGCCAGGAACTTACTACTGGGCTGTTCTCAGAACTGACTCACAAGTAAAGCACAGGGTAGCCCCAGCTCCTGCATCTTCCCATGCAAAACATTGGTCAACACCTCTGGATTTCATTCATTCCCATAGGCATTCTCAGTCTCTAAAATGCCACCTTCCTGGTGGCATGGACTGACAAGGCAGTTTGGACTCTTGGCCCTCAGGCAATCCCTCCAAAAATAAGGACTAGATTCAGTTATTTAAACTGAATGGTGAGCTCTAGCTGAGGTATACTAGCTTGCCAGAAGGCCCCATTGGAGGAACTGTCAACCTATGCCCTTTGAATGATGGAGGTCTCACTTGAGGCCAACAGTTGTAACAACATTTTCTTTCCAGGGATACCTCAGGTGATTTCTGGACTTTATTTCTTTTCTGGAAGCAAGAAGTTAACTTGTGTCCTGAAAAAGACCCTTCAGGGCAATCATAAGACATCTACCTGCAAGTGTTTAGAAACACTAACAGATCATGTGACCCTCAGATGACTGCAGAGAGCTCTCTAACAAGGTTCTCCAGAAAGGTAACTGATTTATTATTCACATATATGTTATGGGCAGTGATCTCTGTACCAGGAGTCATCTGATTTGAAAAGGTAGTACAAAATTTCATGATTTTAGTTGAAGTGATCCATGACAGTGCCTTGGCTCTGGAGGGATTTCAGGCTGGTCTCAGCTCATTAAGCAAGGTTGTTATGGATGAGAGAATTGCCCTAGACTTCCTTCTTAAAGGCCAAGATGGATTTTGTGCAATCTCAAGTACATTTGGCTATGCCTGGATTAATAATGCCTTTGGCTGAGTGGAAAGGTCTTTATAGAAACATGGTCTAAATTAGACCTTGATAGTTTCAGGGATTTGTTAAGCTGGTGGGTTCTCAGACCCTATGGGCCATGGTTGAGATTGATATAGGATGGCTGCTTCCTGTCAGAATCCTATTTAACAGTTCAGTTCAGTTCAGTTCAGTTGCTCAGTCGTGTCTGACTCTGAGGCCCATGGACTGCAGGACGCCAGGCTTCCCTGTCCATCGCCAACTCCCAGAGATTACTCAAACTCATGTCCATCAAGTCAGTGATGCCATCCAACCATCTTATCCTCTGTTGTCCCCTTCTCTCCCACCTTCAATCTTTCCCAGCATCAGGTCTTTTCAAATGAGTCAGTTCTTTGCATCAGGTGGCCAAAGTATTGGAGTTTCAGCTTTAGCATCAGTCCTTCCGATGAACACCCAGGACTGATCTCCTTTAGGATAGACTGCTTGGATCTCCTTGCAGTCCAAGGGACTCTCAGGAGTCTTCTCCAACACCACAGTTCAAAAGCATCAATTCTTAGGGGCTCAGCTTTCTTTATAGTCCAACTCTCACATCCATACATGACTACTGGAAAAACCATAGCTTTGACTAGATGGACCTTTGTTGGCAAAGTAATGTCTCTGCTTTTTAATATGCTATCTAGGTTGGTCATAGCTTTTCTTCCAAGGAGCAAGTGTCTTTTAATTTCATGGCTGCAGTCACCATCTGCAGTGATTTTGGAGCCCAAGAAAACAGTCTCTGTTTCCATTCTTCCCCATCTATTTGCCATGAAGGGATGGGACTGGATGTTATGATCTTAGTTTTCTAAATGTTAAGTTTTAAGCCAACCTTTTCACTCTCCTCTCTCACTTTCATCAAGTAGCTCTTTGGTTCTTCTTTGCTTTCTGCCATAAGGGTGGTGTCATCTGCATATCTGAGGTTATTGATATTTCTCCAGGCAATCTTGATTCCAACTTATGCTTCATCCAGCCCAGCATTTTGCATGATGTACTCTACATATAAGTTAAATAAGCACGGTGACAATATACAGCCTTGATGTACTCCTTTCCCAATTTGGAACCAGTCTGTTGTTCCATGTCTGGTTCTAACTGTTGCTTCTTGACCTGCATACAGATTTCTCAGGAGGCAGGTCAGGTGGTCTGGTATTTCCCATCTCTTTAAGAATTTTCCATAGTTTGTTGTGATCCATACAGTCAAAGTCTTTGGCATAGTCAATAAAGCAAGCAGAAGTAGAAATTTAATGCTGTGCTAGAGAAGTTGATTTGGTTCTCGCCTCTGTTGATTAGAATAGAATGACTATTGGAGCAACATAATTATGTATAGAAACTAATGTATGTGTGGAATGGATATCGTTGGGATATAGTCCTCTGTGGGCCTCTCACATTTCTGCATGTCTTGCGAACAGTAGTTCTGACTAGTTTTGTTGTAGACCATCTTTCCAAGGATATTTGTTAAAGAAAAGGCCTTGGAAGGTGTAGTGTCTCCTTTTAGGGTAAGTGGTAGGCTTGCTTGAAGCCTTGGATGGTAACAGTGTTCACCTCTGGAGCAGATAGTAGAGACATGCTTGCTGTCCAGTATAAAAAGATTTGGGTTCTCGAAGCTCGGGGGTTCTCGTCAGTAATGAAACCTGTTGTCTGTATATATGATGTCACCTAGGCGCTCTTTGTGTCTCTCTTAGAATTAGAGCTTGTTTTCTTTCAATAAGAAAATGCTATCCTTCAGTTACTGCTATTGCTGAGGGCAATAAAGACCAAGCAGAATGAAATCTCAGTTTCTTTAAACTTCTTTACTGCGTTGACCTTGAGTGATGAAATAGTGCCACGGTTTAATTAAAGCATAGTATTTTTTCTTGGTATTTGCTTTCTTGATTTGTCAGCTTTCAGTCTTTGGAATATATACAAAGTCTCAATCTTGTTTTTATTTTATTTTACTTTTATTTTGTTGTTACATGGAAACTAGTTTCTATGATTCTTAAAGATTCATTTGCCAAGGTTTTTTAAAAGCATATGTCAAATGTACTTACACAAACATTTTTACAGTACAAAGTTGAACTCTTTGCTAAGCCTGGTTGGTTAAGCTATTCATGAGAATTGTCCGCTTCATACCCTCCTCAATGAAAGAAGGCTAGTTTAGTAGTCTAGGTGAGAAAAAGAGGGTAACTTGGACCAAGGTGGTGGCACTGAGGTAGAAAAAGGATATGGTGACTAATTAGGTACCGAGGGGGAGGGGGAGGAGAGAGTCCAGGTTTCTGTCTTGAATAACTTGGTAAGTGGTCACATTCACTAACATTTGGGGGAAATGATCAGATATAACGGGGATCATGCAGGAGTTAGTGAGTTGTAGATGATAAAGGACCTTGTAAGCCATTTTCAGGAGTATGGACTTAATCCCTAGAGCAGTGAGAGTCATTGGAGAGTTTTAAATGAAGGAGATAGCAGAGTTGCTTTTTTTTTCTTTCCGCCATGCACCATGTCTTGTGGGATCTTGGTTCCCTAACCAGGGATTGAACCTGGAACCTCCACAGTGAAAGCATGGAGGCAAACCGCTGGACCATCAGGAAATTCTCCAGATTTGCATTTTAGAAAGGTCATTCTCATTACAACATTAAACATGGATTGGAGGGTGTATTGCTGATCTTGCTCATTGTGCCAGTTGTCTCGCTGTTCACATTGTCTGCCCTGTTCGCTGAACCCAGGGTAGGCAAGGCGCGAGCTAAGAGGCTGGAAGAAGACTCAAAGAGCCATAGGAACTGCAGACATGTTTATTCTCTCCTGGCTGAGGCAGCAGCTGGAGCAGCAGCCACAACATAACCATAATATAGCCATCACGGAACCGTAACATAACCTCATATAACATAATCATGATGTTGTGACAGTCTAGCCCAAATGCAGCGGCAGCAGCTAGGGCTTTCGGGGGAAGCTCATTCAGGCATACCACACACAACCCGTGACTAAGCGTATCTCATGATGCGCATGTGCAGTACTATAAAGGATCTCAGCAGCTACATAGTCATTATTTACAAAACAGGGTGAGAGAGCCTGAACACGCCATCTTGGCTAATTTGCTCTCTCTCCCCAGAGGAAACAAAAACTCTGGTAGAGAAACTATTTTAGGTGTCTGTTAGAGCAATTCAGGCAACACATGATGGCCAAACTAAGTTTGTCGCGATGGACATGAGAAGCCGATAAAATTGAGAGATGTCAAGGGTAGAGGAGATTTAGAAGTCATGGTTGCTGACCAGACTTTTGGCTGACTCAGTTGAGTGGTAGTGAATTTTCAATGAATTTTGATTCATTAAAAGTTAACACAAAAAGAGAAATGGATTTAGCATAAGAGAAAATGATTTCAGTTTTTGATGTGTTGAGTTTGATGTTAGTGAAATTTTGAGTGGAGATGTTTAGTAGTCTGATGAATATGGAGATGTAATCAGGAAATGGATATGGGCTGAAGATTGAAGTTGAAGGAAAGGATGAAAGTTCCTAGGAAGAGCCTAGAAGGCAGAAGTTGTTAATCTGGTGTTTGATCTTCTAAAGCTCCTGAAACTATATGCAAAATTATCTCTACATTTTCTGGGGGAGCTCTCCCATGACTTTAATCAGATTTTCAAAGTCATCATTTGCTTGAGAGGGTTAAGAAACACCGTTAAAATCTATATGTGAAGGTTTTTTTTGTTTGCATTAAACATGAATTAGTAATTTAAAAAACCCTATGATAGTATAAGATAGATTGGACCATTGCAAAATGAGGAAAAACTGGCAATAGCCATGAAAATATGTTAACTTTCCTAATCTACAAAAACAATTTAGAAATCAATAAGGAGTTCCATAACCCCTTATCAAAGACACTTGGGACTATCTTTCAAAATTCTGATTTTTTTGGGGTTTTAGAAAGGTAATGGTATATATATCATTTAATATTCCTGGTCAGACCCAGGGCAATATGTAGTTTATCAAATATATTTTTAGCTCTGCATTGAACTATATGAATATTCACAGTAAACGAGGTCAATAAAACTATAAATGCCTTTCAATCAGTCCAGAGAAGGTTTTGCTGACAAATGAGTTCAGGTCAAGCCAGATTATGCTACCAAATGGTAGCACCCAGACTGACCTATGAAGGAACAGATCATATGCTATCACTTCCACCTGAAACCCATCCTTGGCTTTGTTTTCTTTTTTAAAAAAGAGCTAGTTTTCATTCTTAGAGTTTTCTTTTTGACTTCATCATTAACCCACTTTTTTTTTTTAATATTTATTTTTACTTCTGTGCTTGCCGCATCAGGTCTTTGTTGTGGCATTTGGGATCTTCGGTCGCTGTGGACTGTGGGATCTTTAGTTGTTGCCATGTGCACAACTGGTTCAACCTCTGCCCAGGGGTTGAACCTGGGCCCCTGCATTGGGAGTGCAGAGTCCCAGCCACTCTACCACTAGCAAATTCCCCCACTCATGGCTTTCTAATGCATTTGGGTTCAAGTCCCAAATCCTTAATATTTCTACAAGGCCTGGATGATCCCCCCTCTGTGCTTCACAAGCTTCTTATTGTTCCCAACCAACTACCCATCCCTCTCCTGTGCTTCTTTCCACCACAGGGTGTTTACTTAGGCTTTTTCATCTGCCTGGTGAGGGCTTCCCTACCCTTCTTCTAGATTTTGTCTTTTCTACCCAGCAGCACAGGCATCTCTTCCACAGGAAACCTCTTTGACCCTCTAGACCTGGTGAGGGGCCTTGTGACACAGTGTCACTTAGCACAGTTCCATTGATTTCTGTTGTGAGTTGTTGCTTTCCTACTACTCTGTGAAGACCTGGAGTGTAGATCTTGCATCTGTCTTGTTAATTTCGATTTCAATATCTGTAAATACACCTGGGATGAAAAAAAGTTATGTTGTGAAGAGATGGAAATTATTTCCCGTAGTTCCTCTTCCATGAAATTGACCCACACTTCCCCTCCTCTTTAAAATTTTAATAGCAGATTCTATAATGGATACTTAAAGCCTATGCTCTTGAAAAAGCAAGACCCATTAAAAATGGAAGTAGCTTTATTTTTTCCCCTAAGTATAACAAATATAAGCTTATTGTAAAAAATAAAAAAAAATTGGATGTCGCTCATCGTCTTGTTAAAGTCATCTTATTACTATCATAAGAATTTATTGTTGAGAATCTGTTATGTACAAGTGCTTTACACATAGAATCCTTAAATCAGCCTTGTGTGGTAGGCATCATCTCTGTCTTACAGATTAGGAAAGCAAGATTCATAATGACTTGCAAAGTCAGATGCTAATAAAAAGTGATGGGCCTCTATGTGTGTGTGTGTTTGTAGATTTATGCCTTGGGCTACTAGGCTGAACCTCTGTGTGCCTCCCTCTCTTTAAGTGATTCTTAACCAGGAGGATCATCAATGGTATGTCTGATTCAGGAGATCTGCAGTGGAGCCTGGAAATCCCTGCTAGTCCGATATGCCGTTCTGTAATTATAGTTCTACAATACCAGACAGTCTCCTTTTCTTAACTTAGAGACAAGTACAATCAGGTCTGAATTAATTGCTGATTAATTCGCATGGGTGCCAAGTTATTTGTGCCCATTTATTGACTCCTGCCAGCAAATAAGCAGTAAACATAGGTGCCCTCTTGTATAGCTCTACTTGCTAATGCTCTGGGTACGTCCTTCTATGGTTAACATCTGAGTTTGTCTCCAGCCCACTTTTTGGTCCTGGGGCATCTTGCTTCTGGGATTCTCAGGCTTTGAAGAGCAAGGAAAGAGAGATCAGAACTAAGCTAAGCAATTCTGGGAGAGAGGAGGAAGAGGAAAGGGAAGAAGGAAAGAGAAGAGGAGAAAGAGAAGAACTTGACAAATAAAGGAATATTTTAGTATTTTGTGATTATAGAGTAATAGGACTCATTTTTCTTATGTGGCTGATAATTCACCTCTGAGGACAGTTTTATTACAGGAGTCCCAAACATATATTCTAAACATTTAAAAATGTCATATAAAATGAAGCAGGCTGTAATGCCATTAGAGGAGAAAGTTTGGAATTGTGCCAAGATGGAAGATTTTTTTGTTTTGTTTTTCATTCTGTGGAATCAAGGTCGTCTTTGGCTTTGAGGCCTTTGCTTTTGGCCACCACTCAAGTCAAAGCTTCACAGAATGAACAGCCCTGAGGCGAACTATCAGATGCTAATGTTCAGTCAGAGTGAAGGTTGGTGTATGTACTTTCAAGGAAAGGCCATTTCAAATATTATCTAGCTGCAGGGTTAAATTGCTGGTGCAAGGCAATAGTAAGCCAAGAACACAAGTGTCCCATCTTTTTCAGAGGCACTAGAAAAACCAACAAGCTGATGGTTAGTGCCTGCTGCTGCTGCTGCTGCTGCTGCTGCTGCTGCTGCTAATTCACTTCAGTTGTGTCCGACTCTGTGCGACCCCATCAACAGCAGCCCACCAGGCTCCGCCATCCCTGGGATTCTCCAGGCAAGAACACTGGAGTGGGTTGCCACCTCCTTCTCCAATGCATGAAAATGAAAAGTGAAAGTGAAGTCACTGAGTTGTGTCCAACGCTCAGCGACCTCGTGGACTGCAGCCCACCAGGCTCCTCCATCCATGGGATTCTCCAGGCAAGAGTACTGGAGTGGGGTGCCATTGCCTTCTCCGGTTAGTGCCTAACTTACAAAGTATTCCATTCGGTACAAGTTCTCCTTTTACATGGTTAGTGCCTACACGTGTAAAAGGAGAACTTGTACTGAATGGAATACTTTGTAAGTTCTTGAAGTAGTCTGCATGGAAGTTAAATAAGCAGGGTGACAATATACAGCCTTGACGTACTCCTTTTCCTATTTGGAACCAGTCTGTTGTTCCATGTCCAATTCTAACTGTTGCTTCCTGTCCTGCATACAGGTTTCTCAAGAGGCAGGTCAGGTGGTCTGGTATTCCCATCTCTTTCAGAATTTTCCACAGTTTATTGTGATCCACACAGTCAAAGGCTTTGGATGAAGCCTTTGGTATGACCTAAGTCAAATGGTATGACCCTAACTCTTCAAATATCTTACACATACCTGTCAAAATGTCCTAAAATTGATAAAACCCAGTGTTACTAAGTATGTGGACAAATGGGAGTTTTCACTCCTTGTTATTGGAATGAGAATTCATACAAGCATTTGGAAGGTAATTTAGTATTATTCAATGTTTTAATGTTTGTAGCATTTGATCTGAGAGGGCAATGGCAACCCATTCCAGTATTCTTGCCTGGAAAATCCCATGGAGGTGCCTGGCATGCTGCAGTCCATGGGGTTGCACAGAGTCAGCCACGACTGAAGCAATTTAGCAGCGGTAGCAGCAGCAGCATTTGACCTGGTAGTTATACGTCTATAAATTTATCCTTCAGGAAGACTTGCTCATGTTTATAACAATGAGTTATAAGAATATATATTCAGTATTTTTAAAAAACTTTTTAAAAAAATGAAACAGAACTTAACTGTTAAAAGAAAGCTCATTAAAAAAAGGGGGGGACTTGCCTGGTGGTCCAATAGTTAAGGTTCCATGTTACCACTACAGGAGGCATGGGTCTGATCCCTGGTGGGGGAACTTAGACCACCCCACCTCGTGTATGGTTTAATGAATAATTATGAAGCAAACACTTATATAACCCACACTCATGTCAAAAAAGATAATAATGACAGTTCCCCAGAAGCCCAGGTATCTTTCCCAATTACAGTCCTGCTTCTTTCCTATAGAGATAGCTTCTTTCCTGACTCATATCTGTTAGAACTGATTTGTCTAATATGGTAGCCACCAGCCACACATGGCTGATAAGCACTTGAAACGTAGGTGGAAATCAGATGTGCTTTAAGTATAAAATTCACACTGGATTATGAAGACTTAGTATAAAAAAGTGTAAAGTACTTCACTAGTAATTTTTAATATTGATTATATATAGAAATGACAATATTTTGAATGTATTGGGTTAAATAAAAATATGTTAATTTCACCTTTTTTTCCCTTTGGTTAATGTGACTCCTAGAAAATTTAACATTGCATTTATGGCTTGTTTTCATGGCTCATGTTATATTTTCATTGGACAGTACAGCTGTGTAAGTAATCACTATCTTGACTTTTAGATAATGATTGTTTTCCTTTTCTTTAAAATTTTACCACCTGTGTATGCATCTGTAATGTAATATAGTTTCAGTTCAGTTCAGTTCAGTCGCTCAGTCGTGTCCGATTCTGCGACCCCATGAATCGCAGCACCCTAGGCCTCCCTGTCCATCACCAACTCCTGGAGTCTACTTAGACTCATGTCCATTGAGTCGGTGATGCCATCCAGCCATCTCATCCTCTGTTGTACCCTTCTCCTCCTGCCCCCAATCCCTCCCAGCATCAGGGTCTTTTCCAATGAATCAACTCTGCACGCGAGATGGCCAAAGTATTGGAGTTTCAGCTTCAGCATCAGTCCTTCCAGTGAATATTCAGGACTGATCTCCTTTAGGATAGACTGGTTGGATCTCCTTGCAGTCCGGGGGACTCTCAAGAGTCTTCTCCAACACCACAGTTCAAAAGCATCAATTCTTTGGTGCTCAGCTTTCTTCACAGTTCAACTCTCACATCCATACATGACCACTGGAAAAACCATAGCCTTGACTAGACAGACCTTTGTTGGCAAAGTAATGTCTCTGCTTTTTAATATGCTATCTAGGTTGGTCATAACTTTCCTTCCAAGGAGTAAGTGTCTTTTAATTTCATGGCTGCAATCACCATCTGCAGTGATTTTGAAGCCCCCCAAAATAAAGTCTGACCTTGTTTCCACTGTTTCCCCATCTATTTGCCATGAAGTAATGGGACCGGATGCCATGATCTTTGTTTTCTGAATGTTGAGCTTTAAGCCAACCTTTTCACTCTCCTCTTTCACTTTCATCAAGAGGCTTTTTAGTTCCCCTTCACTTTCTGCCATAAGGGTGGTGTCATCTGCATATCTGAGGTTATTGATATTTCTCCTGGCAGTTTTGGCAAATTTGAAATTTATATAAATGGAAAATGCTTTATACATTCTTTCATATCTTGCTTTTTTGCTTATATTTGCATAATTATTTCTGCTTCTACATATAATTGTGATTCATTTATTTTTACTATATTATTCCAGTTTATGAATATATGCTACAATTTGTTTATCCATGCTGCTGTGCTAATTTATACCCCTACTAGCAGTGTTTGTGAATTGTAGCATAGTTTTTAATATTAAAAAATTAGAAACGTTATGAGCAGGGATCGATAGATAAATTATAATACATCTATGCAGCAAAAGGCCACACAGTTATTGAAAAGAATGAGCTAACTCTCTGAAATGACTTGGCAAAATGTCCAGAATACATTGTAAGTTTAAAGAAAAACCAACATATCACAAAGTTGCAAGATAGATCTACAGCATCATCCCATCTGGGCACAAGTACAAAAGTCTAGACGTACTAAAGAAGTTTTTTCAGCAAAACAATAGGTGGGAGAGCCTTGGACTGTGGGAGAAGAGGGATGAAGAGACGTGGTTGGAGGAGTGTCATCAGAGGCTTTGACCTGGTGATGGGGTGCCATGTTAGGTTAGTGGAGAGGAGCACTGAGGATGGAAGGACTCTGGGAGAAGACCTCCTCTCAGGCTGTGCATTCATGGGCAGTTCGGGGCATTGCTACTCAGCAGGGAGTGTACTCAGCAGGGAGCAGCAGGGGGAGACTTTGGATTTGAGTCCTTAGATAGGAAATTATCCTCTTTAATGTCATTATTTCTATTGGAAGATCAGATTTAACTTAAGGCAAAACTTTTATGTAATAACTTGCTATAGGTATAAGTTTTTTTAACTAATTAATTTTTGGCTATGCTGGGTCTTTGTTGCTGTGCATGGGCTTTCTCTGGTTGCGGTGAGTGGGGGCTACTCTCTAGTTGCGGTTCTTGGCCTTCTCATCGTGATGGCTGCTGCTGCTGCAGAGCAGTCTCCAGGCGTGTGGGCTTCAGTAGTTGCAGCACATAGGCTCAGCTGTGGCTCTTGGGCTTAGTTGCCCCTTGGCACGTGGAATCTTCTCAGACGAGGGATCGAACCCATGTCCCCTGCGTTGGCAGGTGGATTCTTAACTACTGGACTACCAGAGAAGTCCAGAGATAAATATTACATTCATGTTTATTTATCATAATCTACCTTCAAAGAATATCAGACTATTTCATGAACAGTATAAGGACATCAATAACACGATTCCATTGACCTCCTGTACCGTTTTTGTTCTCGTCGCTTATATTTTACTACTATATATGCGCTAAGCTTCTCAACTTCTTAATTTTTGCTTTAAAAATTGATGGCCTTTTACAGAAATTTGAAAAGAAAATATATAAAATAAAGAAACTAAAACATTTAAAGCATTTACTCAGAAAATTTATCCTTTCTTTTGCTCATTTTTTCCTGCAGTACCAGAGTTCTGTCAGTTTTATTTCCTTTCAGCCTTACACCTTTTTCAAAGTAAAGATCGTGGAAATGTATTCTCTCAGCTTTCATCTTTCCAAGAATATCTTTATTTCATCTTCATTTTTGTAAGATATTTTCACCGAATTCAGTGTTCTAGGTTGACATTT
The DNA here is from genome assembly GCF_016772045.2 of Ovis aries. Taxonomy (NCBI): domain Eukaryota; kingdom Metazoa; phylum Chordata; class Mammalia; order Artiodactyla; family Bovidae; genus Ovis; species Ovis aries. The sequence continues at coordinate 42,626,423 of NC_056071.1, read as the reverse complement.
ATTTTTCTTTTATTACTTTAGAGAAATTTCTCCATTGTCTTCTGGCAAATTATTTCTGGGGAGAAATCAGCCTTTATATGTATCCTTTCCCGCTTGTATATAATGTATTTCCCCCCTTTCTGCTCCTCTGGTTGCTCTTTTTAAGACGTACTTTTTATTTTTGACTTTTGGAAGTTTGATTTTGGTATGACTATCTTGGTTCTTTGTGGTTACTCTGCTTGGAATTCATTGAGAGTCTTAAATATTTGGATTGTTGTCTTTTATCAATTTGGGGAAGTTCTTGGCCAGCCTATCTTCAAATATCTCTTCGACTTCACTTTCTCCCTCCTCTGTTCTAGGACTCTGATTGCGTTAATGTTAGACCATTTCATATTTCGCCACAGATCAGTTCTGTTATTTATTTTTTTCCTCTCATTCTTTTTCCCCCTCTGCATTTCAGTTTGGATACTTATATTGATCTAAACTTGTCTCTGTGATACTCTCCTCTACTTTGATATGTGGTTACACCCACCTAATGAATTACTTACTTCAGATAGCATATTTTTCATTTCTAGCATTTCCATTAGATTCTTAAAAAAAAGTTTCCATATTTCTGTTGAAATCTTCATCTTTTCAAACGTGTTTTCCTCTTTTCTACCAGGTACTTCAGCATTTTTACCGTGCTCACTTTAAAATTCTAGTTTGATCATTTCAACATGTGGGTCAGGCTGGGGTCTTTTTCTGACTATTTTCTTTTATGATAGTGGGTCCACATTTTTTGTTTTTCGGTATACCTTGTGATTTTTTAAATTGCATTCTGGATGTTTAATGTGAAAGATTAGTAGAAAATATTGAACTAAATCTTTTAGTTTTTAAATACTAAATACTGTTCACCTTCAGAAAGGTAAATACCAGGCTACTAGAGTGGGTGAGTCAATCTGATCTCTCATTGAGCTGGGTGTGCACTTTTTTTGGCAACCAATGGGTTAGTTCACTACTGGCCTCAGATGCTTTGAGAGTGGGATCTGGACTTTCTCTCTAGCAAGGCCTGTATGTATCTGAGTCCTGGTGAGATTCCAGGGATTTTCTGGGGCTTCACAGCTTACCTATCAGCTTGTGGAGCTATTAGATACCTCTTGGTGCTTTACAGACAAGCTGCCCACCTTTGGGGTTGCTGGGAATTTGCCTTCCACTCCTGCCATCCCTCATACTAATTTTTTGAAAAGACTCTTCCCTGAAACATCAGTCCTTTAGTTAGGAGCCTGGAAAGAAAAAGCTCACTTTATTATTATTTACCAGTTATGTTTTATCAAGCAGAAGAAACTACATTTCCAGGACAGTTTTCCTGTTTTCACTAAATCCTCAGCTTAATGTAAAAATATGAGTAAATCTAGAAAGCTTTTATACCTTCCCTAAATCTTCTAAAATTTATTACAGTTAACAGTACAGCCAGGGTTTTATTTTTTTAATTCAACACAGTAGTGGAGGATCCCAGTATTTTAAAATACAAGATTCTTGTCAAAAATTATCCTTAAAACTGAAAAGATTACTAGAGCAAACATGAATTGTCACTGAGTAATTAGAACCATGTGTAGGCTAGTGAGGCTCTGAGATGTAGTAGTCGATAAATCTAGCATTTCCAGTGAATCATTTTAGGAGATAGTAGTATCCGACAATAGTGGGAGAAATCAGTGGGAAATTGCAAAGTAATAATGTGTAACGCTTGAAAGTTTTCATGCTCATGTGTTTCTGAAGCTTCCTGCTTTTACCTCTATATAAATCTATAGAAAAATTCATTTTTAATTTAAGCAAAATTTGATTTAATGTCAAGGTTTGTTCAACTAGCTGAGAATCCAGAGACAACTTTGGATTTACATTTTTTTTGTTCCTGTTTCTGAGCCTGGAGAATTTATCAGATTCATTCTCATTGTCTGTTGTTTTTAAGAACAGTCTCTACCTTCTGACATTTCTAAACAAGATTCATTTTAAAAATATCTGTCATTTCTCATGAACTCAATAAAACCTTTTATTTTTTTAGCTATGTAAAAGTTTAGAAAATGGATTCATTTTTTTTTTCTTGCTTGATTCAACCATGTTAAAAACTGTCATCAAAGAAGATGATAATTTTTGCCTTTGTGTCTTATTGTCTTTAAGACTTCCCTGGTGGCTCAGATGGTAAAGTGTCTGCCTACAATGTAGGAGACCCAGGTTCAATCCCTGGGTCGGGAAGATCCCCTGGAGAAGAATATGGCAACCCACTCTAGTACTCTTGCCTGGAAAATCCCATGGACGGAGGAGCGTTGTAGGCTACAGTCCATGGGGTCACAAAGAATTGGACACGACTGAGTGACTTCACTTTCTTATTGTCTTTAAGGTTTTTTAAATTTGCCAAAAAGGACCCAGGTAGATTCACTGATTGAATATTTGTTGTGATCAGTATGAAAACACGGATTTATAAGTATTTCTATTTGGTACAATTCTAGGTATAACAACTTCAATATACATTAAAGTGGAAACCACTTATTATGCCAGTAAAAAGGCAAGTAACTATAAGAAAAACAGAAATACAGGAGCACATAAAATTATTTTAATAATTAAATCACAGCCACTTTTACTTTAGTACCAACTATGACAAGATTTTTTCCCAGCTTTTAAGTTGGAATTTTTTGTCATTCAGAAATGTTGGATGAATGGGAGAAGTAATACCATGTACCTTTTACCTCAGTTTACTGACTGTTATTATTTTCTAACAGTTCTAAAAAGCTATATCTTTTATTTGGGCAGTTGAGAATTATATTTTGTTTCTGTTAATTTTTGGGGGTAGTTTTCCTCTTGGTGATTAATTATAGAGATAAAAAGACCTTGTAACAGAATTGTCTCCTTTCTTTGGTCAGTGCCAACCTCAAGGTATCTGCTGTTTGTGAGCCATTCATTTAGAGCATGGGTTCTCTTGGATTATAGCAGGAAGGGAAGAAGAGGGGAAATAAGAGGATATTCTCTCTATAAAGTGCCTACCTTCCTTCTTCCTCCTCTTTTTGATGAGTACTTGCTGGTCTGAAGAATTAACCATGTGCATCAAGGCAGGGTGAATTCAATTTTCTTTTCTTCTCATCAAGTGAAGAAAGGTCAATCTTTCTAGGTTTTTCTGGTATACTGTATTATCCATCAGAAAGTTCACTATGATTTTGGATTCTGTTATATTTCCCACAAACCTGTCTTCAGGGTTAATAGTTTATAGCACTCTCGTTCAGATAAAAGGATTGGTGCTGAGGATTTATGATATCTAACCTAATTTTCCATCACCATACCTTGACCTTGGCCTTATAAGTTGTAGCCCATACGAAGCAATCGATTGCTACCCAATAGAGGCAAATGACCCTCTTTAACTCTAGGGCAATAGCTAATAAGGTCTTGATAATTGTGATTTATCCACTGTCAGCAGTGATTGCGTGTGCCTCTCTGGAGCTGCCCTGAATTGATGGATGCAACTTGTGTGACAGGAAGCCAGTTCCAGAGGCTTTCTTCTTTTATCCTTAGCATCACCAGGGCTCCTAGAATGGGACTGATGAAGTCATTTTTCTTTCATTGTGGTTTTCTATAATGAAATATGATAAAAATTCATCTTCTCTTGAGCATGCCATTTTTTCCTTGTCAGATCTACAGTCTTTTCTTAACTGAACCAATTTGTTATCTACAAAAACAGTGGCCTTGCACTTCCCTTTTGACTCAAGGAGCTTGAGCTGGCCAAGGGGAGTTTTCTTCTATAAATTTGGTAGCAGATCAGTTCTATCCTTAGCCAAAACACTTGATTTCCTTTCCTTTTTAAAGAATTTGAGAGAGAAAGAAATATCTGTTATTGGTGACCCTCTTGAATACTTCAAGTGATCGTCCTTCAAACATCCTTGAAGAAAATCCTAGGCAAACTGTGTTAGGAGAAACCAATACTAACTTTTCTGTTTGCCCAGGATTGAAGGATACCTTAATCATTAGCAGAAATGAGGATGTGATAATCTGGATATCCCTCATTTAAAAACGTTGTCATGTACGAGTTTGAGGAACCCTCAGAGTCAAGCTGTTTGTATTCTAGCTTGTCTGAAGTAAAAGCCTACTGGCATGTCCTTCAAAGTATTGAATTGTGGGTAATACTGGATTTACTATTAAAATGAGAAAACCAGGGCAAGAAGAGATCTTATAACTTGATGTCCAGCCCTGCCATGATCAAACATTTTATGTATTTTTTCCACTGGCTTTTGCTTGGTGGTACTTGATTTCAGTTCAGTTTACATCTGAACTCCTGTTTATTTTTATGTTTATTCAGATTTATTAAATGAAAGTATGTTAAGCATTTCTTGGGTATAGGAGATGAAGACTCCTTTAAGCTTTCTCAGGCCTTTTCCTCACTGCACCGCACCTTCCACATTATTATAATTGTCTGTTATCATACAGACCACTAGTTCCCCTCAGTATCCTTTTTCCTCTTTCTAACGTACAGATAGAATTTCTAATTTTTAGCTGAGTGTGTGGTTGTTTTGAGAATAAAGGCTGTATTTTCCTGCATTCTTTGCAGCTAGCTGTGGCCCTATGATTCTATTCTGGCCAGTTAGGATGTGAGAGAAAGTGATCTGTGTGGCTTCCAGAAAGAAGGGCGTACCCTTTCTTTTTCCCTTCTTTTACTGTGCCAAGTGGAACGTGGTCATCTTAGAGCTTGTGGACAGTGGCAACCCTCAAAGAATGGTGGTGCAACAAGATAGAAAGAGCCTTGGTCTCTGGACAACCTCATGGAATAAAGCAGTTCTGCCAGCCCTCCACTTAAATCTGGGCTGTTGCATGAGGAGAAATAAACTTAAAATTTAACTCACTACAGATTGGGGTCTTGACTTCATGCATCTGCACCTGTATTCTGTTTACAAACCTGTGGTCTGTCTTCCCAGTGGACTGAGGCTCCTTGAGGATGGGCACTGTATTCTAGTCACCATTTATGTCTGACTGGTTCAGAACTAGTTGGTTGGCTCTGGAGGTGGAACTGGAAACAGATTAGTTTTTTTTCTCCAAATGAAAATGCCTTTTTGATAAGACAGATGTACATAGGGTACAGGTAGAACACAAGCAATCTTTTCTGTTGCCTCTTGCCTTGCTAGACTCACTGGGGAAGAAAGGAAGGGGACGGTCCCTAGGCAGAAAGGCAGGATATGAAATAACCAGGATTTGTCTAGTATCCGTGGTCTACTGGGATGTTGCCATCCTCCTTCTCTGCTGTTGGTATGGATGGAACCTTGCTCTATAAACCCTTGCCCTTTGGCTTAGGGACTCTCCTCTTTCTTCCCCACTAGGTTCAGGAAGGCAAGAGGCAACATAAAGCCCAGGTGCATGTCCTATTGACTTGGGCTGTTCCTCTGGGCTCTCCCTGAATGGGGCCAGCTGCGGGGTTCAGATTCCGGAAAGAATTTGTGCAGGTGGCCTAGGTGGCCTGATTATATCAAGGTAAACAAGTGTTTAGGGGTTGGGTTACACAATCACATGAAGGGCCAAATGCTCAGAAACTGGGACTACCCAGGCAAAAATGACTCATTGATCCCATAAGATATAGGGATCCAAGCCAATTCTATACTTACATTAAAAACACCTTGGGACTTCCCTGGTGGTCCAGTGGTTAAGATTCTGTGCTTCCAATGCAGAGGGCATGGGTTCAATTCTTGGTCAGGGAACTCAGATCCCACATGCTATGCACTGTGGCAAAACAACTAAACAAGAAAAACAAAACAACCCCAACTTGTACCATCATTGTCCAGTTGAGTCATAAGCCATACCAGCTGTTGGCCAAAGAACTTGATATATAGACTATTAACTAGATATAAAGTTAATTAAGTAATCAAAAAGGCAAGAAAAGACACCAAGGCTTCACAGAGATAGCAATTACAGGAAGCAATGACCACTCACAGGGTTTGGGGAGCAAAGACTGGGATTACTGAAATATAGACACTTGGAGGAAGGACCTGTGGAGTGGAGCTCAGACCTGAGAAGGGGGCACAGCTCTGCTGGGACTAGCATATCTGAGCTCAGAGAAGAAACCTTGTGGATTTGGGAACTGGATCACTAGGAAGGAGATAGAGCTGGGATGAGGCTAGTACTGTATATGTTGGGAAAACCGCAAACTGCATTTAAATGTGGAAAGTCATATTGAGTAGACAAAAAAAATAGGCAACCAAAGAGATATCTCTACTGCTATGATCACCTCCACGACAGCCACCACCACTGTTTATTGGACAGCTACAGTGTTCTATATACAGAGCAGGTCCTTTATGTATATAGCCCCTCTCAGAACATTATACATGACACTCACCATTTTGTGGATGAAAGGAAGCTGATGCTTAGAAAATTTAACACTTGCTCAAAGTCATGGAGCTAATCTGTCTGAGTTCAGGCCCATGCACTTTGTACTTTACCTCCTGGGTGGGGAGTCTTCTCTTTTGACAGTGCATGTTAATTAAGGCTCACAGATGTCCCAGTGAAGGAGCAACCGGAAGAGTGCATGACTTTTTAAATTGACCTTTGGTCACATTGGCTGACTTAATGTTTTTATAATGTTGAAGTTGCATTTTTATGATCCAGTCAGTGGAATGAGATTAATGAACCAGAACGTTCCTCGTATGGGCTGAATGTGACTGCTGAGGTGAAATGAGGAAGGCTGATTTATTTAACTGGAAGAGGGCTGCGTGAGCTCCTGCCAGGGAGACCAAAATCCACCTTCATATATTTTCAATTCAGTGTGGCCAAGCATCTGTAAAATCAGAAACCTACAAAACATTTTTGCATCCATTCTTTTACTTTGTATTGTTAAAGTTAAAAAATCATTTACAATGGGCTTGCCACTAGCTATTAAAGACATTAAGTGTATGGGTAAGCAGTAATCAAAAGCATTGAAACAATTTACCCGTTAAAAAAAAATTGTTTAACTGTTCCGCAGCACGCAGGATCTTCGATTTTTGCTGAGACATGTAGGATCTTTTTTAGTTGTGGCATGTGGGATCTAGTTCCTAGACCAAGGGTCAAATCCACCTACAAATGCAGGAGACACGAGTTCTATCTCTCGTTCAGGAAGAAACCCTGGAGAAGGAAATGGCAATCCACTTCAGTATTCTTTTTTTTCTTTTTCACTTCAGTATTCTACCTGGAGAATCCCACGAACAGAGGAGCTGGGTGGTCTACAGTGTGTGGGATCACAAAGATTCAGATACAACTTAGTGACTAAAACAGCAATATTTAAAATGTCCTCTATCTCTTATAGAGTGCATGCATTTACACACAGACACATAATTAAAATGCTCTGTACTTAAAATGTGGCTCATCTATTCAGTGAGGAAACTTAGAGGCATTAATACGGAGCTTGGTTTCATCTCTTATTTTTTGAAATCAAGATTTGGAAGAACCTAATTCTCCACAAACATAGCTTCTCTACTCATATATTCTCTTTGCCTTAAAAAAAATAATTATAGTTGATTTATACTGTTGTTTTAATTTCTGAGGTATAGCAAAATAAGTCAATTATACATATAAAGATATACCTGTATATTCCTTTTCATAATCTTCTCCATTATGGTTTATCATAGTATACTGAATATAGTTTCCTGTGCTATACAGTAAGACCTTGCCATTCATCTGTTTTGTTTTTTTTTTTAATATATCTAGCCTGATTTAATCTTGATCTTAGTATACTTCACTAGGCTGGGGGTGGGGAGTGTTCAGTTCAGTCACTCAGTCATGCCTGACTCTCAACCCCGTGAACCGCAGCACACCAGGCCTCCCTGTCCATCACCATCTCCTGGAGTCCACCCAAACCCATGTCCATTGAGTCGGTGATGCCATCCAACCATCTTATCCTCTGTTGTCCCCTTCTCTCACCTTCAATCTTTCCCAGCAACAGGGTCTTTTCAGATAAGTCAATTCTTCGCATCAGGTGCCCAAAGTATTGGAGTTTCAGCTTCAACATCAATTCTTCCAATGAACACCCAGGACTGATCTCCTTTAGGATGGACTGGTTGGATCTCCTTGCAGTCCAAGGGACTCTCAAGAGTCTTCAACACAACAGTTCAAAAGCATCAATTCTTCAGCGCTCAGCTTTCTTCACAGTCCAACTCTCACATCCATACATGACCACTGGAAAAAACCATAGCCTTGACTAGACGGACCTTTGTTGGCAAAGTTATGTCTCTGCTTTTTAATATGCTGTCTAGGTTGGTCAGAACTTTCCTTCCAAGGTACTCTCAAGGCACCTGAAAAATATTTATTTGACTTGAGTCTCCCCGTTATACTCCTTCAATCAGTGGCTGGCTGTCACAAAGGCCTTAGAGACTGTGGTGTTTATAGGTCAGTATTGGTGTTGTCCCCTTCAGTCTCCTGCTCAGGGTGGGAAGTCATATATTGTTCCACCCTCCTCATCAGGGTGAGCACCCAGACCAACATGGGTCAGGCTGCAGATTAATCAATGGCCTATTGTTGTTGTTCAGTTACTAAGTTGTGCCTGACTCTTTGTGACCCCGTGGAATAAGATGGCTCAATACCAAGGATCTTCCCAGACTGCCCTTACTGGCCTGATGGCAGTGACACTGCAGAAAGCCATTTCTTTGGCTTTAAGAGAAAGGATCAAGATGTAGAGAGAGTCAGTTGGTTGTGGGAGTAGGAGCTGAGAATACATCTAGAGGGCAGTCTGCCATGGAGCCTCAAAGCCACAAGTAAGCTAAAGTCAGAAGGCAGAGAAAAGGGACGTGGAGTGCCTGAACATGGGAACAGGTGTTCCTTGAGGTTTCCAGGCCAGAGCATTTGGGAAACACCACATCCATATCCTCCCTTGGAAAGTCACAGGGTACATTAGTACTTTAAAGATTCTGAAGATCCCACAGGAATAAACTTGTCTCAAAACTCTTAACTTGTTGTAGCCCCACATTCCAGGAAACAAACTCACTCAGAAGGACAATGCAGATAGTGGAGTGCAGTTTATTACACCGGCAGTCCCAAGGGAGAATCTCGTCTTAGCCAAGGACCCTGACCACTTTTGTGAAAACCTTATATACCCTAAGCATAGGTGCCCAAACCCACCTCCCCAAATTCCCTGAAACTAGTCTGAACAAAGGAAAAAGAAAGATACAATCAAAGTTAACCCGGGATTCATATGCCTTAAGCCTAGGTAGTTAACAGTGGACAATTATCAATAATCTTGTGGTCATATCCAAATAAGCATAATAGAATGTATGATTCTATTCAGTTACACAGATAATTAGGGTATTCTTTTTGGCGATGGAGAGCCCTGGGGCTCTTCCTTCCGGGGGCCTGGTTTTCCAGGTGGTTTGTCGTTTCCATAGATACTGGGCAGGTAGCTCAAAGTCCACAGTCTGGCCCAAGATGGAGTCCTGCCTTAAAGATAGAGCCTGTTCTGTTTCCTCCTTCAAACTGTGTTTCCGAGATGTGTTTGACAACAGAACCCCCACCTGTTCGCGATTACTGTGTTCCAGGGAACAAGGTTGGGAGTGGGAGCTGGCATGCGGGCGGAAGCCAAAGGAGAAACGGCGGCAGGAGCAGAGATGCAGTTCAGACCTCCTGGTCATCAGGCCTGTTCCACACTCTGAACTGCACTCCAGTCGCCATGCGCCGAGGTCCGCCCTTGGGCTGCCGTGCTTTATTAAAGTCCCTTGTTTCCACCACTATTCTTATCCCAAACCTCCATTGATTAAGATGGATTGAATGAGTTTTTTTACTTGTAACTATCAACCCTGGGATTTCTTTGGAAGGAATGATGCTAAAGCTGAAACTCCAGTACTTTGGCCACCTCATGTGAAGAGTTGACTCATTGGAAAAGACTCTGATGCTGGGAGGGATTGGGGGCAGGAGGAGAAGGGGACGACCGAGGATGAGATGGCTGGATGGCATCACGGACTCGATGGACGTGACTCTGAGTGAACTCCAGGAGATGGTGATGGACAGGGAGGCCTGGCGTGCTGCAATTCATGGGGTCGCAGAGTCGGACACAACTGAGTGACTGAACTGAACTGAACTGAAGAGACTGTGAAGAAAGCTGAGCGCCAAAGAATTGATGCTTTTGAACTATGATGTTGGAGAAGACTCTTGAGAGTCCCTTGGATTGCAAGGTGATCCAACCAGTCCATTCTGAAGGAGATCAGCCCTGGGTGTTCTTCGGAGGGAATGATGCTACAGCTGAAACTCCAGTACTTTGGCCATCTCACGTGAAGAGTTGACTCATTGGAAAATACTGTGATGCTGGGAGGGATTAGGGGCAGGAGGAGAAGGGGACGACAAAGGATGAGATGGCTGGATGGCATCACCGACTCGATGGACATGAGTTTGAGTGAACTCTGGGAGTTGGTGGTAGACAGGGAGGCCTGGCATGCTGCAATTCATGGGGTCGCAAAGAGTCAGACACGACTGAGTGAACTGAACTGAACTGAAGAGGCTGACTGGAGAAGGCAGTGGCAACCCACTCCAGTACTCTTGCCTGGAAAATCCCATGGACAGAGGAGCCTGGTAGGCTGCAGTTGATGGGGTCGCACAGAGTTGGACACAACTGAAGCGACTTAGCAGCAGCAGCAGCAAGAGGCTGATGAATGTAACTAGATGTTAGCTGTCTCCCCAGATAGTACAACTGGTGACAAATGTTCCCATTAATTCTTCCTTGTGAGATGTTGGACCACCTATGTGGGACATGCTAAGAGACTGTGGATCTGGTGTGGACAGTATTTGCCCTCATGTTCTCCAGGTGAGGGGGAAGAGGAGGGACAATGCCATCGGGGTGGACAGTGAGACTCCTGTGGAGAGATGGTTGTCAGTGTGTGTTCCTTGGGGATGGGGGAGAGAGCTCCCTGGGTAGTAAGCCAAATCTTGGGGTCATCAGAGTTTCAGCTGGAAGGATTGGTACCTGTTTCTCACAAAAGCAGGGAAGAACTTTTGTACTCTATTATAAGTCAATCACTAGAGGAGTGTTACCTTTCAGATTAAATTATTCACAATGGCCCATCTCTGGGAACCCTGCCTCCCAGGCAATGAGCTTTAAGCTAAAATACCCTTGTTAACTCACCAGAGAGCCTGATCAGGCCTACCTGCACAACTGGGGACAGGAAGAAATAACACCGATTGGAAATAGGAAATGCTTGACTTTACCTCTGGCCCTTTTAGTATAAAAGAAGCCTGGAAAAAAAAAAAAAATGAAGCCTGAATTCTAACTCAAGGCCATACTGGTTCTTTGGGGGCACAAGTTCACCGTCCTCTTGGTCTGATGGCTGTCAGAATAAGGTGGCTGTTTCTTGCCCCAACAACTCTGTTCTGTGGCAAGCATTGGCCAGCTTGGACTGGGTAGTAGTACCATCTGTACTGGCAACTACATCAGGTCCTCAGCGAGGAGGAAGTTTCCCCTTTGAGGAGGAAGTGTTGGTAATTGTGCATCTGCTGTGCCAAGGTCTGCTTTCAGATTACAAGTCCAGCAGTGGAAGAAGACTTCACTGTCCCCACCTCTTTCCCCTCCCAGCTCTCTTGGCCCCCAGGGGATCCAGAGGCTGCAGAGGGCATGGCAGAGGAGGCACTGAAGGGAGTGGCCCATGCACCCCATTCTCAGCAGTTTGCCCAGCAAAGGTAGGTCCCAACTGGAGGAAGAGAGAAGATTTAAGTGAAAGAGTTTGGAGATTGGCTTTTTGACCAGACTAGAATTTTTGTCTAAAATGACCAATGCCCTTTAATGTCTCTGGGCCTCAGGCTGCCGTGGAGAATGTCTGTTGTTGGTCAGTCACTCAGTTGTGTCTGACTCTTTGAGATTCCATGGACTGCAGCATGCCAGGCTTCTCTGTCCTCTATCTCCTGGAGTTTGTTTAAACTCATGTCCATTGAGCCGGTGATGCCATCCAACCATCTCATCTGTCACCCGCTTCTCTTCCTGCCCTCAATCTTTCCCAGAGAAAGTCTACATGTGAGCTTTGCAGAGGTCATGCCTTTGGCTCATTCAATCATGCACTCTGCAGACCAGGAGTAGGACAAAGCTAAACATCAGTACAAAGGGTTTATAAGTATTTACACTGCTTCCTAAGTAACTATGCATGGGCCAATTCTAACAAAAGATTTTGGACACTTATATTGCACACCCAATTAACACAATCAATTCATATGTGTTCAATCACTGAACATTGTTAAACACCTTAGCTGAATACTGGGGCTGTGAGGATGAATAAAAATTGCTTCCTATTCTCAGAAACATGCAGTCTAGTGTGAAAAGCCTTAGTCCTGCCTAAGGCTTTCCTCCTTGAGATTGCAGAAGAATCACAGTGCTGTTGGTTTAATTTTTATTTATTTATTTATGGATACTCTGGGTCTTCATTGCTGCACACAGGCTTTCTCTAGTTACAGTGCTGTTGGTTTAAATGCATTGTCATCCCTAAAGTCTGATTTGGTAGCTTGGAACCTAGGAATCTGCATTTTAACAAGCACTTTGTTCTAAAGCCACTGATGGAGAAATAATCTAGCCTTTTCATCAATACCACATACCAAGGCAGAGTTTACTGCATTAGGACATGCATTATTGAAAGCCACAGGGTTTATCCCAGAGTCAGGACAGTATTACCTACTTGGATAGAACAAAGTTTCTGCCTTTTCTTTATTACAACAAACGAATTCAGCTGGATAGATTCTCATCAAATTGGAGGAGCATGTTTGGACTTGTCTGACTTAAAAGACGGGGTAAAAGAAATGAACTTTGGGAATTCCTAAGGAGGAGGCCCTTAGCAGAGAGGCAGCCATTTTTAGAGCGGTATCAGGCGCTGAATTCTGACAATGCTGCTTCTCCCAAGGTGTGTTGGGCTTAGGGTGGAAGCAGCAGGAGTTTATTGATTTAATGGTGGTTAATGATTGATGTTAATAACCTTGGGGAGGCCAGGTACCTGACAACAGACTTTTCACCAAAAAAAGTATGCAGGAGAAAATGCCTGTGAACACAGAATTTTAATCCCCATTCAGCTATTTGTCATGGAAATTTGGCCAATGTTTCTTGTCTTCTCTCTTTTCCTGATTATATAATTAGGACAGTGCTGACTGTTTTTTGTAAGGTTTTTCTTAAGGAGTAATGAATCAAACACCATGTTAGCACTTGGAAACTTTATAAAGACGAGGTTTTTTTGTATGTTAAAAATGCAGAATAAGCAGATAAGTGAGATTTTACTGCAAGATCGTGGATTTGGTTTAATCTGATTTATAGTGTATTGCTCATTTCCTTTATAATCTGTTTTGATGACTCAGTTTATGAGAGTGATGCAGTTTTGAAATTACATGTGATTAGATTTAGAAAAAAATATCTAATGTGGGAACTAGGGCAATTAGAAAGCATAGGATAGGCAAAGTTTTTAGAAAGCCCAATAGGACTTTGAGAGATAAAGCAAACATGGAGAAGTATGCTAAGCAATTGACTATAGACTTATAAATAGAGGAGTCCATTCTCTTTTGGTTATTAATTTGCTAAGGGGCCTTGAGCCATGAATATAGATGAAATCTATGAAAAATCGACACATTCAAATCGGGGCAATATATCATCACACCTAAGAGATGGTGCAATATGAAAGCCTTAAATACTTAGCATAATGCTATGCCATATAATTACATGTATGGCATTATCTTTAATAGGAGTTGATTAATGAGCGCTGACATAAAGCAGGGATGAATATTAGCTATTCAGACACTGATGTTCAGAGAGCCACCTTCATAGTCATTTTCCCTCTAAGTCCTATTCCTTAAGGATTATAGAAATGTCAATTGTTTTTACAGAGTTTTCATTTCAAGAAGCAGTTATTCATAATCTCCAGAGAACCCTTCCCTAACAGACTACAATAAAACTTAGACTTGATGGTGGTGACAGTTTAGACCTAAAATACTGCCTTCACAGTTTAAGTAATTATTCTGCTATGTCTGTGCAAGGGACTTTCAAATTGTTCACTTCATTCCTGGCTTATCTCTCATCTCTACCACTTGACTAGTTTCTTGTCCCTTACAGTTGAAGGCAGGAGGCTGAATTTCTAATTTCCCCCTTAAAATTTTCCTGCTCATTAGTTAGTACTACTTCCGTGGTTATTCATCTGAATTAGTTTTTAAGCAAATTCTTCTCAACGGTCATCTCTGGCTGTCCATTTCTTTTTTCATTTCAGCACTGAATAGCTGCTCGCCACTGGTCCATCCTGGGATTTGAATATTCTTATCTGGGATTTGAATGTTCTCATCTGGGATTTGAATGTTCTCATCTCTTTCTCTGTTTCTGTACTTTCTCCCTCAAAGGTGATTCTCTTTTTCTTTTTTTGATTCTCTTTTTCTCTCTGTGTATATATGAGAGAATTTTTATGAGCAGTTTTAGGTTCACAGCAAAACTGAATGGAAGGCATAGAGTTTCCTCATATTCCCCCTGTTCCCACACACATACAGCCTACTCTGTTATCAATATCTCCCAGTTGGGTGGTACATTTGGTACAACTGATGAAACTACACTGACACATCATAATCACTCGGAGTCTGTCGCTTATGTTAACTCTTGGTTTTGTACATTGTTTGGGTTTGGATACATGTCTAAGGGCATATATCCATTGTATAGTATCATTCAGAGCACTTTCACCTCTCTAAAAATTAACTGGGCTCCACCAATTCATCCCTCCCACCCCTTGTCAGTTTTTAAAATCAATAATTGTTGAGTGTCTGCCACCTCTAGGAATGGACTAGTTCCTTAAAAAAACAAACTAAAAATAAAGTTTCATGTTATTAAGAATCCTCCATCTGAGGGAAACCAATTACATAAACAAATAACCTAATGTAGTAAGCTAAATTGCTTTAAAATGGTTGTGTGTCAGTGTCAATGGGGCCATAGGAGAAGTGGAGCTCAGAAGTTGACCTGGGCAGCGTTCTCACACACCTATCTTCTCCAGTAGGATTGTTTGTAGGCAGTGTGGAGGGCGGTTGGTCTGGGGATTGGTCCAGTTTGCAGAGCGTGGCATGCGAGCTCAGAGGATGGCATGTGTAAATGCCCAGCAGCTGTGGAGGATAAGGGGTGCTCAGAGTGACCACAGGAGCATAGCATATTCGAGGAACTGACTGCAACCGTGGGCTGCCGAAGGAGACGAGCCTTGAATGAAGGCGGGAACAAAGGTCGTCAAAGATTTCAAATGTCATGCAAAAGAAGTTAATTAGATTTTCCTGGAGGCACTAAGGAACCAGTGAATAATTTTGAGCAGTGTACTGAGAGTTTTTTAAAAATTGAAGTACAGTTGATTTACAATGTGTTAGTTTTAGGTGTACAGCAAAGAGATTCAGATATATACACACACACACACACACACACACACACACATATATATATATATTCTTTTCCCATATAGGTTATTATGAAATATTGAATATAGTTCCCTGTAAGAAAAATCTACAAATCTACTCTGATGGAAGGGTGGAAAATAGATGGCAGCAAGACTGAAGACAAGAAAGTCCAATGTGGATGCTTTAATTTGGGAGACAATAATGTTTAGTTTGGGAGACAAAGACAGCAAGAATAGTGCAGTGGGGAGGAGATGGAGAAGAGAGACTGATGAAGTACACAGAATTTGGTGTTGGGGAAAGAAAGAGGGAAGTTTCTGGCTTGGTCAACTTGACATTACTAGGTTGACATGCTAAGATAGAGAAGATAGAAAAAGCAGCAGGATTTTTTTTGAGCGGGGGAAGGCTGGCAGGCATTGAAAAGGGGAAAGATGTGTTTGGCTTTGAATAATGTGAGTGTGAGGAGCTGCTGGAACATTTAGGTGTGAATGTTGAGTAAAAGGGGAGCTGCACAGTTCTGGAGCCAAGAAGAGAGTTCTAAGCTGGAGATACTGATCAGGGAGTTCTGCTTGTCCATAGGTGTGGTACATAAATGTGAGTAGAGCAGATAAGTATGAGTAGGGTTGAGTTAGAAGAGTCAGAAGACAAGAGGGATAAGAAGGGAGCTCCAGGCTATAGACACCAGGTGAGTTCAACTCTTAGTATTTCAACTTCTCTCAAGAGCAAGAAGATCTTCGTAGACAATGATGATATTATGAGTTTTTGTTTTGTTTTAATTTTTGTTAGAGTAAAGTTGACTTAAATGTTGTGTTAGTTTCAGGTATACAGCAAAGTGAGTTAGTTACACATACACATATATCAGGGCTTCTTAGGTGGTGCTAGTGGTAAAGAACCTGCCTGCCAATGGAGGAGACATTAAGAGACTTGAGTTTGATTCCTGAGTTGGGAAGATCCCTTGGAGGAGGGCAATCACTCCAGTATTCTTGCCTGGAGAACCCCATGGACAGAGGAACCTGGTGGGCTACAGTCCATGGGGTAGCACAGAATTCAACACTACTGAAGCTACTTAGCACATACGCAAACATATATCAACTCTTTTTTTATATTCTTTCTCCATATAGTTAATTACAGATTATTGAGTAGAACTTCCTATATTATACAGTAGGTCCTTCTTAGTTATCTATTTTATAAATAGCGATGTGCATGACACTGTTTTTACACTTCAATTTATTATTTCAATAACATTCAAAATCTTGTCTATACTCAAATTCCTAAAACTGTTCTTTTAAGAGGTTTTTTAAAATCTAGGCTCCACTAAAGTTTCATGCTTTGCACTTGACTGTTACCTTTCTGTTTCCTCAGGCTAGAAAGTCTCCCTTCTTCTCCCTCCACCTCCCTCTGATCTCCATGACATTGAGGGCTTTGAGGGTCCAGGCCAGTTGTTCTACAGGACACTACACATTCTGGACCATGGTGAGATTTAGGTCAGTTATGTCCACTAGCTCATCAGTAAGTGATGTTTTTACCTTCTACTGCATCATGTCAGACAGGTTCTAATGTCAGGAACAGGCCCTTTATATGATTAGATTTTTAACTATAATTTTATGAGAAACTGCCTAAATTATTGGATCTGACAAATATGCATATTTGGATCATATATATATATTCTAATCCCAAAGGAAGGCAATGCCAAAGAATATTCAAACTACTGCACAATTGCACTCATTCATATGCTAGCAAAGTAATGCTCAAAATTCTCCAAGCCAGGCTTCAACAGTATGTGAACCATGAACTTCCAGATGTTCAAGCTGCATTTAGAAAAGGCAGAGGAACCAGAGATTAAATTGCCAACATCCGCTGGATCATTGAAAAGGCGAGAGAATTCCAGAAAAACATCTACTTCTGTTTTATTGACTACACCAAAACCTTTGATTGTGTGGATCACAACAAACTGTGGAAAATTCTTCAAGAGATGAGAATACCAGACTACCTTACCTGCTTCCTGAGAAATCTGTATGCAGGTCAATAAGCAACAGTTAAAACTGGACATGGAAAAACAGACTGGTTCCAAATCGGGAAAGAAGTACATCAAGGCTGTATATTGTCACCCTGCTTATTTAACTTACGTGCAGAGTACATCATGTGAAATACCAGGCTGGTTGAAGCCCAAGCTGGAATCAAGATTGCCAGGAGAAATATTGATAACCTCAGTTATGCAGATGACACCACCCTTACGGCAGAAAGTGAAGAAGAACTGAAGAGCCTCTTGATGAAAGTGAAAGAGGAGAGTGAAAAAGTTGGCTCAAGACTCAACATTCAGAAAACGAAGATCATGGCATCTGGTCCCATCACTTCATGGCAAATAGGTAGGGAAACAATGGAAACAGTGAAAGACTTTGTTTTCTTGGGCTCCAAAATCACTGCAGATGGTGATTGCAGCCATGAAATTAAAAGACACCTCCTCCTTGGAAGAAAAGTTTTGACCAACCTAGACAGCATATTAAAAAGCAGAGACATTACTTTGCCAACAAAGGTCCATCTAGTCAAGGCTATGGTTTTTCCAGTAGTCATGTAAAGATGTGAGAGTTGGACTGTAAAGAAAGCTGAGCACTGAAGAATTGATGCTTTTGAACTGTGGTGTTGGAGAAGACTCTTGAGAGTCCCTTGGGCTTCAAGGAGATCCAACCAGTCCATCCTAAAGGAAATCAGTCCTAAATATTCATTGGAGGGACTGATGCTGAAGCTGAAGCTCCAATACTTTGGGCACCTGATGCAAAGAACTGACTCATTTGAAAAGACCCTGATGGTGGGAAAGATTGAAGGTGGGAGGAGAAGGGTATGACAGAGGATGAGATGGTTGGATGGCATCACTGTTGCAGTGGACATGAGTTTGAGTAGGCTCCAGGAGCTGGTGATGGACAGGGAAGCCTGGTGTGCTGCAGTCCATGGGGTCGCAAAGAGTTGGACATGACTGAGCAGCTGAACTGATACACACACACACACACACACACACATCCTGGTATTTTCTACAAAGTGATACATATTCTGCATCTCTCATCTTTAAAATACAGCCTAGTCTAAGTCAACTTTGCAGGCTTCCCTGGTGGCTCAGATGGTTAAAAAATAATCTGCCTCCAATGAAGGAAACCTGGTTTGAAGAACTGACCTGGTTTGAAGAACTTCCTCGGTTGGGAAGATCCCCTGGAGAAGAGAATAGCAACCTACTCCAGTATTTGTGCTTGGAGAATTCCATGGACAGAGGATCCTGGCAGGCTACAGTCCATGGGGTCACAAAGCGCTGGACACTACTGAGTGACTGATACTTTTCTAAATCAACTTTGCAGCTGTTAATTTCATTTTTTTTCTTGATTCTATTTTCCCATAGAAACCTGTGTTGCAAATAGCTTGTTCTGAGTGAGGCCTGGTGGGGTTCAGTGAAATTCAAAGCCTTACTTGGGTCAATCTGGTTCACTGATATAGTTATGTTTCTGTCTCACCAACCATTGTCCCCTAGAATTGTGATAGATAAGGCCATATTTGAGGGATGGACACAGAGAGAGTTGCCTGCTGAGAAGACTGAAAGGAGCAGCCAGAGACTGGGGAGGTGAATTAGAGATAAGAGAATATTTAGATTGGTTAGGACCCTTTTGGGGTGACAGGTGACAGAAGCCTAGTGCAAACTGGTGGGAGAAAATTAGAAATGTATTTTAAAGATATAAGGGAGTCAGGCATGTAGGTATGAGCATGTAATTGAAATGTGTTACCAAACATTGTGGGAGATCCAAGGAATTTTTTGTTTTCCCCCTCTAATGAAAAATTCTCAGGGAAATCACTGATAGGTACTGCTTCGTGAGGCCCGTCTCTGGGCTGATTGACCGCGGTGGGGAAGGTGGGGAGGTGGAGGCATGTATGTACAAAAACATGGAGCTGGGGCCCAGGAGAGTGGTTTGAACATTTCCTAGGGAAGGAAAAATTGTTTATCAGACTCTCTGAAGGCTTTATTGCTGTGACATCAAGATATTTGAGGACGTTTTAGTCTACTGGGGATAGGTCACTGTGAGATACAGCAGGAAGTCAAATGAGAGAGAAAAGTGTATCCCCTGAGCGTGGCATTTGAAATGTCAGTGGTAACTTCAACAGGATTGGCCTTTCTTATGGCTCAGCAGTAAAGAATCCTCCTGCAATGCAGGAGACACAGAAGATGTGGATTCGATCCCCAGGTCAGGAAGATCCCCTGGAGTTGGAAATGGCAACTCACTCCAGTATTCTTGTCTGGGAAATCCCATGGACAGAGGAGCCTGGCGGGCTACAGTCCACTGGGTAGTAAAAGAGTGAGACACAACTGAGCGCTTAAGCATACACACTACAGGATTAGTTTTGGTGGAGTGAGGGCGGTGGCTAGAGGAGGAAATAGGAGATAGGGAGCGGAGAGGTGTGTATGCTAGAAACTTGCTTGGAAAGGAAGGAGAGGTGTCCACGACAGCTAAGGTCTGAGATGGAAGAGACCTCCGTCTCTTCGGAACGACAGAAAGCAGGGCTTTCTTTCCTGGGCTCAGTGAGCCTAAGAATCTATCAGCCCCTTAGGAATGACATGCAGAACTTACCTGCTTCTCAAAGAAAGAGCCTTTTGAGCCACAAACTTTAGAATCATGGTGGTGAAACAAATGTGGCAATAGAAAGGGAAAGGTGAAAGAAATAGAGATGATAAATAACTGGCACATGCCTTTGAAGAGGAGGGGAAGGTGGAAACCAGAGCTCAAAGGAAATTATTAGCCTTTGTGGGAAGAGGTTTATGTTTTTTTTTTTTCTGCAGAGACTGTAGGGAAGTTGTGAAATCCAGGGCAGATGCACACACCTTTGTAGGTAGCATGGCAGGGAACTGTGCGCATTCCATTTCTCTCTCATTTCTTGGTCCGTCTTGGTTTGGTATCAGGATAAAAACTCTTTCTATGGATAACTGCTTGAGAGATGGTCATAATCTGTTCTCTTTCTTGGGCTTGCCATTGGGCTTTCTGCCTCCATGATTGCTCCTGACCGATGTGCTCTGCTGCTTGTACCTGACATGTTAGAACCTGACCTGTGCTGGAGCTGTTCCCCTGCCCTGCCCCTAAGACCTTCTACAGGTCACTCAGTACTCTTTGTGGGTGAAACTGACAAGTGTGAGCAATTAATCATGCCTTTTCCCTTTCCTGAAGGTAAGCTTTATTCAGGGCTTTCCCCCAGTTTGGGGCTTCTTGTGTTGGAGTCTCCTGACAAAGAGTGAGTTAATAGGCATGCTTCAAGAGAGTAGGTGTTTATGTGGCTGAACAGTTATTGAAGTTTATTATAATAATTTACAATGAGTGACCTCTGTTTCTTAAATGATCTCAAGCCAGAAGGCAGGAAAAGTATGGCCTCTGAGCCTGGAGTTCAGGATCTAGAATCTGAAGTTCTCTTCTCATGGGATGATTTCAGTTCAGCCTTTTAGATTTTCCAAGCCTTAACTTTACCATCTGCCAATGCAAATAATATTTTCCACTTATGTAATGGGGGACTGTGTCTTCATTTTCAGAGAGGTACCATGAAAGTAGCCTGTTGAACATGTTACTGTTAGAACTGGAAACCCTAATAGGCCACTCCTGTGATCTGAAAGTTCTTCAGGTTGCAATTGTGGAAGAACCGGTTTCTGAAAGAAAAGCTTTGTGACATTCTTTGGAAAATCGTACTCATAGAAAATACTCATACACCAGACAGAGTGTGTTGATTTTTAGTTTAAGGGCATTTTTGATTTTAGGAGCATGTATTTTCCTACTTTTGATTTTCACAAACCCTCACTACTGCTTAGCTTTCTGTGCTACCGAGATTCTCTTTAAAAATAATAATACTTTGAGTCAGACAGAGAAAGACAAATACTATATGTATGTATGTGTGTGTGTGCTTAATCGTGTCCAACTTTTTGCGACCCCATGGACTGTAGCCCACCAGGCTCCTCTGTTCATGGAATTTTCTAGGCAAGAATACTGGAGTGGGTTGCCATTTCCTCCCCCAGGGATCTTCCTGACCCAGGGACCAAACGCCAGTCTCTTGCATCTCTTGCATTGACAGAGGGATCCTTTACCACTGCGCCACCTAGGAAGCCCCAAATACTGTGTGCTATCATTTATATGTGGGATCTAAACAATTTGACAAACTAGTGACCATAGCAAAAAAGAAACAAACTAGTGAATATAACAAAAAAGACTCCGAGATATAGGGAACAATCTAGTGGATACCAGTGGGGAGAGGGAAGGAGGGAGGGACAATATAGGGATGGGGATTCAGAAATACAAACTATAATGTATAAAACAAGCCATTAGGATATATTATACAACATGGGGAATCTAGCCAAAATTTTATATCTATAACCTTTAAAAACTGTGAATCATTATTGTATACCTGTAACTTTTATAATATTGTATAGCAATGATATTTCAGTTGAAAATGGAATAATACTAAATCAGTGATCATTAGACCACCTGAGACTTAGGGGTATTTCCTTTTTTTAAAAAAATGTGTTGCATTCAATTTATTTTTAAATTGTTTTCACTTTGAAAAATGGTGGCTGGGGTAGGGGGTGGGGAGGGAGAATCTGGGAGTCTGGGACTGACCTGCACGCACTGCTATGTTTAAGATGGATCATGAATGAGTACCTAATACATAGCAAACCAACAACAAATCCAAACAAACAAACAAACCTTGGAACCAAAAAAAAAAAAAAAAACCTGTGGTAAAATATATATAATCCTCTTAGCCCTTTTTAAGTGTACAGGCCAGTGGCATCAGTACATGAGCATTCTTGTGCAACCATCAGCACCCTCCATCTCTAAAATTAGCTGTACTACTACACTATCAGTTTACTGGCTTTGGTAATTCCTTCTGCCAGGGATCTGTAGTCAGGAGGCAGACTGAGTGACTCCTTGCTCCTAGGAAGCCTCTTTGTTTTTTTTTCCCTAAGGAATGATTCTGAAATGAAATGAGAAGGTCCTAGAAGAGGCCCCCCTACCCCCACCATTGGAGACAGACCTTATCAGGGTCCACAGTAGTGCGTTACAGCCCAGCCTCCAGATCCTTACAGGTGTGGTTTGGCTGACAGACAAAGTGGGTTCTATTTGGAGGGCAGAGGAGAGTTCCCAGATTTCTGTAACAACTGGAACTGCAGAGCTGGAGGATGTTTGGTGCTGAGTGACGTGGTGGCAGCCGTGTTGATGGCCTGAGTTGGCTGCTGAACCTGCCTGAGTCGGTTGCTGAAGCTGCCTGTGTGATGCTGCTCAGAAGTGGTAAGAGGGAGTAGGGAGGGGACTGGGAGGGGACGGGGTGGCACAGGACCTGTCCACAGGGAGTGAGAGGGGCACTGACCCGACGTGCTGACTGGAGGCAAGACAGCACATCCAGACGGTTGAAGTCAGCTTCATATTCGGTTGTAAACTTCCCCTTTCTTCCCGTGCAAGCTGAGAGATGTCCTCAGCAGGACAGGAGAGCAGGGTGGAGAGTAGTTTAGAAATTTCAAGCATAGAACTCCGATGGGCTTCAGCTCTTTCCTGATGATTCAGTCTTCCTCTGGAATTACATGAATGGAAAATACCATCTCCACAATGGTTTGCTCAATACTCGTTCCCTAAAGATGCCCTTGTTCCAAAAGTGATCTCATTCGTACTCACCTTTGTTTTATCGAAGTGTGCTATGACGTGTTATAAAGCTCACAATTTACAGCCAGTACTGAAGGTCAACACAACGAAGAGAGGACGCTGGTGTCCTCCTGAGTTAAATATCTTTGGAGGACTGGGTTGTTTCGCCCTTTAAAAAAAAATTATTTTTTGTTGCACTGGGTCTTCTTTGACGCATTGGGGCTTTCTCTAGTTGCGGCGAGCAGGCGCTGCTCTTTGTTGCGGTGCACAGGCTTCTCATTGCTGTGGTTTCTCTTGTTGTGGAGACAGGCTCTAAGGTGTGCATGTTTCCGTAGTTGCAGCCTGCTGGCTCTAGATCACCGACTCAGGAGTTGTGGCGCATGGGCTTGGTTGCTTCGCGGCATGTGAAATCTGAGATTCGAAGGGATCGAACCCATGTCCCCTCATTGGCAGGTGGATTTTTATCTGCAGCACCACCGTGGAAGTTTTGTTTTTCCCTTTGATGTGAGGATAAAAGTTTGCCCTTTGTATTTGTGGAGAAAATTTCCTGTGGCATTGCCTGGGAGCTCTGCCAGGGAGGGAAATGGATGTCCTTCTCATTGAGTTAAAGGGTCCAGGCAAGTGAGTTCAAGGTCATGGATTCAATACCCCCTGGACTAGTCTCCTTAGAGGGCCAGGACAGCCTGCTTCTGCTCCAGTGAATAGCCAGTCACTCACTGTTTCTGTAGTGTCATGATGGATGTGTGTACCAAGTCCATTGCTCAGCTCCCCTTCTGTGTCATGGGAAGCCTGGTTGTGGGATGGAGAATGTGACTTCCTTATTTGTCTATGTTGAATTATGAGAAACCAGTAAGGAAACATTATGTTAGGTCCATACCGATAAAGGGAAATTTAGACTGAAAGAGGCTTGGTCAGGGGTTGATTGGCATGTCAGACTGTGCCTCTGTCCACCTTTCTTCCTTTCTCCCTCGTGTCTCTGTCTTTGTCTCTCCGTCTCTCTTTCCGTCTCTTTACCTGGCTGTAACTCTCTGTCCTGTGTTTTTCTGTGTACGTCTCAGTATGCTTATCTCTGTCTTGTTTCTCTGAGCAGATGTTGAACTCCATTTGTGTGCCAAGTGCTATGCTAGATTCTGAGAGTCTAAAGGCAAATAAGACCCTGTGAATAATAACAGTAACAGTAGCAACTGGCATTGTTGTTAGTTACTTAACATGGATCAGACTCTGTATTAAGAACTTTATTCCGTTATTGCATTTAATCCTCGCAATAGCAGTATGTGATGGTTACAGCATTACCCATTTCACAGGTAAGGAATCTGAGGTTCAAATAGGTTTGTAACTTGCCCTAGGTTGTGTAGCTTGTAGGGGTTTAAGTCTGCCTCATGAGTTCTCATCATTTACTGCTACCCTCACTGGCCCTTTCGTGGTTAACTTGAGTTCCTGGGGACTCCAGGCTTCCTGTGGGACTGTTTTATGATATCGAATCAATTCCAGGTTACTGGTCTGTTCGAGATCTAGGAAGTGTTGTGCCACTCTGAAAGGGGCTGGGGGAGAGGAGAAGGAGTGAGGCGGGGAGAGAGTAACACACTCACACAGACAGAGAGACGAAGATAGTGATAGACTGAAAGGTGAAAAGAGGAGCTAGGTGGAAAGAGAGACATATTAAGATACACAAAGAATGAGAGAGGGAGAGAGAGAAGAGAAGAAAGAGACACAGATGTACAGACTGACAGACATACCAAGCCATTGATCAAATCTCTTGCCTTCTGTCTCTTTCTCTCATTTTTCTTTTATTAGCGGGACTTCAGTATAATGTTACCTTACATGTTTATTATAAATCAAGATGAGTGATAAGCAGTTGTGTGCTGTGGGGAATATAAAAGATTGGTGACGATATGGTAGCTCTGAAACCCCCCAAAAAGCCTTTTTTTGTTCCTAGTGATCAGAACACAACAGAACTGTTACTTGCTGTATCTTACGGTATTGAACATACATGATTAGACACAGACTTTGGACTAAAGAAATTTACATCCCAGCTCCTCCACTTCCTAGTTGTGTGATTTTGAGTAAGTTACTGAACTTCTCTGAGCTTCAGTTTTCTGATCTGTAAAACTGGCATAACTGTGGTACCTCTTTTATGGAGTTCTTGGGAGTTTTTCAAGAGATGGTGTCCAACAGTGTTGGGCGTAAATGATTTCAGCCATTTTTATTTTATGAACAATGTTGGTAAAGTTAGTTTAATTTAAAACACTGAATAAACTCATCTGCTGTTAGGATATAGCAACTGCATTGTGCTACTTTTAGGACTCAGTGACCTAGTTTCCAGGAGTGCTCCTCTCAGTCCAGGAGCTGTGGTGACTTGGAATCTCCTACATAAGTTCCTTATCAAGCAGCTGGTACTCATCTGCCCCCACCCACACACACTGGTCACTTTTACCTGCCGGTACATTTGATGACATGATTTTCTCTGCCCAGTACACACTTCCCTTCACTTTCCCAACATTTCCAGTGGTAAAAAGCCCAGGAACTGCTTTGAGTAACTTTGCCCACCGTAGAGATGGAATGTATGGTACCCTCTGGGCAGGCGCACACCACTGTGAAGCGTCCCTGCTGTGGCCGTGATCATGGTCTGTTAATTAAAAGCAGGGTGTCACTCATCTGTAGATTACGAGTTCTTTGCAGACTGGTATTATCTTATCTACCTTTGTGTTCTCAGCAGGTGGGCAGAGCCCCTGAAGAGTCTAGGAGAACAGGCTGAGAGAGCCTTTGGCCATTTGTCATGTTCCAGAATTTTCTTTCCTTTGATAAATAGTTACCAGGAGAGCCCAACCAACATGTTAGGCATTTCCATCCCATGAAAGACTAGACAGGATGTGGTTGAGATTAGTTTTATATTCTGAGACTTTGCTGTAAAGCCCTTCCATTTGATGTCTCAGGGTTCAGAACCTCTTTCAACTTAATTTATAACAAGAATCTGTCTATCATTTGGGGAGGCTTCTAGGGGAGGGAAGACTGCCAGGATATTTGGACACAACTGTCTCTAAGGCACTGGGATAATGGATGTCACACAGCACAGAGCAGGTGGTTGGGAAATGCTTTCTGAACAGCAGGAATTTACATTGCTTATAAATATTTCTTAAAACAGATGCCAATGTCCATCATCTCAATAGGACATGAGCAAAGCAATGATGTAAGCTGAGGAACTAGTTTTGCATGGCCTGGAGCTGAACTTCAGATTTCACTGTTTCATCATTCCGTGACTTTATGTATCTGAATCACAGGCTGATTCAGATCTTGGGTTCAGTTCAGTTCAGTTCAGTCTCTCAGTCGTGTCCGACTTTTTGTGACTCCGTGAATCACAGCATGCCAGGCCTCGCTGTCCATCACCAACTCCCGAAGTTCACTCAGACTCACGTCCATCAAGTCAGTGATGCCATCCAGCCATCTCATCCTCTGTCGTCCCCTTCTCCTCCTGCCCCCAATCCCTCCCAGCATCAGAGTCTTTTCCAATGAGTCAACTCTTTGCATGAGGTGGACAAAGTACTGGAGTTTCAGCTTCATTCCTTCCAAAGAAATCCCAGGGCTGATCTCCTTCAGAATGGACTGGTTGGATCTCCTTGCAGTCCAAGGGACTCTCAAGAGTCTTCTCCAACACCACAGTTCAAAAGCATCAATTCTTCGGCACTCAGCCTTCTTCACAGTCCAACTCTCACATCCATACATGACCACTGGAAAAACCATAGCCTTGACTAGACAGACCTCAGTCGGCAAAGTAATGTCTCTGCTTTTGAATATGGTATCTAGGTTGGTCATAACTTTTCTTCCAAGGAGTAAGTGTCTTTTAATTTCATGGCTGCAGTCACCATCTGCAGTGATTTTGGAGCCCCAAAAAAGAAAGTCTGACACTGTTTCTACTGTTTTCCCATCTATTTGCCATGAAGTGATGGGACCAGATGCCATGATCTTCGTTTTTCTGAATCTTGAGCTTTAGGCCAACTTTTTCACTCTCCTCTTTCACTTTCATCAAGAGGCTTTTAGTTCCTCTTCACTTTCTTCCATAAGGGTGGTGTCATCTGCATATCTGAGGTTATTGATATTTTTCCCTGCAATCTTGATTCCAGCTTGTGTTTCTTCCAGTCCAGCGTTTCTCATGATGTACTTTGCATATCAGTTAAATAAGCAGGGTAACGATATACAGCCTTGACGTACTCCTTTTCCTATTTGGAACCAGTCTGTTGTTCCATGTCCAGTTCTAACTGTTGCTTCCTGACCTGCATACAGATTTGTCAAGAGGCAGGTCAGGTGGTCTGGTATTCCCATCTCTCTCAGAATTTTCCACCATTTATTGTGATCCACACAGTCAAAGGCTTTGGCATAGTCAATAAAGCAGAAATAGATGTTTTTCTGGAACTCCTGATTGTCAACTCTGGGCAGGTGGCAGATGTGGGCCTCCAGCAACTAACTGGCCTTTGATTTCAGCCAAAGAGCCTGGGGCTCTGGTGTGGGCTCTAGAGTTGCAGAGTGGTATGAGGTCTCCCTTTCCCCTGAATAAGTGGGGAGATATTATGAGTCATTCCTACCCTTGCCCATGGAAAAGTCCATACCAGTCCGAGATCTACTGAGAGTGAGTTCTCATCTCTTTAAGGTCAGTTTTTAGTCTTAATTTGGCTATTGTAGAATGGAGTTCATATGCCTTTCTTGGAAGTGCTTTTGTGTTTTACAGGGAGGGGAGTGGATGGGGAATTGCCAGGCTGTTCTTCTGAGTTCAAGGAGGGCTTCAGGTACCCTCAAGGTTTGAAAGACTTCAGGTTGAGCCCTGGCCAGGAAGTTTTGAGTAGTTCTGGGTGGTGGCTCCATAAGCTCCTTCGTCTTCACACTCATCATTAGCCCTTCATTAGCTTAAGGCTAATTTTTAAGGTTGGATGCACCACAGGGCTGACCAGTTTGGCTTAGTCAAAGCATTACTCCCCTGATGAATCTGCACTTGCCAGCTTCCTTGGGCCACATAAAGGCACAGGTTGCCACTTGAGTCTGCTTCTCCTGGAAGAACTGAAATTCCCGACACTGTGTGTGACAAAGCAGGAGCTGGAGAAGAGGATTAAAGCTGAAGTTTCAGGAAGCACAGTGGTGACTGTTGTGAGAGCAGCTCTGAGGCTCAGATCCCAGCCAAGCTGCTTCTCCACTCCCTTGGCTCTGGCCAGAGGCTTCCCAGGTGCTGTAGTGGTTAATGCAAGAGATGCAGGTTCAGTCCCTGGGTTGGGAAGATCCCCTGGAGGAGGGCATGGGAACCCACTCCCAGTACTCTTGCCTGGAGAATCCCGTGAACAGAGAAGCCTGGCAGGCTACAGTTCATGGGGTCACACACACACACACACACACACACACACACACACACATGCATGGGCTACAGTCCATGGGGCCACAAAGAGTTGGACATGACTGAGTGCACACACACACACAAGCCTCATAGGCTCTCTGACTCTTAAAAACCTTTACTGTGATCATAACACACACCTTGAGAGGGTCATGGGGGGAGTACTGGGGTACCACCATTGCGTGGAGACTGGGATGATGGGGGCACCCCGGACAAGCGTCCTTATCCATTTCTTTCTTGCTATTTGGGTATCAACAGATATGTTTGTGGTGGTTGGTGACATCCTGGATGCAGAATGGAAGAAGACATATGGGGTGGTCTTTTAGGAACTCATAATTTATTTACATGTTAATTTTTTTAAATTAAAGTATAGTTGATTTACAATGTACTGATTTTTTTGCTGTATAGCAAAGTGACTCAGTTATGTACATATATACATTCTTTTTAAAATATTCTTTTCCATTATGGTCTGAACAAGGAGATGGATATAGTCTCCTGTGTTACACAGTAGGACCTTGTTTTTAATCCATTCTAAATGTAATAGTTTGCATCTGCTAACCTCAGATTCCCAATCCATCCCTCTTCCGCCCCTTTCCCCCTTGGCAACCATGAATCTGTTCTCTGTATTTGTGAGTCTGTTTCTGTTTTGAAGAGAGTTTCATTTGTGCCACATTTTAGGTTCCACTTATAAGTGATGCCATATGGTATTTGTCTTTATCTTTCTGACTTACTTCACTTGGTATGATATTATTTAGTTGTATCCATGTTGCTGCAAATGCATTATTTTGTTTTTTTTCTATGGCTGAGTAGTATTCCATTGTATATATGTACCACATCTTTTTTTTTTTTTTATAAACATGTTTTATTTGTTTGTTTATACCATCAGAAGTGAAACTATTGACTGTCATTTCCCTAAAATAGGGAAATCAATCTAAAACACATACTGGTGCTTTTCAAAAGATAGCAATTTAAAAGGGTGGCAGCAGCAGGCATTTGATGTCTTTTTCTTTTAAAAACTTTCAGGCTGCAGGAAAAACATGTAACCAAGAGTGTTATGATTATCCATTAGATTTTCATCAGTACCTGTACCAATTTAGGTGACAATACAGCAAGATCCAAGGATTAGTGACAGACAATGTACGTCATAAGGAATGATATATACTACCAATCCTTACAAAAGTCATTGTCAAAGAAACTGTTAAGTGTTTGAAAGGTATCTAAATATTTCACATTAAGTACAGAAGCGGCCATCCAGATTATATCCCTTAATTGTTGCATATTTTTCAAAAAGTGCCAATCAAAGCCTAATTTTGCATTTTGGCTGTACCACATCTTTTTAAACATTTATTTATTTATTAGGTTGTATGGGTCTTAGTTGTGGTACATGGGGTCTTTGTTTATGGCAGTACCTGGCATCTTTAGTGACATGAGAACTCTTCATTGCAGCGTGTGGGATCTAGTTCCTTGACCAGGGACAAAACCTGGGGAAAACCTGGACAAAACCCTGCATTGGGAGCTTGGAGTCTCAGTCACTGGACCAACAGGGAAGTCCCATATACCACCTCTTCTTAATCTGTTCATCTGTTGATGGACATTTAGGTTGCTTTCATGTCTTGACTATTGTGAATAGTGCTGTTATGAACATAGGGGTGCATGTATTTTTTTTGGTCATGTCACACAACTTGTGGGATCTTAGTTCCCTGACATGGATTAAACCCAGGCCTTTGGCAGTGAGTGCACATAGGCCTAACCACTGGACCATCAGGGAATTCCTGCATGTATCTTTTTGAATTGTAATTTTGTCCAAGTCTATGCCCAGGAGTGGGACTGTTGGGTCATATGGTAATTCTACCTTCAGTTTTCTGAGGAACCTCCATACTATTTTCTGTAGTGGCTGTGCGAACTTAAATTCCCACCAGCAGTGTAGGAGAGAGAGGAACTCATGCTTTAAAACAGACATCTTGAGTGCATTTGAAGCAAAGCTTGCATAGAAATCACAGAAAAAAGTCATAAATATTTGAGAAAATAGGTTCCTGAAAAAACATTTAGTATTTAGGTGAATAGGAAATTGCAGTTGTTGGGAGATAAATCTTCATCTGTTTGCCAGTGTTCCATTAGGATCCACTTGGAAGTCCAGGGGCTCTTTGGTTAATCAAAGATTAAGGAGTTGTAAAATGAGGGGGAAGTTGTCTCATGCTAGTGTTTCCCTAAGTGCTTGCAGGACATTTCATCTATAAGATCTTTTGGAACAAAAGGTGTCTGTTGTCCATAAAGGGCTGGAAACAAAATAGGGTTAAGAATTAATGTTTTACCATGCAAGAGTTCTTCCCTGACCCCAATGGCCAATGCAGGTTAATCTATTAAGATTTATGAGACATCAGGGAGCAAGGAAACCTGGTATAACCCAGCATTTTTCAAGCTCATTTGAGTAAGAGATATTTCCCAGATAACTCCTACTGAATAGGAGAAATGGAGTGGGCAAAGGTTGAGAAATACAGCTTTGATTGTTGGGTGGGGTGTGAGGTTGGTTGTGTAAGGTTGAGTTGTGAGTGAATTTTACTGGAGAATTCTCAAGAGAGAACTAATACAGATGGAAGTTGCAAGGACTGCTGAGTAGGTTTTTTGTTTTTTTTTTAAAATCTCTATTTAAAAAAATTGGGACTTCTCTGGCAGTTGAGTGGTAAGACTCATGCTTCCTCTGCAGGGGGTATAGGTTCTATCTCTGGTCGGGGAATTGAGATCCTGCACACCACAGTGTGGGCAACAGTAACAAATTTCCTATTTCCTCAACATTTTCTTATATCAACTATTTCAAACATTCAGGAAAACTGAGAGATTAGCTATATGATCAGGCCACTCAAGATGGCTGTTCTCTTGCTCTCTGTTCATCCCCTGTTCAACCTGCTTCACCTACACCCTACTCAATTGCGTGTGTGATAAATCGTTTCAGTCGTTTCTGACTCTTTGCGACCCTATGGACTGTAGCCCGCCAGGCTCCTCTGTCCATGGAATTCTCCAGGCAAGAATACTGGGGTGGATTGCCATTTCCTCCTCCAGGAGAATCTTCCTGACCCAGGGATCAAACCCCTGTCTCTTATGTCTCCTGCATTGGCAGGCGGGTTCCTTCCCAATCCTCTTGATCTTAGGGCTTATTGAGTAACTACCTATGTGATTGCTCCCTGCCCCAGCCGCTGGTTTCCCTGGTGACTGATGAGCTAACCTGATGTTAGTTATGTCAGTTCCCCCTGTAAATGGTAGCCTTCTTATTCCTCGAGTAGAGGAGATTTCTGCTGTGTCCTGCCTTCTGCCCATGGTGGAATGTTTCTCCAGGACTTTTTGCTTCCGATTTACAAGATTAGCTATCCAACAAGTCATTGATGTCTCTGTCACTGTCTCTAGGCATTTTCTTTGGTCTCCCGGCTGGACAGTTACAAGGCTTACAGGCCTGCAGGGTGCAGTCCAACATTAGTACAAAGAAGTCTAAAGTTATATACACATTATGATGGACTTCTCAGGTGGCTCAGTGAGTAAAGAATCCACATGCAATGCAGGCGATGTAAGAGACCTGGGTTTGATCCCTGAGTTGGGAAGATCCCCTGGAGAAGGAAATGGCAACCCACTCCAGTATTCTTGCCTGGAAAATTCCATGGACAGAGGAGCCTGGTGGGCTACAGTCCATGGAGTCACAAAAATTCGGACAGGACTGAAGTGACTGAGTATGCATACATGCATACACATTATGACACATCACTTCTCAATATTTAACATATATTACGTAAGAATACAGATATTTGTTTTCAGACCCACAATGTCATTATACCTGCTAAGAAAGCCATCTAAAATCAACTTAATGAAGAAGAAAAAATAAAATCAACTTAATGTTTAAATCCCTCCCCATCTACAGCTTTAAAAAAAGAAATCAATTACCTTTTTTTAAATGGTTGTTACTTATTTTAACTTAGAATAGTTGCTCTCCCTTTTTTTTCTCCCATGACATTGACCTTCTGAAGAACCTAGGCTAGTGACTGTACGAATGCCCCACATTCTAGATTTCTGTTTCCTCATGATGTTCAGTTTTTCCTCTGTTCCGGTAATCCTCTGCCCTGGCTGCACATCGGAACCACCTGTCTTGATTAATTGGCAGTACAAGGAAGGGGGATTCATTGGCCCACTCTGTTCTCATGGGAATTACTTAAATCAAATTTAAAGCCTAGAAAAGAGAATACCGATGTCTGTGTTCCCCTCTAAACTAATTAAATTAGAATCGCTGGAGTTGAAGCTCAGGTGACCCTCGTTTCAAAATTCTCTAGGTGATTCTGGTAAGTAGTCAGCACTAAGAACTGCTGCTCTATCCTGTGGATCCTATATATTGAAGTTAGGCTATAGATTTTTTATCTGGAATACTTTGCACGTTGCAATCACCTTGGAAGCTTTAAAAAATACTGATACATGGAGGTCCACCCCAGGGATTCTGATATAGTTGGTCTGGCAGCGTGGCCTAGGCTTTGGGAGTTTTGAAATCCGCTCAGGCGATTTTAACGCAGCCAGGAAGACCCACTGCATTAGATTTTTTTTGTTTGCTTGTTTAATTTGCATCCTATCAGGAGGCACACAATGTCACACTATTCCATTATTTGTGATGCCAGTTTCAATCACTGGATTAAGGTGGTCACACTAGACCTCTCCATCACCTCTTTATCGCAAATGTACTAGTGCTCCTGTTCCCAGAGGTAAGCGGTCTCTGAGATGATACCTTGGTGCTGCTAACAAGTTTTAATCCAATGGTTTTAGCTTCCACTGATGATTGTTACCTCTGTCAAGTATTATGTGGAGGGTGAGTATAAATGGTGATCTAATCTTGTCTTTCCTTCTGTAACAGAGTATGGCTGAGTGCAGCCCTAAGTCTGCAGCCCTTGCTGCCTTGCCACTATGCCGCATCCAACTCTGGTTGCCATTGGACCTGTGGGGGCTCTGCTCAGTGATTGGTCGACACTGCAGTTGGCCCCACCCACAAGCAACCAACTGTCAAAGAGAGACCTTTGAGTGGTCCTGCTCAGTCATTGGTTAGCACAGCAGTGAGCCCCGCCCACAGAAACCAGCTGTCAAGGAGGGACAGAGGATTCAGCCAACCGAATCAGGCAGTGGAGTGGTGGTCGTCAGGCAGAGTGAGGTAAGAGGTAGATCCGTCTCTCCAGCTTACCCGGCCTCGGGCCAGCAGGTGTGCTGTGGGGGCCCAGGGAGTAGCCTGGGGGTTATGTCCTGCAGGGCTCCAGAGCCCTCGCTAGGGCCACGCCCCGGCCTTGGCCCAGGCCTTGAGGCGGTGGTGAACCCCTTCCCCATGCCCACCGCTGACCTAATGGCAGTGGCAGTCCGCAAAGGACACAGTCTATGGGCCCTGGCCCCCACCGTTTGGGGAGCCTGAGGAACCTGAGGGCTGGTTGCGTCCTGGCGCTTTGCTCCCTCAGTGATGACACTTGTGCAGGGTCTGGGGACCTGGCCCTGAGGGAGCCGCCAACTGAGATGTGCCTCCTCAGCCAGGATCTGGACCTCAGAAGGACCTTCGGGACCTTGGCCTTCTTGTCAGACAGGGAATAACGTGTTTGGTAGAGATTTACAGGAACATCATTCCCTGACCCTGACTTAACCTCTAGAACAAAGGCTCTGATACCAAGAAGTTTGCAACAGTTAACCACACCCCTCTGTCACCTTTCCTAGAAAAGGGCTTTGCTAAAAGTTTTTGGACCACCACCCATCTCCTTGCAGGGCCCTACAATATACCTTTCTCTGTTCCAAACTCCGAAGTTTTAGTTATGTTTGGCCTCACTATGTGACGAGCACATGGACTTGAGTTTTGGTATCACTTCCACATTTATTTGACTTTCTTTTGTAAAGAAGGTCTGTCCTGTTTATCCTCTCACCACCCCCTGGACACATGTATTTTTATTTACTAATCAGCTACAATCATTATCCTTTTTGATATTCAAATTATACTAAATTTGGCCTGTGGGAGCCCCTTCAAGCTGGCTTTTTTTAAAAGTAAAAAAAATTAATTCAGTTACATAGAGAAATATACAGAAGATTGAGTCTACAGTTCAAAAGTTTCCCAGAGCAAACACCTGTGTAACCAGTTCCCAGATCAAGAAACAGAACAATGAAATTACCCCAGGAGCCTCCATCACACCCTCTTTCTATCTTTCCCCACAAGACTAACCACTAAGAGTCTTACTTTTAAACTTGTTGATCAGTTTGCCTGTTTGGGAACTTTGTATAAATAGGATCATAGAACATACAGTGTTTTTATGTGTCTGGCTTCTTTGTTCATCATCATGTTCACGAGATTCATCTATGATGTGTGTAGCTGTAGTTCTTTTTCATCCCTCCTGCAATTTATTTACCCATTCTAATGTTGGTGGGCATTTAGGCTGATTCCGTGTTCTATTAAAACAGTGCTGCTATGGACATTCTGATACTTGTCTTTGGGTGAACATATTGTTGAGTTTTGTTTGCTTTTTTTGTTTTTGGAAGCAGGGAACATATACCTAACAGTGGAATTGCTTGCTCATAGAGTATGCTCAGCTTTATTCAGTACTGCCGGACAGTGTTTTCTTTGGTTATAACCCCATTGGTCTTGGTGTACTTTTACTTTCTGGCAGAATATGTCCTGGGCTCGTTTTGTATGTTCTCTGACCAAGCCCTGGAATCTGCCGTCTCTCTGAGGAGCCCTCATGTTTTTGAATAAGGAGTAGTATTTAAAAACCAAGGTCTGCATGCTAGTGGTCCTCACTGATACCGGGAAGTCATTGCTTTTAGTTCCCTTTAGTGAGCAAAGGTAGAAAATTCACTAAAGAAAATAATCATGCATTTGAATTGACAATTCCAATTCAACATTGCAGGATTTTTTTCCTGTTAACTGTTTTTATTTTATATGTGCATCTCTTTGCTAAAAATCTTGGTTTCTAATAACATCAATAAGTTTTATTTGCTTTGTTCTACACTTAAAACAGTTGCAAAATTGCAATACTAACATTACTATATTGTCAATATAACTGACAATAATATTATGAATTGAAGTGATGTATGTGTGAAGCTTTAGATTTCTTTGAAATAGTTTTTTTGTCTCTTGTGAGCAATTTATATGATACTAAACTGAATTGCCTAAACCTAAAGAGGATGAAGAATTTATCCAGTGGCTTAAGAAGATGGGTGTTGGGCTTAGAATAATATTGACTGTGGGGCTTTGCCCTTCTAGACAATTACTTCTGTGGAGCTCCCACTCTTTGCCCCTCCCCCTCCTCTTTCTAAATTGCTTCTTGAAGAACTTAAGGGTTTCCACTGGGGAGGGGTACCCCCATGGGGATGCACTCCTTTCTCTCACTTAGAGGTTCTGTGGCCACCAGCCTCCCCCACCCAGGTTGTGATGGTTCATTTTGTGTCAGCTGGGCTGTGCTCTGGTGCTCAGTTGTTTGGTCATGTACCAGTATAGAAGCTGCTATGAAGGCATTTAAAACATATTTATTTGGCTGTGTCAGGTGGGTCTTTGTTCTGTCATGTGGAATCTTTTATTTGCAGCATGAGAAGTCTTAGTTGCAGCATGTGGGATCTAGTTCCCTAACCAGGGATTGAACCTGGGCTCTGTGCATTGGAAGCATGGAGTCTTAGCCACTGGACCATTAGGGAAGTCCCTATGAAGACACTTTCGAAAGCTCTGATTAATATTTAAATTGGCAGATTTTGAGTAAAGTAGGTGACTCTTCATAATGTGGTGGGTGTCATATCTGATCAACTGGAAGCCTTAAGAGAAAAGGGTCCTTGAAGAGGACTTCCACCTTACTTACAATTCCATCAACTTCTTGCTGGAATTGCCAGCTTGTCCCCTATTTGAATTTGCCAGTCCTTATAATTATGTGATTATATGATCACACAGGATTATAAGGACTGGCAAATTCAAATAGGGGACAAGCTGGGGCTTCCCTGATGTCTCAGACGGTAAAGCGTCTGCCTGCAATTCGGGAGACCCGGGTTTGATTTCTGGGTCAGGAAGATCCCCTGGAGAAGGAAATGGCAATCCACTCCAGCACTCTTGCCTGGAAAATCCCACAGACGGAGGAGCCTGATAGGCTACAGTCCATGGGTTCGCAAAGAGTCGGACGTGATTGACTTCACTTCACTTCATAATCATGTGAGGACTTCTCTGGTGGCTCAGTGGTAAAGAATCTGCCTGCCAGTTCAGGAGATGAGGGTTCGATCTCTGGGTTGGGATGATTCCTCAGAGAAGGAAATGGCAACCCACTTTGGTGTTCTTGCCTGGGAAATCCCATGGACAGAGGAGCCTGAAAGGCTACAGTCCCTGTGGTTGCAAAGAGTTGACTATGATTTAGTGACTAAAGAAAAACAACCACATAATCATGTGAACTAATTTCTAAAATCCCCTCCCCACCCCTGCCCCGAGCCATCCTGTCTTTTTCTTCCCCACCCCCATCCTCTACACACACAGGGACAGACACACTCTCCCCCACCCCCCTCCCCCACCCATGCTATGGATTTTGTTTCTATGAAGAACACTTACAGAATGCTGGTTATCTCAAGCCTCAGACAAAATGGTCCAGAGTCTCTGCTGTGTGGCCCAGGAATAGCGGAGCAGGGTGAAAAGCAGATTGTTATCATCCAGGCAGAAGAGGTGTGTAGCAGGTTGATAAGGGGCCCTGCGGAGGGAGTTGGGTGCAGGAAATAGTAGGTAAGAACCTCTCTCCTCTCCCGCTTAGACTTTGACTACTGTGGCTGCCTGCACCTGGAAGATGTGACCTTTGACTTGGAGCCAGAGCATCCTCCTGGTCCAGGAGCACCCTAACACTCTATTTTGGTGAGAGAGGAAGAGGCCCTCCATGACCCTCGAGTGCCTCTGGGGTCAGTTGACCTACCTAGGGACTCTGTCAGTGGCTCTTGGGTAGGGGTAGGTCGGGTTGTGTGCACAGCAGGCTTTGAGAAGGGCTTCTCCTCAGTGGGAGGAGCTGATCTCGTTTCTCAAAGAGTAAAGGCCCAGCTGCTTGTTGTTAAGAGGCACTGCAGGATTTCCTCTTTTAGCTTATCCCTCCCCAGGAGGAGGAGACTTTCAGTGAAATAGAGGAAACCACAGAATATTCAGGAACATAATAATGCATTGAAGTTATGCCATAAAACAGTCCGTGTAAACAACAGAAGAGCTGATTTTCCATGATCGCTCTATTCTGGGGGGAAAAGGCTACTCCAGTGAAGCCTAGTAAGATCCCACTGCACTCTCCTCCCAGGAGAGTAGGACAGACCAAGTAGGAGAAGACCAAGAGTCTAGAGGAGGAAGAGAAGAGAGGTGGAGAGGGAAGAGACCCCAGGATAATGGGATATGTCCTTTTAGATTACAGTTTTCAACCATTTTACTCTACATTTGTGACACTTTTGATATAGTTCATTTCAGACCTCCTGAGGATGGTTGCTTTTCATATATCAGATAACTAAGGGGACCTCTAGATAATATCACAGTTGAACTCTTCCAGGAGTGTCAGGATGCTGATCATTCAGTCTCTGGAGTAAAGCATCTCTGTGTGCCTTAGATGCACCTATCAATATTTTAATGAAGGTGGAGAAGTCAGACTACTGTCCTCACTCATATTTGCTTGGTGGAAGATAAACCAGTTAGGAATCTTCTTATTGTGAATGACCGCAGGTCCCAAACAAACTAGCTTAAAA
The DNA here is from genome assembly GCF_016772045.2 of Ovis aries. Lineage (NCBI taxonomy): Eukaryota > Metazoa > Chordata > Mammalia > Artiodactyla > Bovidae > Ovis > Ovis aries. The sequence goes on along the minus strand of NC_056071.1, from coordinate 42,588,380 downwards.
TAAAGCAAAAGAATTCATTGGCTTTTGTCACTGAGAAGGCCACAGGTAAAGCTGCTTCAGGTGAGACCTGAGTCAGGACTCAGGTGATGCTTTCAGGATGCCCCTCTGGTTCTGCTCTGTGCTCGCCCCTCCTAAGTCTCTGTGTAACTGTCCCTGGAATCTTCAACTTCCCATCTTTCTGACTCAGTCTTGAGGAGGATAAGAGAAAGCTTCTCTTTCCCATGAGCCTAGCAAATAATTTCCTCCACTGAGGAAATTATTGTGGCCCGGAGAATGTGCCAGCCTAATTGCTTTGAGGTGGGACACACACTCACTGTAGGGCTGGGCAGTGGAGTGAACTTCTGTGCATCTGGGAACCCAGAGTGGGTGGGCTGTCTGGGGGAAAACTGGGAATTGAGACCAAAGCTGAGGAAATGGATGCTGGGAGGACCAAACAGACAAACCAGCAAACGTGTGCACTGACTGATTTAGATGGCTATGGGGAAGGTAAGTTTTTCTCAGAAATGAAACATTGAACATGCTCAAGGCTTTTGGACTACTTCGAGATCCGTAAGACTTTGTACCTTGTTGTCCAGCAGAGAGAATTTGGACCTGAAAAAATGCAAAAGCAGGTGTTATTGGTTACTTTAACCATAAAAAGAATTTCTCTTGTGGAGCATTTGTTTGTTTATTCAGCTCCTATGAATGCTCAAACTACCGCACAGTTGCACTCATCTCACACGCTAGTAAAGTTATGCTCAAAATTCTCCAAGCCAGGCTTCAGCAATATGTGAACTGTGAACTTCCAGATGTTCAAGTTGGCTTTGGAAAAGGCAGAGGAACCAGAGATCAAATTACCAGCATTCACTGGATCATGGAAAAAGCAAGAGAGTTCCAGAAAAACATCTATTTCTGCTTTATTGACTACGCCAAAGCCTTTGATTGTGTGGATCACAATCAACTGTGGAGAATTCTGAAAGAGATGGGAATACAGACCACCTGACCTGCCTCTTGAGAAACCTATGTGCAGGTCAGGAAGCAACAGTTAGAACTGGACATGGAACAACAGCCTGGTTCCAAATAGGAAAAGGAGTACATCAAGGCTGTATATTGTCACCCTGCTTATTTAACTTATATGCAGAGTACATCATGAGAAACGCTGGGCTGGAGGAAGCATAAGCTGGAATCAAGCTTGCTGGGAGAAATATCAATAACCTCAGATATGCAGATGACACCACCCTTATGGCAGAAAGTGAAGAGGAACTAAAGAGCCTCTTGATGAAAGTGAAAGAGGAGAGTGAAAAAGTTGGCCTAAAGCTCAATATTCAGAAAATGAAGATCATGGCATCTGGTCCCATCACTTCATGGGAAATAGATGGGGAAAAAGTTGAAACAGTGGCAGACTTATTTTTCTGGGCTCCAAAATCACTGCAGATGGTGATTGTAGCCATGAAATTAAAAACACTTACTCCTTGGAAGAAAAGTTATGACCAACCTAGAAAGCATATTGAAAAGCAGAGACATTACTTTGCCAACAAAGGTCCATCTAGTCAAGGCTATGGTTTTTCCTGTGGTCATGTATGGATGTGAGAGTTGGACTGTGAAGAAGGCTGAGCACCGAAGAATTGATGCTGTTTGAGCTCTGGTATTGGAGAAGACTCTTGAGAGTCCCTTGGACTGAAAGGAGGTCCAACCAGTCCATTCTGAAGGAGATCAGTCCTGGGTGTTCATTGGAAGGACTGATGCTGAAGCTGAAACTCCAATATTTTGGCCACCTCATGTGAAGAGTTGACTCATTTGAAAAGACCCTGATGCTGGGAGGGATTGGGGGCAGGAGGAGAAGGGGATGACAGAGGATGAGATGGCTGGATGGCATCACCGACTTGATGGACATGAGTTTGAGTAGACTGTGGGAGTTGGTGATGGACAGGGAGGCCTAGTATGCTGCGATTCATGGGGTTGCAAAGAGTCGGACATGACTGAGCGACTGAACCGAACTGAACTGATGTATTAATTGCTTGCTAGTACCAGGCACTGGACAGGACAGTGGATACAGAGGAGTGAACTGTACCACCACAAGACCCAACATAGTGTTGACTCCAACATAGGCTGATCATTAGAAGCTGATAGGATTATTTTAAATTAAGTTTTAAAAATGAGTTATATATGTACTAAAGTACACAAACCTTAAGCGTACAGCTCCAATCTGTTGAATCACAACTTCTGTGATGTTTTTCCATGTTTTAGCTATAAAACAGCAGGATAAGATTCTCCCCAGCTGGGATTCAGTAACCCCATCTACTTGAAAACATAAAATCAGCTATCCAGACTTAGCAAAAAGCTTCAGGAACAGATTCCTTGCCACCAGAATTATTCCTATTCTGCCCTGACTGTTGGTCATCCATCCTTGCCAAATGATTCTAAATAATTCTGCTGGATGTACTTGCCTCAGGGTAGGTTGTAATAGAACTTACCTCCTAGAGGGCAAATTCTTATCTTCTGTGCCAGAGGTAGCCTCCCTGATCACAGTGGTCATTACCAGAGCACCTGAGTTGTCTCACCAAATCCTCAGCCTTCCCAGGAGGATGCTTCAGGTAGCTGCCATGCAGCAATCCCAGTTGGCATGCCAGATGAAAGGATTTTTTGCTATTTTGGGTCTTCCTAAGGCTATGGTTTTTCCTGTGGTCATGTATGGATATGAGAGTTGGACTGTAAAGAAGGCTGAGCGCCGAAGAATTGATGCTTTTGAACTGTGATGTTGGAGAGGACTCTTGAGAGTCCCTTGGACTGCAAGGAGATCCAACCAATCCATTCTGAAGGAGATCAACCCTGGGATTTCTTTGGAAGGAAGGATGTTAAAGCTGAAACTCCAGTACTTTGGCCTCCTCATGTGAAGAGTTGACTCATTGGAAAAGACTCTGATGCTGGGAGGGATTGGGGGCAGGAGGAGAAGGGGACAACAGAGGATGAGATGGCTGGATGGCATCACACTCCATGGACGTGAGTCTGAGTGAACTCTGGGAGTTGGTGATGGACAGGGAGGCCTGGTGTGCTGCGATTCATAGGGTCGCAAAGAGTCGGACATGACTGAGCGACTGAACTGAACTGAACTGAAGCTGTCAACAGAGAAAAAATTTAATAGCCTTCAAATCTCAGAGATCAATAAAGTGGTTAATGTTTCTTTCCTTGTGTCTGTGATCCCACTATGTTGACAGGATTTTCTTTTTCTTGGAAGCAGTTATCAAAGCAGGAGGTGAGATGGGCCTCGATGTGAGGTTGTCCTTGAGAAAAGTCAGTACAGGTTTTCAGTGGCATATTATTATCTGCTGATAGGAGGGAAAATGCTCCAGAAAAGAAGTTTACATTGTTTTAACTCTCGAACAGTTGCTTGTAGGAATAATAAGACCTTTGTTTAACTCTAATCTTAGTCTGCCTTTAGAAGGAAGTTTAGAGGGTAAAGAATCATTGTCACCTCAGTCTAAAGGATCAACTAAGATCCCACAAGCCCCATGACCTGGTCAAAAAAATCCAAAAAGAAACAAGCAAACACTCCCATGCCTCCCCCACCCCCCCAACCAAAAAAAAAAAAGTGCCCTTCAATGATGTGGATAAGGAAAGGAAAATTGATTTTTAAATAATAAAAAACACCCACCCTCTTATTAAAGTTATACACAAAATTCACTCCACAATTTCTATTGTTTAAGATAATTAGATTTTGTTGAAAAATGAGTTGGTATCATGATTTCCCTACTTTTTTCTCCCAAAATACTTATTTATTTGGTTAGTTCCAGACTGAGTAGAGATCAAACCCTTGCCCCCTGCATTGGAAGCAGAGTCTTAACCCTGGACCACCAGGGAAGTCCCATGATTTTCCTACTTTTGTTCATGCAGCTTATGTCTGGAGAATGGGCCTTTGGAAACTGATCTTTTTTGATATAGATTTTTCTCTCTAAATTAACCAGTAGAGTCCTGATTGGTTTCCCTTCAGTAGGTTTTCTGAAGCAGCTGGATTTCTCAGGTGGAGGTACCATGGACTGTGTCAGCCTGAAGCAGCTGGTTTCCCCAAGCACCCATTTCTTGGTTCTCTGTATTGCTTTCTTTCTTTCTTTTTTTGTATTGCTTTCTTGATAGTGCTCATGACACTCTGATTTTTTTTTTTTGTCTGTCAGGCCCCTAAAATGAATGCCAGTGCCAGTCTCTCAGTCGTGTCCAACTCTGTGACCCCATGGACTGTAGCCTGCCAGGCTCCCCTGTCCATGGAATTCTCCAGGTAAAAATACTGGAGTGGATAGCCATTTCCTTCTCCAGAGGGTCTTCCCAATCCAAGGATCAAACCCTGGTCTTCTGCGTTGCAGGGAAATTCTTTACCATCTGAGCTATAGGGAAGTCCCTTAGAATGAATGAGCATGTGTTTAAAGCCCTTTGATAGTTTTAGTTGCCTTTAGTATTAAATCCTGTCTCCTCCTCACACAGCATATCTGAATCTGTGTCTGTTTTTCTAATCTCTCATCTAGTGCTTTTTCCAGCCCCTTGGAACTACATTTCCATTGCCATTGAACTGTGTCCTTTCCCCTGGTTCTCTTTTACAGATCCTTCCTCATATCCAGAATATTTCTTTCCCCAGTTGATTCCTGTTCTCCCATGACCCACTGGCTTGAATAAGAACTTCTTACTGTGCCCCTTTTGAACTTCCTTTATCACCAGGTTATCTTGTTATATTATCACTGCCAATTTATTTGTCCAGATTCCTCCACTAGATGTGAAGTTGAGGGCAGAGGTCTGTCCACTCTCTGATGTCTCTTTAGAGCCTGGCATACATATTTGTTGAACCACTGAATGAATGAATTAATGAAAGAAATACCTTTTGTTAACTGGATGTAACATGATAAATTATATTTTCTTTATCACAATTATGTATCAGAAAGTAGGATAAGGAAAAGGCCAGAAATCTTGGACCAACTAGATCTGCAGTAACTTATGGATGATATGGGAGCCTGGGTTGGTGATCAGGACACTTGCATTTCTTTAAAAAAAAAAATTAATTTTATTTTTTGGCTGTGTTGGGTCTTAGTTGCTTTGTGCAGGCTTTCTCTAGCAGGGACTATTCTTTATTGTGATGTGAGTGAGGGCTTCTCACGGAGATGACTTCTCTTGTTGCAGAGCACAGGCTCTGGACATGTAGTCTTCATTAGTTGCAGCATGCAGGCTCAGTAGCTGTGGCACATGGGCTTAGTTGGCTCTGTGGCATGTGTATTCTTCCCAGACCAGGGATCAAACCCATGTGCCCTGGATATGGGGATAAGAATTGGCAGGCAGATTCTTATCCACTGCTCCACCAGGGAAGTCCAAGACACTTGCATTTTTGTCCTCATTCTGTCACATTTCAGGATTTCTAAAACATTGAAGAGCAGATTCCAAAATACTCTGAGGGTTAGGAAAAACAATGCAAACAATTCCTTTTGGGTTTAAAGGTTTTGTGATTCTTCACATCTTGATTTATTAATACCATCAATTAGACCTAATTAATCTGAGCTGAGATAAGATGTAGCAGGCTGATCCTTAATGGGAAGATTTATGGGCTTCTTATTCTAGTGCATCTGAGGAAGGGAAGGGAATGTTCATCCAGGAACCAGCTGCATGGTGAGGATGTCTTGGCTCCTGTTACCAGAAGACTGTACAGCCAAGGCTCAGCAGGCCGGATTGGAACAATAGCCAAGAAAATATTTGAGGGGACCCAGGGGCCTTTCAATGAGAGTGTCATCAGGACGTGCTTCCCAGATGGGCTGTTATAAATGATTCATTTGGAAACTAATTGATAGGATGAGTGGGAAGTTTAGTTGGCTAGAAGATTCTTATTCTTAGTGAGGGTACTTTAAGGGTCTTAAATCATTGTTTATTAAGAGTCTCAACCCCCTTCTCCCACAGGTCTTACATGCCTGAAGGCCACAAAGGGCATTAGAGACTCCCCCACCCCCACTGCCAATGCTTACTGTGCTTCAGAAACTCTATGGAGCTTTGAACTGGGAGGAATCATGAGTTCTCACATGGGATGGCCCTGAAGGCTCTCACACTTTTAGTATTGGGTCTACTTTGGGCTGTGTCTGTTGTTGAGAGCCCCCAGTAGAGTACAGCCACCTTTGTTTTAAAGACTAGATTTGAATAATGTACAGCTTCCCCTTGTTGTCTATAATGAGAGAAGCTTGTTGCAAAAAACTGCCAGAAGAATCTTTCTGGAATGTTGGTCAGATTGACATAGGAGGGCTTCTTAGTAGTCCAGTTGCTCTAAGAAACTGAATAGACAGATCCAAGAACTTCTGGGTATCGTCTAAAATTAAATCAGTGGAAAGATTAAGGTGAGAAGACTTCTTTAGTTTGAGCTTCTTACTTTCTGGTTGAGATATGGATTAATAGAGTCTTGATTAATATAAAAAATTAGAAATGTTGGAGATTATGGATTTTAGTTCAAAGGTTTTTTTCCTCCTATACTGGGACTGAATTACCTCAGATTAAAAATTATGTATATAATAGCCAAGTTCCCAGAGATCACCTGAACTGGGTTAATTGCTTGTGATGTTAATTTTAACTTATAGAGCCTTTGAATTGCTAGAGGCAGTAGTTTTAAATGTGGGGGCCATCAGCTTTCCTTAGAGATCTACCTTTTAGTCGAAGGTGACTTTTTTGGGCTAGATTAAGGGAATTTTGGTTGAGGGGGGCGGGAAAGAGAAATGTGAGGGGGTGGTTAGTACTTTTTCACTGGGAGAGCCTCTGGAGTTGGGCTTGCTAGATCCCACACGAGCTGGGATCAACAAGATGTGAGGTTGATCTACAAAAAAGAGGAAAACTGCAGTTATCTAGGAAATGGCAACCCACTCCAGTACTCTTGCCTGGAAAATCCCATGGACGGAAGAGCCTGATAGGCTATAGTCCATGGGGTTGCAAAGAGTCGGACATGACTGCCCAACTTCACTCACTCACAGGTTATATGCAGGTCACTCCCCAGCCATTTTAAAACCCCAATATAAGTAAAGTTTTCCAGGCATCTGTTATAAGGACAAACTGTGGTCCTGGCAAACTGAAGCCTGTTCCCATATTGTAGAATTTGAAGGGAGACCTTGTTCTGTGCTCATAGGAAGTTTTCTTGTACGAGTGGGATCATCCACTGGATTCAAATCTGGGCTCTTAGCAGATCAGAGCCCTTATTCTGGGCCTAATATTGTTGGCCAATGTAACAATTGAGAAATGGAATACTTCTTGCCACATCAGTAAACAAAGATGTTACAGTCTTAGTAATTACAGCTGCCATAGATGGTGAGCTGGTGAGCCCTGAGGGAACTCAGGAAGGAGAGAATACCTGCCGTCTAGCAGCCATCAGACTCCAGCCACTCCTTGAGGTGAGCTCTGAGGAAGCTCAGGATATGAAATGAAAGTTGCTCAGTAGTGTCTGACTCTTTGCGGGCCCCATGGACTATACAGTCCGTGGAATTCTCCAGGCCAGAACCCTGCAGTGGGTAACCTTTCTCTTCTTCAGGGGATCTTCCCAACCCAGGGATGGAACCCAAGTCTCCCACATTGTAGGTGGATTCTTTACCAACTGAGTTATCAGGAAAGCCCTGAGGAAGCTCAGGATGTGAGAACACAGGATATTGGGCCCAGATAGCTGAGGTGCATATCAAAGGAGTGATTTCAGTAAGCGTAGACTCTTGCATCTTCCCATTTATAGAAAAGCAGTAAATTCCTTAACTTGGGATTCCTCGTTTTCTTTAATTAATAATTGTTTGATGTTCAGACTACCTGTCCTTTGTTGCAAAACTTCTATGTAACCTGGCTCCTCCCCTCACCTCCTTGGAGAAGTTCTCTCAGGGTTACTTGAGATGCTGTCTCCTGGGCATGAAGTCCTAAAAAATTCCTACCGAATAAAATATAACTCACAGTTTTTAGGTTGTAAATATTTTTTAAGTCCACACAATGACCTAGAATTCTTGGGTCCTTCAACTCACACACCATCGTCCACTGCTCAGGTGTCAACAGTTATTAAATTTCAGGATTCTCAAAGTTGGGATGCTCTGAGGAGTGGTTGGGGCCCAGGAATCTGAAACAAAGCAAATCTTTCAGTAGCCTTTAAAGTAAGAGTTTGAGTGGACAGGAAGGAAACCCCACTTTCAGGCTCCATAGCTTCATAGCTTCTTTCTGAGCTTTCAGGTCTGAGATACAAGAGGAGCCTTTTGAAGCAAATCTCTTATGATACTTTTATCTGTGTGAAATCTCCATTTAAAACCCTTTTAGTCATGGATGTGAAGCAAAGCTGGAAAGGGTGAAGCTTTTCAGAACCTGAAAAACAAGTTGTGTTAAAGCGAGTGAAGCCCTGCCCTCTCCCTAACTCGACCCTCAATCTGTGAGTACTCAGTTTCTTTTTCCTGCCACCTCCCGTTTCCAGCCATTTGGCTTGGCAGTATCATTTGTTGTGGTGGTGCAGTTGGGTCAAGTGAGACTAAGAAGGGGCAGTTTCTGAAGCTCTGTGTTTGCACACTCTGAGATTTTGGGTGCCTTTGGCTGAGGACCGAGTTGGCCCTGGGGGACAAACTGTGTGGAGCCACCTGTTACTCTCTGCTGCCCCCTTGGTGGAATATTCTCACAAGTCTCTCCAGGCCATCTGAGGAGAGGATTAGTTGTGTGGTAGTTTGTTACACCCCAATTGCACTCATTTCACACGTTAGCAGGCGAAGGCGACGGCACCCCACTCCAATACTCTTGCCTGGAAAATCCCATGGGTGGAGGAGCCTGGTAGGCTGCAGTCCATGGGATCGCGAAGAGTCAGGACATGACTGAGCAACTTCTCTTTCACTTTTCACTTTCATGCATTGGAGAAGGAAATGGCAACCCAACTCCAGTGTTCTTGCCTGGAGAATCCCAGGGACGGGGGATCCTGGTGGGCTGCCATCTATGGGGTCATACAGAGTCGGACACAACTGAAGTGACTTAGCAGCAGCAGCACACGGTAGCAAAGTAATTCCCAGAATTCTCCAAGCCAGGCTTCAACAGTATGTGAACCTAGAACTTCCAAATATTCCAGCTGGATTTAGAAAAGGCAGAGGAACCAGAAATCAAATTGCCAACATCAGCTGGATCCTAGAACAAGCAAGATAATTCCAGAAAAATATCTGCTTCATTGACTATGCTAAAGCCTTTGACTGTGTGGATCACAACTGTGGAAAATTCTTCAAGAGATGGGAATACCAGAATACCTTACCTGCCTCCTGAGAAACCTGTATGCAGGTCAAGAATTAACAGTTAGAACCAGACATGGAACAACAAACTGGTTCCAAATTGGGAAAGGAGTACATCAAGGCTGTATATTGTCACCCTGTTTATATAACTTACGTGCAGAGTACATCATGAAATGCCAGACTGGATGAAACACAAGCTGGAATCAAGATTGCAGGGAGAAATAAGCAGATGACAACACCCTTATGGCAGAAAGTGAAGAGGAACTAAAGAGCCTCTTGAAGAAGGTGAAAGAGAAGAATGAAAAAGCTCGCTTAAAATCCAACATTCAAAAAATGAAGATCATGGCATCTGGTCCCATCACTTCATGGCAAAGTGAAGCCACGAATTGATACTTTTGAACTGTGGTATTGGAGAAGACTCTTGAGAGTCCCTTGGACTGCAAGGAGATCCAACTAGTCCATCCTAAAGGAAATCAGTCCTGAATATTCATTGGAAGGACTGATGCTGAAGCTGAAACTCCAATACTTTGGCCACCTAATATGAAAAACTGACTCACTAGAAAACACCCTGATGCTGGGAAAGATTGAAGGCAGGAGGAGAAGGGGATGACAGAGGATGAGATGGTTGGGTGGCATCACTGACTTGATGGACATGAGTTTGAGTAAGCTCTGGGAGTTGGTGATGGACAGGGGAGCCTGGTGGAGAAGGCAATGGCACCCCACTCCAGTACTCTTGCCTGGAAAATCCCATGGACAGAGGAGCCTGGTAGGCTGCAGTCCATGGGGTCGCTACTAGTTGGACACGATTGAGCGACTTCACTTTCACTTTTCACTTTCACGCATGGAGAAGGAAATGGCAACCCACTCCAGTGTTCTTGCCTGGAGAATCCCAGGAATGGGGGAGCCTGGTGGGCTACCGTCTGTGGGGTCGGTACAAAGTCGGACACAACTGAAGCGACTTAGCAGGGAAGCCTGGCGTGCTGCAGTCCATGGGATTGCAAACAGTCGGACATGACTGAGCAACCGAACTGACTGATTTTCATTCAGATAATGATAATCTAGCCATTCGAGATACATGACTTTATAACATGGTAATTTTTATGTTAGTCAAATGTGAAATTTTCATTTATTTTTAAGATTCAGTAATATTTCATTGTATACCACATCTTTCAAGTGCAGATTTTCTATGGGAAACAGTAGACACAGTCTCAGGCCCAGTGGGGTCACAAAAAGTGGTGTAGAAAAATAGTCTGTCCTGGTTACTGAGATGCCAGGAGTTGAAGTGCAGCTACTTTTGGCAAATCACAGGTGTCTACACAAAAGCAAAACCTGCTCTGCTTCCAGTGTGTCTATACTTTTCACCTACCACAGTAAAAACAAAAATATAAACAACAAACTTTGCACCCTGAGATAAATCAGAGTCACCCTGACTGGTCTGATTTCCCAACTAATAAAATGTTGAATATTTCCAACAATCCTAGACTCTCCTCAAATAGTTTTATCTCCAATTTTTGCTGTGTTGTTGGCTGGAGATTGTCAGGAGCATTGTGAATATAGCTGTCTTATGAGCAAGTTGTTGCTTTCTTATCTTGAAGGGATAATGTAAACTTCGTAACCTTGGTAATACTGTGAATTTTTTGCTTTACGTCCTTCTTATGTTTTTTATTTGATGAACCAGTCCTTCTAAAGTCTGATTCCCTTGCTCTCTTTGAAGGTGCATTTTTCTTTCCTTTTCTAAATTCTTCTTTCTCTGGGTATTCCTTTGACACCTGTCATGTCTGGATCAGCTAAAATGCAAAAGCTCAAAGATGTTCTGTATTGATTTATGTTATTAGGTTACAATCAAAAATATTGATTTTGAAGTACTTTTAGACTTAAGAGAGGTGGCAAAAATAGTACGATGAGTTCCTGTATATTCTATATTCAGCTTCCCCTAATGATAACATTTTATATAAACTACAATTCATTATCAAACCAGGAAACTGATATTGGTATTAACTCAATTACAAACTTTATTTAGATTTTACCAGTTTTTATATGCACTCTTTTTTTTTTCAGGTATATAATTCTACAAAATATTATCATATGTGTAGTTTTGTATAAACACTGACATATTTAGGAGACAAAATTATTTCATTGCCATAAAAGAAACTTTGTGACTTCATCCCTTTATAATTAGTCATACTCTCCTTAAAACTTAATGCCTGACAAATAATGATTTGTTCTTTGTAACTTTGTCATTTCGAGAGTGTTATATAAATGGAATCATACATATAAACTTTTTTAATAAGATTTTTTTCTTTTTAGAATTGATTTTTGATCGCACTGGGTCTTCATTGCTGCTCACGGGCTTTCTCTAGCTGCGGCAGATGGGGCTACTCTTCCTTTCCGTGCACGGGCTTCTCACTGCGGTGGCTACTCTTGCTGCGGGGCACAGACGCTAGATGTGCGGGCTTCAGAAGTTGCAGCACTCAGGCTTTGTAGTTGCAGCTCATGGGCTCTAGGGCACACGGGCACAATGGCTGTGGCACATGGGCTTACTCTGCAGCATGAGGAGTCTTCCCCGGCCAGAGACTGACCTGTGTCCCCTGCACTGGCAGCTGGGTTGCCACCAGGGAAATCCCATATAAGCTTTTGAGATTTTTTTTTTTCACTTAGAATAATGCATTTGTGATCCTCAAGTTGTTATGCATATCAATATGTCTTTTTCCTTCCTGAAAGGTATTTCATTGTTTTATATACTGTACTGCAGCTTATTTATCCATTTGTCTGTTGAAACATATTTGGGTTGTTTCGAGTTTTTGGTTATTACATAGAGCTGCTATGGACATTTGTATAGATTTTTGTGTATAAAAATAAGTTTTATTTCTCTTGGTTTAGGTGAGAGTCTTATAAACTATATTTGCAATTGTATAAATTGTAAAAATTTATAAATTGTATAAAATTACTGATGTTAAGAAGTACTTCTTGAATTGTCCTGGGTGAATGTGAAAAGAGGTAACTTAATATATTAAGTGATACACTTAAGCCCAGTGAAGTCAAATGACATGGCATTTGGTGAGATTAATTGTTGACAGTATTTCAAACAAAGTCAAGTTCTAAGAGAACTGAGTCCTCACAAAACACATGTAGACAAACCTGCCAAACTCAAAAGCATTTGTCTGAAAGCCTCAGTACATTTCTATGTTGTGGAGAGTGACTTTGTTCCAGCAGAAAAACATCCATTTCATTATATTAAAACAATTGTTCATTTGGATTTTTATTGGTTTCATAGTTTGTTTTTATTTCATTTATAATTAAAAAACATTTTTATGGCTCTGGACCAGCATATAATCAGCTCAGCTAAAACCAGTATAGTATATATAATTTAGTAGTGGTGTTAGTATTGAATAAAGTCAAAGTGAGGAGGAAAGGGGACAGGGCACAACCTTTAAAAGAATAATGTAGCCATTGAGGATATGACAAAAACTGGTTAGAAGAATTAAGTCCAAGGTAGTGGATGATTTGACTTCCTATACACCTTGAGCCTCATTATACACTCATTGAAATACAAATTTAGTTCAGTTGCTTAGTCATGTCTGACGTTGTGACCCCATGGACTGCAGCACGCCAGGCTTCCCTGTCCATCACCAACTCCCGGAGCTTACTCAAACTCATGTCCATTGAGTCAGTGATGCCATCCAACCATCTCTGCCTCTGTCATCCCCTTCTCCTGCCCAGCATCAGGGTCTTTTTTAGTGAGTCAGTTCTTTGCATCAGGTGGCCAAAGTATAAGAGCTTCAGCATCAGTCCTTCCAATGAATATTCAGGACTGATTTCCTTTAGGATACACTAGTTGGATCTCCTTGCAGGCCAAGGGACTCTCAAGAGTCTTCTCCAACACCACAGTTCAAAAGCATCAGTTCTTCAGTGCTCAGCTTTCTTTATAGTCCAACTCTCACATTCATACATGACTACTGGAAAACCCATAGCTTTGTAATACAAAAGCATATGCTAAATACATACCCACAGGTACCTGACAATTCTGGGGCAGACCATAAAAGTCCAAAATGTGGGTGGTGTCCCAGTTCCTAGAAATCCCCACACCTTTCCCCAGGCAGTTAAAGTAATCCTTCTACTCATTTGTTGTTTAGTCACTAAGTTTGTATCTGACTCTTTGTGACCCCATGGACTGTAGCTTGCCAGGCTCCCCTCTCCATGGGATTTCCCAGGCAAGACAACTGGAGTGGGTTGCCATTTCCTTCTTTGGGGGATCTTCCCAACCCAGGGATTGAAACCCCATCTCCTGCATTGACAATTTGTATGGTTGTGAGAGTTAGACCATACAGAAGGCAGTGCTGAAGAATTGATGCTTTTGAATTGTGGTGCTGGAGAAGACTCTTGAGAATCTCTTGGACTGCAAAGAGATCAAACCGGTCAATCCTAAGGGAAATCAACCCTGAATATTAATTGGAGGGATTGATGCTGAAGCTGAAGTTCCAACACTTTGGCCATCTGATGTGAAGAACTGACTCATTTGAAAAGACCCTGATGCTGGGAAAGACTCTGGTAAAGACCCTGGAAAGACTCATTGGTAAAGATCCTGATGCTGGGAAAGGCAAAAGGAGAAGGGGACAGAGGATGAGATGGTTAGATAGCATCACTGAATTTGAGCAAACTCCGGAAGATAGCTAAGGATAGGGGAGCCTGGCGTGCTACAGTCCATGGGGTCATAAAGAATCAGACATGATTTAGCGACTGAACAACAACAACTGCATTGGCAGGTGGATTCTTACCACTGAGCCACCAGGGAAACCCTCCCAGTCATTAGCGTCTGAAATTACCCAGCCCATAAAATCTAACTGTCCCATATTTCCAGGCAGCTCTCACCTTCTGAGATGGGCCGCATTCTGCCTATGGAACATATGGCTTGCTCTTGAATCCTTTCTTGCCTGAAGCCAGGGACCCTCACTCTTTGGCCTGTCCCAGGAACTCATCCAAGACCTGGGATGTGACCATCCTCTCCCATTTTCCTGCAACCTCTTTACAAAGGATATTGATAAATATACTTCTTACCTATCACTTTGCCTCTTGCTGAATTCCTTCTGCGCTGAGGCGTAAAGAACTTGAGCTTCAGTATGTTTGGAGGCAAGCTGTGTAGTTTCTGTCAGAAGAGTGTAGTTTTGAGTTTCATCCAAGGTGTGTGGTTTTAAAAGGAATACATAAAAGCATCTATATTAAAAAATATGGATGGGTATTTATGCCATGTTTTACATTTGTATATATTAATATAGTTTGTTATATAGGATCAGAGATTAAAAAAAAAGGTGGCTTAAGCACATGTAGAAAGTCCACTCTCTCATAAACATCTGAGCTAGTCAGTTGTCCAGCACTGTAGCATCGTCATCTGGAGACCCCTTTTCCCATTAGTTTGCTCCCCTTGCCTTCTCCTAGATTGGTGCTTCTCAAAATTTAATGTAAATATGAATCACTTGGGGATATATATATATATGTGTGTGTGTGTATGTGTGTATATATATATATATATATATATATTTTTTTTTTTTTTTTCTCACTGCGCTGCTTGGCTTGAAGTTTCTTAGTTCCCCAACCAGAGATTGAACCTGGGCCCTTGGCAGTGAGAGCACAGAGTCCTAATTATTGAACCATCAGGGAATTCCCTGGAGATCTTATTTAAGTTGAGGAATCAACCTCAGTAGGTCTGGTTTGGGCTGATTGTGCACTTCCATAAACCCCCAGGCAATGCTGATGTTGCTGGTCACACAGAGCACATGTGAGCAGTTAGGTCCAGGAATATTGCCTTCATTCACATAGCTGAAGCTGGTTTGTCACCATTTCTTTGGATTTCCAGCCTGTGGGAAGGAGTAGAGAGGAAGTAAAGGGGCAGGTAGCTTCCTTATGAGAACATGACCCAGAAGGTATAGACGTTCTTTTCATGTACTTCTCACTGGCCAGAATATGGTCATTTGATCCCTCAGTTGCAAGGGAGACTGGGAAATGTAGGCTCGAGGTAAAATTTGAAGAATTCTATTAACTAAGAGGAAGATGGCGAGAACAAATATAAGGGAATTATAAACAGTGTCTGCCATGAAATTTAAAGAGAATTTAAGTCAAGACAGGATCTGTGAGAATATTTTTCCTTTTATGCTACTTATATGTGAGCAACACTAGTCTGAAGTATAATCTAAAGTGTATACTTCCTGTAGCACTCATGCAAGACTTTTTCATAATCTGTCCCTTTTCAGTGATCACACCCTTTGTGCCAGTTCTTTTGAATGATTTGCCTTTGCCTAAAGAAACACATTCTCATACCCCTGTGTCTTTGCACATGGTATTTCCTTTGTTCTTCTATATCATCCATCTGTATCCTAATTTAGGCTCATTGCCAAATCTGTATTGCTGAACAAGAGAAGCTCAGGCAGGGGTTTTGAGAATTTTTTCCTTTTTTAAGAATCTTTTATTACTTTTATTTACAGAAAGCTCAGTGGTGCATACTCAGCCCAGTTTGGTGGCCAGCTCTTTGGCCTTCGCCTTTTCCAGCTTGGTGATGAGAGCCACTGACTTTGTCCCCAAGACATTGCCTCCCCGCTGATGGTGGATCTCATCATATCTGTCATTGTAATTGGTCCTGATGGCTTCCACCAGCTTAGCCAGGGCACTCTTGTCCTCCAAGTTGACTTGTGTGAAGGCCACAGTGTTGCAGGTCTTCCTGTGGACCAGGCGTCCCAGCCGGGCCTTCCCCTTGATGATGCAGTAGGGAACCCCCATCTTTCAGTACAGGAAGACCATGTCATGAGCAATTACCACCAGCTGAGCATTCTTGTTCTCCACCAAGGTGGTGACAGTGTTGACCCCTGCTTGAAGGACAGGTGGCCTCTTGGTGGGCAGTTTGCTGGCAGTTTTCTTCTCCTCTTGGGGCAGCAACCTCTGCTTTGTCTCTTGCTTCATCTCTGGACTGTACTTGTGGGTCAGCTTAAGTAGATGAGTAGCTGTTTGTGGGTCCAAGGCCTGGTTGAATTGGTTAATTGCAGGAGGCACTTTCAGCTGCTTATAGAGAATAGCCCTTTGCTGCTGCAGCTGGATGTAGTGGGGCCATTTGACGAAGCAGGTGAGGTCCCTTTTGGGTTGGATAACCTGTCCAATGCCAAAATTCTTGGGCCTTTTCTTGAAAAGGGGGTTGACCACCTTCTTGGCCTCTTTCTTCACCACAGCGGGAGCCAGCGCCACCTTCTTCCCCTTGGCCTTCTTTCCCTTCAGCATCTTGAAGGGCTGGCAGAGAGAGAGAGAGAGAATTTTTTTTTTTTTTTTAACAGAGACACCCTCTTCAAGAGAGAATGGATAGATAAGCAGAGATGATTATTTGTTTGAAACCTCTCAAACTTTCTGTTCTACTGATGAGAGCTATGAGCTTACCTTCACACTTGAAAGAAGGCATGGCTCCAGGTTCTAGACCCTGTCTATCCTCCAACCTGCTGCAACATGAGGGGAAGGCCCACAGAGTTAAAGTGAGTTTTTGCTATACAGAGATTCTATGACAAACCTAGGAGTGAAATGGCTTGGATTCTATTGGATGATGTTATTGACTCATTGGGAAGCCTTCAGATACTCAATGTAATTAACTCCCTTACAGAATACTAGTTTTTTTTTTTTAAACTTAGGCTGGAATATGTATCAGGCTAAGATTTTCTTTCATTTGAGAATATTTTACAGTTGCCTACTGGTCATCAAAATTGAGTGTGTGCGTGTATTCTAGAAGAAATGTAAAATTCCTTTAGTTTTTTTTTTTTTTTTGTGTGTGTGGTTTATATTTCTAGTTAGAATAGAATTCTCAAGAAAATTTTCCTAGATGCAACTATACTTCATGATATTTCTTTGAGGAAATAACAAATCAACAAAAACTTCCCATAAAGTTTAAAGAACTCACTGCATTAAAAAATATTTTTATTTGGCTGTACTGGGTGTTAGTTGCAGCCTGTGGGATCTTTAGTTGCTAGTTGAAGTATGTAGGGTCTTAGTTCCCTCACCAGGATAGAACCTGTGTTTCCTGCAGTGGAAGCACAGAGTCCTAACCACTGGATTGCCAGGGAAGTCTCTTATTTCTATTTTTACGTATTTTATCCTCGTTCTATCAGGAGCTCATCATTGTTCTTTTTTTTTTTTTTAAATGATAATATACTTGCTGTTTTATATACTTTTTTCCAATGGCCTCATTGATTCATTTACCTAGACCTACTGGTTGAATTAAAAATGTAATACCATACATGAATGAAAATGTAATATCTTAAAATACTCTGGGCTTCCCTGGTGGTTCAGATGGTAAAGAATCTGCCTGCAATGTGGGAGACCCAGGTTCTATCCCTGGGTTGGGAAGATCCCCTGGAGAAGGGAATAGCAACCCATTCCAGTATTCTTGCCTGGAAAAATCCCATGGACAGAAGAGCCCGGTGGGCTACAGTCCATGGGGTTGTAAAGAGTCGGACATTACTGAAGCAACTTAGCATGACATATCAAGAGTATAGCCCCTGGCATCCAGGAGCTACTGATTTAAAGGCAGACAAAAATAATGGCAACAAAAAAGTGATGTTCAAACTGGGCTACAGGAAATGCTTTTGCTACCCGGTCCTTATTCTAGTCCAGTGTTTGTCCTCTTCATTCCATGTCTTCAGATTGCCCCTTTGGCGTCTTTCAGCAGAGTTGTACATCACACTGTGGACTCCCTGGTGGTAGTACTGGACCAGCAGTGTCTCCCTGGTCTTCCATGTGGAGAATGATGGATAGGAAAGGGAGCTGAGGTGTTTTCCTATACGTTCTCTCTGGGGTAGTGCAAAAGAGAGAAAGTGGGTTTGAAACCTAAGGTAAGATTTTGGCCTCTCTTGGCTTCAGTTTTTCATCTGTAAAATGGGGATGATAATACTTGCCTTATAAAATGATGTCATGATTATATGGAAAAAAAACAAAAAAGGAAGGGTACAAACGCTTACAGCAGTGCCAGACATGAAGTAGCTACAGCTGGTTTCTTGCTCCTCTTTGTAAGCCTCTCTAGCACACTCAGAACAGTGTTTCTCCCTGGAAAAAGGCTATGTTAGTTGTTAAGCTGCTCCAGTGACCCAGTCGATAGACTAAGAATTATGGTCCCCGGAGTCAATCGACCTATTGTTATTAAATTGCCTTGGCCCTGCCAGTTTCTGGAGTTGTCATTTTGCACTGTAATTGATTTACAGTTTTCTTCCTACCCTTCTCTTGCAGATGTAGGCACTAGATGGCACCATCTTACCAAGTATCAATGGCTTTCACAAACGGCATAACTTGTTCTTCCACTTGTCCAGTGCTTAAAAAAAAAAAAAAAAAAAAAAAAAAGACAGTTCTTACAGTCTGCTTCAGCATAGCCACATATTCCAGGCCATCAAAGAAATCTCTTTACAATTCTGTATTTCCTTCATTTATAATAGGGAATGTGTGATGCTTAGAAATCACCCAGAAGTTCACATATTTTATTTGGTTTAAGGGACAGAGAAAATTTGGAGTAGATTAAAAGGGAAACGATAAATTTGATTGGAATGGGAAAATGAAATGTTTGAGGAGGGGTCACATAAACATGGATTACTTTGTTTAAAGAATGGATAATTAGTCTCATGGTAGACTCTAACAGTGAAGTGCTTCTGGGGAAAAAGCTAAGCAACTGTTACTCTCCAAGAATAGAACAAGGAGAAATGGGCTTCATGACCACAGGAGAGAGAAGTTAATCACAAAAAAGGATTTTTGGAACCAAGAATATGTCACATCAGAATGAGGAAATTTTGTCACAACTTTCTTTATTAATGTGAAAAATAAATTATAAATAATCATGGTCTCAACATGATTATTTCGAGGATTATTTGCAGTCCTACTAGAAGACAGAGAAATGTTTTATCCTTTATTGTGATGATTATTTGAAACTGGACATGTGTAGGCTAGGGTGATGCTCACTGCAGTCTATTGGCACAGGCTAGGATTGGATATAACTTAACAGGAGATCAGTGATTTCAAAAGTGTCCCATTTTTATATGTATGTTACACACACACACACACACACACACACATGCTAGCATTTTTTTCTTGGTTTCTAAAATACATAAGAGCTAGATGAGAGGGAAGGCAGTGATCATAGGAAAAAAGAATCAGATATCTTCCTTGACACTCATTAAAATTTTTTTTTTATTTTTTATAAACTTTTAATCTTATATTGGGGTATAGCTGATTAACAATGTTGTGATAGTTTCAGGTGGACAGCAAAGGGACTCAGCCATACATATACATGTATCCATTCTCCCCCACAATTCCCCTCACATCCTCGCTTTCATGTAACATTGAGCAGAGTTCTCTGTGCTATACAGTACTGACACTTAATTTTTTGAAACTCTCATTTGTTACTTATCATATGATTGTTCAGACTGTGTGTTTTTTGTTTGTTTGTTAGTCCTTATTTACACTTGTAATAGCTGACTGATCAATATGAGTACATGTTCATGATTGCACACCAAGTCCACATGAGGGCACCAATTTTTATTTTATTAACTTTCTGCAGAGATTTGTCCAACAGTCCATCTAGAGAGTCACCCTGGGTGGATCTCCTTTTTTCCTCTCCTGCCCCACAAAATTGGTAGTCTTCCCTCCACAGTTCCAGTTTCATCCTGGACAAATAGCACTTGACTTTTCAGGTCCTTCAGATTCCTTAGGGCAAATAAAATATAAGATAATAAAACTCTCCATTGCTGATAGTGACTGGCCCTCATTGTTTAGCTTAGTTATATTATGCTAGCAATACTTTATTTTTTCAAAGATTATTTAGCAGGAAGGGCTGAGGTAGAGATATAGAGAAGGTGTTAGTGATGGAAGATTAGCATGAGGTAAAAAAAAAAAAAAAAAATCCAGTCCAGCAGTTTTTTCCCTTGCTGGTTATAGAGGTAATACATGTTCATTGTAGAAAATTTGGAAAAAACACAGACTAATGTAAAAAAGAAAGCAAAATCATTCTATATTCTACTACTTATAGATGATAAAATTAGTATTTTGAAATGTTTCCTTCCATGTAACTATAGGAATTTGGAAAAACTGAGCCAACTATTTGTAGAAAGCTGGTCTAGAAGATCACTGAAGGGTTGAAAGGTGAATTTTAAAAAAAAATTTATAGGAGTATAGTTGGTTTATAATGTGTTAGTTTCAGGTATACAGCAAAGTGATTTTTTTATTCATATACATATATTCATTCTTTTTAAGGTTCTTTTCTCATATAGGTTATCACAGAATATTGAGTAGAGTTCCCTGTGCTATACAGTCCTTGTTAGTTATCTATCTTATATATAGTAGTGTATGTATATTAATCCAACCTCCTGATTTATGCCTCCCCCACAGTTTCTCCTTTGGTAACCATAAGTTTGTTTTCAATATCTTTAAGTATCTCTGTTTTATGAATAAGCTCATTTGTATTATTTTTTAAAATTAGATTCCACATATGGGTGATTGCATATGATACTTGCCTTTCTCTAGCTTGATAATCTCTAGGTCCATTTATGTTGCTGCAAATGGCATTGGATCAGTCTTTTTCATGCCCGAGTAATACTCCACTGTATATATATTTATGTGTGTGTTCCACATCTTTCTTTTAAATTTTATTTAATTAAAAATTTTTTGACTGTGCCATGTGGCTTATGGAATCTTTGTTCCCTGACCAGAGGCTGAGCATATAATGTTGCTGCTGCTGCTAAGTCGCTTCAGTCGTGTCCAACTCTGTGTGACCCCATAGATGGCAGCCCACCAGGCTCCTCCATCCCTGGGATTCTCCAGGCAAGAACACTGGAGTGGGTTGCCATTTCCCTCTCCAATGCATGAAAGTGAAAAGTGAAAGTGAATTTGCTCAGTCGTGTCCTACTCCTAGAGACCCCATGGACTGCAGCCTACCAGGCTCCTCCGTCAATGGAATTTTCCAGGCAAGAGTACTGGAGTGGGGTGCAATACTGATATTAACCTGGGATTGGGTTTTGAGACTGATGGCCTGGGAGTGTATAGATTATAGAGTTAGATAAGGCAAGAGTTTGCTACAATGAATATACTTGCCTGTGGTTCAGGATTTAATGTTCTGCAAGGGCTCTTGAAGCCAGTCTCCGTACGGTGCTGGATGGCCCCTGGAAGCTTGGAAAGAATGATGACCACCACATTGCAGGAGATAGAAAGGCCAGAACTACCTCGGCATAGTATCAAGCAAGGGATCAAAATCTCAGAGCAGTGAGCATATGTGCCAGTTATCAGCTTATTATCTCTTAGCTCCAAATCCACTTTTTTTTTTTTTTTTTTTGCCTTGTGATTTTGGAGCTGGACTCCAAAATCATTTTTTCTTTGTTGTCTGGTACAATATTAGGCTTTCACAATGGAGGGTGCTGGAGGGATACTGCACAGCATAGGCGAGGAAGGAGCTTCTCTTTCTGGTTTTGGCATGCTTTTTTTCCTTTTTTTTCCCCTGATGGTGTGGCTACTTAACAGTGGGCAGAGGCCCATTGGTACTCACTCCCCTACAAGTTGCTTCAGGAATCCAGCAGGCTGTTTGCTGTGAACCAGCTCCAGGTTACTCAGTAAACTTTACAGGTAAGGATAGGAGGGTGACTGGTAATCAGAATGTTTTTGTCCACAGGGTTCTCCCGCAGAAGCCAAGTGATCATGGTGTAATTATGAATGAAAGGGATGGGCATTCTTCTAGAATATTGCTGCATTCATATAGCAGAAAGTAACATCAATACAAATTCCACATCTGCTGGTCAGCAACCTGATTTGAATTGCCACAATGGAGAGTCATGGCCATTCACCCATTTTTCAGACCTGAGCCAGTTCACAGACTCAGAGTTCCTTGATTGAAGGGCAGCTGGGTCACTTTGGGAAGGACTTTGTGTTGTTGCCACAAGTATATACTGTACATCTTCTCTCAAGACTTCCCTAATGGGACTAGTGCCTGTCTGCTAGAGTAAATGTGCATTGAGTAAAAGACCTCTGGGTTTCACTAGATACTGGCTCTGTACTAATCCTAATTTCCGGGGAAGTAAAATGCTAGCAAAGCCTGGTAGTCAGAGTGGGGGCTTATGGTAGTCAGATGACAAATGGAAACTAACTCACAATGGCTCCAGTTGATTACGGACCCTTCCTGTGGTTGTTTTCCCATCTCCTGAATGTAATATTGAAATATACACTATTGGCAACTGCCAGAATACCTATGCTGGCTATGTTACCCAGCAGGCAAGCAACCTAAACCAGCAGTAGCTAGCCAAAGGGAGAGGGATCTAGAAATAACAATAGAGAATCATAAATGTGTGGTATCAATTATAGCTTCAGGACCAACTGTAGTGGTAGAGACTATGATTTGTCATACTAACTTCCTTCTGTAAAAAGAATCATACAGCTAATAAGAATAATCATAAATTATAGAGCTCATATATTCTTACACTCACCATTCTAGGTGCTTCACATTTATAAACTCAGTCTTCAAAAAGGTCTATGAAGTTGGTAGTTATAGTTTTACAGATAAAGAAACTGTTGTTTCTTAAGTTGTAACTTAATGATAGAGAGTTGAGAGGGATGTGGATGATAGAATACTTTTAGCATGAAATAATCCCAAAAGAACTCATAATAGACTTTTGATCCTTTGCTTTAAGGTGGATTGGATGAATAGCAGATTTGGTGGTGGGTGGGTGGATGCAAAGAGAACAAGTGTTCCAGGTAGAGGGAATGGAATAAACAGATGTACAGAGGGAGCAAATAGAGATGTATTCTGGCTGACTAATAGATACAGGACTTTGTTTAGAGAGCAAGACTGGTGATGTGAAGGAATGGGAGATAAAATTTTAAAAGTAGAACTGGGTCATCCTGGGTAGAATTCTGAAGTCAAGTTAAAATTTTTGAATTTTATTTTTGGCAGTTACAGGGAATGACAGGATTTTTAAGGACATATGTGACATGATCACAGTACTCTCTAGAAGAGTGGTTTCCAAATATCAGGTGGTAAAACTAATCCTGTTCTGGCTGCCTAAGAATTATTTGGGTCCTTGAAGGACATTTGCTCTTGTTAAAAACATTTGTAAGATATTGATTTACCCCTGAATGTCTTTGATATTTGCAGGACCATTTGGTTCTGTCTAAAACATTTATAAGACATTTGGTCTATGCCGAAGGTCCTTGATATCTGGTCCTGTCCAAACTGTAATGGACCAACTATATTAATGGATGCTTTGGATAGAACCAAGCCACTGTGTGGATCACAACAAACTGTGGAAAGTTCTTAAAGAGATGGGAATACCAGACCACCTGACCTGCCTCTTGAGAAACCTATATGCAGGTCAGGAAGCAACAGTTAGAACTAGACTTGGAACAACAGACTAGTTCCAAATAGGAAAAGGAGTATGTCAAGGCTGTATATTGTCACCCTGCTTATTTAACTTATATGCAGAGTACATCATGAGAAATGCTGGGCTGGAGGAAGCACAAGCTGGAATCAAGATTGCCTGGAGAAATATCAATAACCTCAGATATGCAGATGACACCACCCTTATGGCAGAAAGTGAGGAGGCACTAAAAAGCATCTTGATGAAAGTGAAAGTGGAGAGTGAAAAAGTTGGCTTAAAGCTCAACATTCAGAAAACGAAGATCATGGCATCTGGTCCCATCACTTCATGGGAAATAGATGGGGAAACAGTGGAAACAGTGGCAGACTTATTTTTTGGACTCCAAAATCACTGCAGATTGTGACTGCAGCCATGAAATTAAAAGATGTTTACTCCTTGGAAGAAAAGTTATGACCAACCTAGATAGCTTGTTGAAAAGCAGAGACATGACTTTGCTAACAGAGGTCCATCTAGTCAAGGCTATGGTTTTTCTAGTAGTCATGTATGGATATGAGAGTTGGACTATAAAGAAAGCTGTGTGCCAAAGAATTGATGCTTTTGAATTGTGGTGTTGGAGAAGGCTCTTGAGAGTCCTTTGGACTACAAGGAGATCCAACTAGTCCATCCTAAAGGAAATCAGTCCTGAATATTCATTGGAAGGACTGATGCTAAAGTTGAAACTCCAATACTTTGGCCATCTAACGTGAAGAACTGACTCATTTGAAAAGACCCTGATGCCGGGAAAGATTGAAGGCAGGAGGAGAAGGGAAAGATTGGATGGCATCACTGAGTCAATGGACTTGAGTTTGAGTAAACTCCTGGAGTTAGTGATGAACAGGGCAGCCTGGTGTGCTGCAGTCCATGGGGTCCTAAAGAGTTGGACATGACTGAGCAACTGAACTGAACTGAAGCTTCAAAGTTCTTCTGGCACAGACAACTTGTCTTATGAACCAAGTATCTCATGGGCTTTTTGGATTGGATAAAATGTCTGCTAACCATTTGGAGACATTTAAATAATACAGACCTCTGGGACATGCCTGAGGAATGACCAAGCATATGTCTCTATTGACTGTCCTTTTTCCTTCTCCCTGTGGCCAGGTTCTACTTCCACTTTTAAGTGAAGGCCCCCATTTTTCTTGCTCCTTCACATTTACTTGTGACATCAGTTAACTGTGACTTCTGGTTATGTACATATTTCATCTGAGGTTATTCAACTCAGACCTCAAATGTTTGGCAACCTTAGCTTTTTTCTTTTTCTGAGATGTTGCTAATAAGAGTCATGAAGATTAAAAAAACTGAGTTTTTCTGATACTTTTTAAAAAAGAGAACCTTAGGTTTCTCTTTTTCCTTTTCTTTCCTAAGCTAAATAGTATCTGTCCTTTTAATGGTTTAGCTTATGTCATGGTGTCAGACCTTTATTCTATCAGGTTCTAGTTTTCCTGTGATCCCCTGGGGTGGTGGCACTCAGAATGGCATACAGTGCTTTAGATATTCTTTTTTTAGAAATTAAAAAAATTTAACAAAACTTTTTATTTTGTAATGGGGTATAACCAATCAACAATACTGTGGTAGTTCAGGTGAACAGCAAAAAGGACTCAGGCATACATATACATGTATCCCTTCTCTCTCAAGCTCTCCTTCCTTCCAGGCTTCTGCTCCAGATATTCTGATCCACACAGACTAGAGTGGGACCATTATCCTTCCTCCCCCAGACTAAACTGGACTCTAGGTTTCACAACTCAGATGGATTCATAGCACAATAGCTCCATCATTCTGCTGCTTCTTTTAAAGCCATCGCTGCTAAAGTCACTAAGACTTTCCCATTCTAGCTCTTTCTTATCTCTCACAATTGTATGTGCAGTTGGTTCTTAGAGAGTTACTAGGGAACTGGGCTCACTGCTTTAGCCAATTTATTATCCCATCTAGTTTTTTGGTGATGGGCAATTTAGTGTAATATTGCCACAGTTGTGATTCTATCTTTTGCTTAAAAAAAAAAATGAGCACAGAGAGATGATATGGGCTGGGGTGTGGGAGGGGGGTTCAGGATTGGGAACTCATGTACACCTGTGGCTCGTTCATGTCAATGTATGGCAAAACCAATACAGTATTGTAAAGCAAAATAAAGTAAAAATTAAAAGTAAAAAAAAAAAAGAGCACAAAATGCTTTCTTAGAAAACGCACTAGGTTTGGTTATATTCCTTTACTTTCCCCCATAAAACTAAAAAGCAAACTGTTTTGTTTATATGTTTTATCATAAGTCACAAAGAATAAGAACTTTCAAAATGGACTTTGGTTTTGTTCTTTAGCTGACAGAGATGTGTCCTGGTCACTAGCTTTTTAAAATTTTGGATAGGTAGACACAGAAAAGAAACTTGGTACTGAGGTTGGTAAAAATGTGATAATGTATTCTTCAAAAGAAATTAAGATATAATGCATATGCCATAAAAGTCATCCTTCAAAGTATGTACTTCAGGGTTTTTTTAGTATAGGGTTGGCCAAAAAGTTTGTTTGGGGGAAAACCCAAACAAACTTTTTGGCTAACCCAATATATTCACAAGGTTGTGAAAACTATCGCCACTAATTCCGGAACATTTCCATTACCTCCAAACAAATTTTGTACCAGTTAATAATCACTATAAAAGCCTCTTTGTCCCCAGCCCCACTGGATTCTGACTTCCTGTATTATCTATACAGATCCCTGGGACACACCTGTGTGGAACTTTGAGCCTTGCACTCTGAGAGCTGATGGCACAGGTTTTCATTGGCAGCCTAAATTGTGCAGAGGAGAATCTTGCATTTATATTGTCCCAACTCTTCATCTATTCAACTATACTGGGTTCTTAGGAAGAGAGGAACTCATTTTTGACAGAAAATGAGAATTTTGTTCAACATCATCTCTTCCACCTGGGCTTCAGCTTTTTCAATATTTATGCTTCTCTTTACAGCCAGATGACTGTTCTCTTTAAAGAAAAGAATTAAAATAGAAGTTGAGCAGTTCTACTTTCTCTATAATCTGCTAGTATCGCACCATAATCTCTACCTAACAGATTTACATCTTCCATGTTCCTGCCTGAAACAAAATCACAAAAAAATCTTATTATTCTTTGCTGTCTTTTGCATCACTTGTGCATTCTAGGGGCTTCCCTAGTGGCTCAGCTTGTAAAGAATCCACCTGCAATGTGGGAGACCTGGGTTCGATCCCTGGGTTGGGAAGATCCCCTAGAGAAGGGAACAGCTACCCACTCCAGTATTCTGGCCTGGAGAATTCCATGGACTGTATAGTCCTTGGGGTCACAAAGAATCAGACACGACTGAGTGACTTTGACTTTCACTTCCTGTGCATGCTGGGCTTCAGCCTTCCTGACACAATTCCTATTTGATCTGTGCCAAATTTTGCGTGTAATTTTGACCATGGGTCCCTTGACCCCGTCCATGGTATGTATATTCTAAATTTGAATCTGAACTTTCTAGGACACTATATATGTGGTCACATTGATCCTTGCTCTCCTTTTTTCCTTCCAGGAATAATTTCTGGAAGTTAGGTCTGATTTTTATTGTTGAAAGTCCCATCCTTCCTGCAAAATCTCCCCTTGTAGGACCACAGACTGTGGACCCCTGCTATGCTTTCTTCCTGCCGTAGGGCAAGAGGGCTTGCCTCTAGCTATACCAGCTCTCCCTTCCATAATGGTCATCACTCCAGGATGACAAAATCCATTGCTCCCCAAGGTTCCTGTTACTTCATCCTCAGCGAAATTCTCCCACGCTGGTCCAGAAGAGTAGTAGTAGTCTCATTATATCCTCCACCTCTGAGAGATCATACTGTCAGGTTGGATTTGTCAGATGTACCTTCATAAATGGACTTGGACATTACCTTTCTAAGACATTTGTAGTATGTGATCATTTGTTCTTTTATGAACATTCAGGAAGTATAACTTGTATAAATCGACCTGAGAGCAGGGATGAAAGGAAGGGAAGAAGCTTGTATCCCGAGCTGATGAACAGCAGGGCCACATAGGCATATACCTTGTTTCTCCAGACGATGATGCTATTTTAATCACTACTTTTTTGGAGTTGTTAGGTAATTTATTTACTTTTCCATACAGATAGATGATTAGGTTAGAATTCTAGTGTTACCATAACTATATGACGTTGGGCAAATTACCTATCCTTTCTTAGCTTTCTTGGTAGAATGAGAATGAGAATGCCTAGCTCATAGTATTTGTCATAGATTAAAGATGTCTTCGATTTTTTTGAACACTCCTCCCACTGAGAGGTAAAATTTATGTCTCTGCTCCTTAAATCTGGGCTCTATGGTTGCTTGACCAATAAGATATAGTAGAAGTGACAATATGCCAGTTTCTAGTATAAGAGACTGGCAACTTCTACTTCCCCTTTATAGGAAAAATTTCTCTAAGTGTCCTGAGCCACCGTGTAAGAAGTCCGTATACCATGAGACCATCATGCTGGGGCCTCAGTGTAAGACAGTCCTAGCTGAACTCAACCTTCTAGTCATCTCCACCAAGGCTATAAACATGCAAATGAAGCCATCTAGGACCTTCCAACAAGCCCATCAGCTGAATACCACCGAGTGACTCATTGATGGCAGTTGATTTCATGTGGAACAAAGGAATTGTCCAACTGAGTCTTGACTGAATTCTTAACTCACAGATTCATGAAATATAATGGTGAATATTATTATATTCATCATTAACTTAAGACAATAACTTATTGTCTTCTGTTATTCAGTGTATGGTGTGATAGAAAATTAGAATTTGGTACCTGGAAGTGGGGTGCTTCTCTACTAAAACCCTAAAATGTATAGTTTTGGGACTAGGCAGTAAGCAGAAGCTAGAAGGCCTTGAGGAGCCTATTGATAAAATCTGGAAGACCACTGAAGATAAAAGCTGGTGAATCCTGGAAGGAGGGAGAAAGTTGGTTTTGGAGTGGAAAAAATGTGATCCTTGTTGAATAATGGAGGAAATTTAGACAATATTGTTGTCTGCAGTAATGTGGAAAAATAGAACAACCTGACAAACTGGTGGGTTTGGCTCAGATTTATTGGCAGCATACTGAAGGGGCCAGTTGGTTTCTTTGGGCCACTGATAATAAGGTATGGATGTGCTGTGCTTAATCGCTCAGTCATGTTTGACTTTCTGCGACCCCATGGACTGTAGCCTGCCAGGCTCCTCTGTCCATGGGGATTCTCCAGGCAAGAATACTGGAGTGAGTTGCCATGCCCTCCTCCAGAGGATCTTCCCAACCCAGGGATCAAACCCAGGTCTCTCGCATTTCAGGTGGATTCTTTACCAACTGAGCCACCAAAGTTTTGGATGGAGAGACTTAAGTGTGAGAAAAAGAAAAGAACTTTTGCAGTATTTAAACAATTTTTAAAGGAACTATAAGGACTTGGGATTTAATGGGTTTGAAAATAAAACTTTCTCATTTCCTTCCTCTCCATCGGCAAAGACCTTTGAAGTAAGATCATATAAATAATATGGCTGTAAGACCCTTTGTTAATCTTCTAGAAAGACTTAAAAATATGTCTAAAACTAGAAAAAAGGCTTCTAATTATTCAGCCCAAGGCAGAATAATTATGAATCACTCTGATTCAGCCCAAGGCAGAGAATTAAAGAGATTAAATATATTTAAAGAGATTAAAGAGATTTGTTGATGTGGCTTTTATTTAATGAAGTACATTCCAGTGAAATTCATAGAAATCCCACAAAGTTTTTAAGAGAATTGAATTGATAGACACTCCATCAACTTTGACTGAAAGGGACAAAGATAATTCAAAATAAAAAGAGCTCTTAAATTTCAGTGGGCAAGAAGCTATTAAAAAGGCTACTAAACTACAACCACAGGCTAGTTCTTATGAAAAAGGCAACTTGGTTCAGAGCATGGTATCAAGCAATGTGGAACACAAGTCCTAGAGAACATGACTGGACCCTAATCCGGGCACTGATGATGTTTGCACGCTAAGTTGCTTCAGTTGTGTCTGACTCTTTGTGACCCTATGGAGCATAGCCTGCCAGACTCCTCTGTCCATGGGATTCTCCAGGAAAGAATACTGGGATGGGTTGTTATGCTCTCCTCCAGGGGATCTTCCCAGCCCAGGAATAGAACCTGTCTCTCTTATCTCCCCTGTGTTGGCAGGTGGATTCTTTACTATTAGTGACACTTGGAAAGTCCATATTTAACATAATCATATATTATTTAGAATTATGGCCTTTATTGGGCATCTAGTCAAGGCTATGATTTTTCCAGTGGTCATGTATGGATGTGAGAGTTGGACTGTGAAGAAAGCTGAGCACCAAAGAATTGATGCTTTTGAACTGTGGTGTTGGAGAAGAGTCTTGAGAGTCCCTTGGACTGCAAGGAGATCCAACCAATCCATTCTGAAGGAGATCAGCCCGGGGATTTCTTTGGAAGGAATGATGCTAAAGCTGAAACTCCAGTACTTTGGCCACCTTCATGCGAAGAGTTGACTCATTGGAAAAGACTGTGATGCTGGGAGGGATTGGGGGCAGGAGGAGAAGGGGACGACAGAGGATGAGATGGCTGGATGGCATCACTGACTCGATGGATGTGAGTCTGAGTGAACTCTGGGAGTTGGTGATGGACAGGGAGGCCTGGCGTGCTGTGATTGATGGGGTCGCAAAGAGTCGGACACGACTGAGTGACTGAACTGAGGTGGCGCCAGTGATAAAGAACCCGTCTGCCAGTGCAGGCAATATAGGAGTTGTGAGTTTGATCCCTGGGTCAGGAAGATTCTCTGGTAACTCATTCCAGTATTTTTGCCTGGAGAATCCCATGGACAGAGGAACCTGGTGGGCTACAGTCCATGGGGTTGCAAAGAGTCAGACACAACTAAAGTGACTTATCACGAATGCACATGGCTTTTATGGATTTATGTTTGAGATAGCATGATAGATGCAAGATGCTTATAGTCTTTAAAGCATATCCCAAAGGCTTCCCTGGTGGTTCAGTGGATAAGGAATCTGCCTGCAATGCTGGAGACACAAGAGACATGGGTTTGATCTCTGGGTCAGGAAGATCCCTTAAGAGAAAGGAATGGCAACCCACTCCAGTATTCTTGCCTGAAAAATCCCATGGACAGAGGAGCCTGGTGGGCTACAGTCCAAAGGGTTGCAAAGAGTCAGGCATGACTGAGTGACTAAGCACGTGCATTGTTTGTTGAATAGACTCTCAATTCCATCCATACCTGTGTAATTGGGGGCCTTCATCTCAATTGCAGGTCCCACAGTTTTCATTGGTGTGACTCTTAGAAGTGAGTATACTTGCTGTTGGCTCGAAATCTCATCCAAAATGTCTTTTTAGTGTGCAGCAAATATGACTGATGGAGAATCTAAATGCTATAATTCTCAAGATCTAGGTTATGTATGGAATCTGATGTTTTATATGTCAGTAATCTTTCATCAAACTTTATTTTAAAAAATTTTATTTTTGAATTTGTTGGAGTATAGCTGATTTACAATGTTGTATTAGTTTCAAGTGTACAGTACATTGATTCAGTTATACATACACATATATTAATTCTTTCTGAGATTCTTTTCTCGTATAGGTTATCACAGAATACTGAGTAGAGCTCCCCGTGCTATACAGTAGGTCCTTGTTGGTTATTTATCTTATATATAGTAGTGTGTGTATGTTAATCCCAAACTCCTGATTTATCCCTCCCCCACTATATTTCCCCTTTGGTAGCCATAAGTTCATTTTTGAAGTCTGTAAGTCTGTTTCTGTTTTATAAATAAGTTCATTTGTATCATTAAAATATATTGATTCCTCTTTCATGGAACTTTAGAGCAAGTCAGGGCAGGAATAAGTGTAGGGAAGACTGAAAAGCTTGAAGAAAAATAACAGTTAATTGAATCACACAGTTAGAAAATTGTAGGAAAATGCTTGTTGAGCTTTTCTGATCTTTAGAAAGAAAAATAAATAATGAAAACTGACAATTAAGACATGAAGAACTTATTTTCAATTTCAATTTGTCTTTCTGAATGATACCTCTTTGGTCTTTTATGAAGGATAAATTACATTTGAAATGAAATCTTTTAAATGAGTCATCTTTTGGGTAGTTATTTTACACACCTTTAAAATGCATTTTGCTTCTTTGTAGGGGGTGGGCTAGAAAGATGAATTCTGAAGTTGAGAGGAAAATAATTTCAGGAGGTAATGGATGAACTTGGTCTGGAAGATTAATCAGGGTAGTTGCAAGAGAGTGCCAAATGCGTAACGGGAGTAGAACTAAATATCTGATTGTAATTAAAACTTTAGGTTTCTAATGGCTGCATGAAAGATATTTTAATAAACGTAAAATGCACTTTCTAAATGGCAGGCTAACTTTTAATGACTTGGGTGTTTTGTTTGATTAGTAACCTGGACTGTTAAATTAAAGCCAACTGCAAGTGCATGATAAAATATTGATGGTTTCAGGCAAATGAATTGGGGGAGTTATGCTTGACAGATTTTTTGTATCATTAAGGATTTTAACTGGTGGAAAATATATATTGCTGGTGCTTAAAGATAGTTAAAGAGGATCTTCCTGTTTATATGACCTTGTTTTAATTTTACAGTAATAATAAGGAGGAAATCTGAATTATTCACAGATGGTTGGTCAAGAGAGGTCACTTAATTAAAATAGTGTTACTTTAATTATACCTGTTTCACATTCCTGGAATAGGAAATTAAATATTTTGAAGCATTTGATTATTTCTGTTTCACAGAGTACCTGGACTTCTGCTGAATCTTGTGAAGGCCTGAGATTGTTCTGTGTAAGGCTTTTACTTGTTGTTAGTAGAAAGTTTTGCTTTTAGAATCAGGACTTTAAAAAGAATGTCTATATGTATCAGAGTCACTTTGCTGTACAGCAGAGATTGACACAACAATATAAATAAACTATGCTTCAATAAAAAAACTTAAATCAGAATTAGAAAAACCTTTTTTCAGTGATAGGTTTAGAAATAATTAAAAAAGATTTACACACACACATATACTTATATACATATAGTCACACCTATATTCTTTTAAATGCAGGACAATTCTTAGGAGGATATATCAGAAGATATTAATATAAAGCATGGTTACTTCTAGGGAGTCAGACTGGGGAGTCAAAAGGTTGGGAGATCTTATTTCTTATTCTTTTTGGAAAATAGAGTCTGTTTTGCAATGAAATTGCCTTAGTTTTATAAAAACAATTTCTCTTTGAAATACAGATTTAGATTTTAACAATTCAACTGTTCCTTTTCATGCCGCTTTCCCCATAACAGAGAATTTTCTGGATTCTGTCAGATGATGTGGTTGATTTTAAGGAGCTTTCTCCCCTCCTTCTATTCCTCTAACCTTTCATCCATCCTCAAATAGTTAGCATTCAGTGTCTCTGACTGCTTTTTATAGTCTAAGTCAAGTAACTCTTTGAAAAAGACCTGCATTCTCAGTGTGGCTCTCTAGGATTTGTCTCTGATAGGACTTGAGCTGTGGGAAGACAGAAAAAAGGCGGAACTTTGAGAAGATGGAGGAATTTTGCAAAGGATGTTAGGACAGCGATTCGGGGTGCCCTAGGTTCTGCATGCCTAGATATTCCCTTTTGTAGAAGGAAAACACGTGTGTCTCCTCAATTATTAAGAGATGTGTAAAGTGCCAGAAGGACATCTGGAGGAGAAACAGTGGAATGGCCTTTTCTTTTTCTTTTTTTAGGGTTGCCATGTAATACCACTTAAAATCTACAATTTATGATTACCATTATTTCATAACAGAAAAGACATTTTACCACACATACAAAATAGAAAAACAACCTCCTCCCTACTAATTCTCCTAAAACAAAGGGAGAAGGACTTTTTCATAAAGAAAGGTGCCAGCCCTTCCCAGAGTGCTGACCTCTGGGTGCTTCCATAGGCTGTTTGAGGTTGAAAGGACAGGGAGATTGCTGGACACACACACACACACACACACACACACACACACACACACACACACACACACTTCTGTCCTATGCTTGCTCCTCAAATGACTGAACCTCAAGGGATTGCTGCTGCTAAGTCGCTTCAGTCGTGTTCGACTCTGTGTGACCCCATAGACGGCAGCCCACCAGGCTCCCCCGTCCCTGGGATTCTCCAGGCAAGAACACTGGAGGGGGTTGCCATTGCCTTCTCCCAAGGGATTGAAGAATATGAAATTAACTCAAGTTTTCCATTTACTTTTTGCTCTGAGTTTCTAGTTTTTACACCTTTCTGGGCCTCTCAACTGTGAAAAGAAGATACATATTCTGTTGTTCAGAATAATAAACAAATGTTCAACTGCTGTATTAAAGTGTGGTAATTTTTTTTACCACTCAGAGCAAATTGTAGTTGGATTTATTTTTGAGTTAGCTAATTTTCATATTAGTAAATGGTAAATGGTAGTAGTAACAATAATAATAAACTACAATTCATTGAGTTCTCATTGTGCTGAGTGTATGTACATACATTATCTCATCTAATTTCTTTTGCAACACTATGAATTGGGCTAAATTTTACAGGTGAAGAAACTGAGGCTTCAGAGAAGTTAAGCAGCTTAATTTTTTTTTTTTACATGTCTATCTACCTATCTATTCTTTTTCAGATTCTTTTCCTTTATAGGTTATTACAAAATATCAGGTAGAATTCCCTGTGCTATTTAGTAGGTCCCCAACAGACTGGTTCCAAATAGGAAAAGGAGTATGTCAAGGCTGTATATTGTCACCCTGCTTATTTCACTTCTATGCAGAGTACATCATGAGAAATGCTGGACTGGAAGAAACACAAGCTGGAATCAAGATTGCCGGGAGAAATATCAATAACCTCAGATATGCAGATGACACCACCCTTATGGCAGAAAGTGAAGAGGAGCTAAAAAGCCTCTTGATGAAAGTGAAAATGGAGAGTGAAAAAGTTGGCTTAAAGCTCAACATTCAGAAAACGAAGATCATGGCATCTGGTCCCATTACTCCATGGGAAATAGATGGGGAAACAGCGGAAACAGTGTCAGACTTTATTTTGGGGGGCTCCAAAATCACTGCAGATGGTGATTTCAGCCATGAAATTAAAAGATGCTTACTCCTTGGAAGAAATGTTATGAGCAACCTAGATAGCATATTCAAAAGCAGAGACATTACTTTGCCGACTAAGGTCCGTCTAGTCAAGGCTATGGTTTTTCCAGTGGTCATGTATGGATGTAAGAGTTGGACTGTGAAGAAAGCTGAGCGCTGAAGAATTGATGCTTTTGAACTGTGGTGCCGGAGAAGACTCTTGAGAGTCCCTTGGACTGCAAGGAGATCCAACTAGTCCATTCTAAAGGAGATCAACCCTGGGATTTCTTTGGAAGGAATGATGCTGAAGCTGAAACTCCAGTACTTTGGCCACCTCATGCGAAGAGTTGACTCACTGGAGAAGACTTTGATGCTGGGAGGGATTGGGGGCAGGAGAAGAAGGGGATGACAGAGGATGAGATGGCTGGATGGCATCACTGACTCGATGGACAGAAGTCTGAGTGAACTCGAGGAGTTGGTGATGGACAGGGAGGCCTGGCGTGCTGCGATGGATGGGGTCGCAAAGAGTCGGACACGACTGAGCGACTGAACTGAACTTTTTATTTTATACATATACGTGTATGTGCTAAATCTCAAACTCCTAATTTATCCCTCCCTCCACTCCCTTTCCCTTTTGACAGCCATAAATTTGCTTTCTAGATCTGTTGCCCATTACTTTAAATCAGACTCTTTGTCCTGACTTTGGTCAAGGCGTTTCCCTCTCTGTTGCACCCAACCTTACTAACCTTGTTTCTCTCTACTTCCATCACACACCTTCTGTGGTCAGACGTTTCTACTCTGTCTCTCTGTCTTTTTTCATTCGAGTTCTCTCTCTTGCTCCTCTCCTTGTTTTCTTTGTTAATTTGTTAATTTCTGAGTGTCCATCATGTGCTAGCCTCTGGAGCTAGAACTGTGAAATAGCTAAGACACCCTCTTGCCCCCAGGAAGCTTACAATCTTGATTAAAATTTCCCATGTGTGTTATGCTCATTTTTTCCTCTTACTTTTGTTTTAGTTTGTTTCATCCACCTGAAAGCTGTTCCTTTCCCTTCCAGCCACCTAAACTGTGTTCATGTTTGAAGGCCTCACTCATATTTTCTTTTTCAGGCACGTTCTCCAAAGGCTTCAATGCACTTCTAGTCCCGAACACCTTTAGTGCACAGTCATTACGTCATAACTGAGCTTTCATTTTTCTTTCTCATGCTATGCTGTTACTATTATAGTTTTGAGAGCCAGAAATATGTCTTATATGTATACTGATATCCTTATATATAGATACTAATATGTAAATATTTTGACCTCTGTTTCTCTCTCTGTGTATATAAAAACCCTTGGAACCCTTATCTTTAAAAATTCTCAAATTCATGAAAGTAGAGTTGTTTTAAACCAGACTCCTGGCCTTTTTCAGATTTGTATTTCTATTCAGAGCCAAGTGTAATCCTTGTGTATTCTTAAACCACAATCACATAATCTTTTCAATGCTCACTAAAGGTGTTTGTTTCCAGTACCTAGGGTCATTTTCCACATGGTAACAAAATTCTGTGGCGTCCTCTTCATGCCCAAAGTCAGGAGAGAATGGTAGAGGAGGCAGGACTCAGATGGGTAACTGCTTGAGTTTCAGAGGAAGACAGATCTGGAGTCCAACTCTTCACCAGCTAGCCTGTGATCTTTCCGACTCACCCTTACTCTTGGATCTCAGTCACACGAACTAGCTCACATCACACTACTGAGCTATGTGATCTACTCAATCACATGTACTAGCTCTACGGTCTTACTCAATCTCACTGACTATGAGCTGGAGAAAATTTCTTAACTTCTGAGAATATTAGTTTTCTCATCTATAAAATGGGGATAACCATGGTTCAATGAAATGATGTATAGCAAGCAATTTGTACAGTTCCTGGAAAATTAAGAAAAGCATGATAATATTTTTAAGGTTACTGACAAGGCTAGCTAGGCTCTTTTATTAATGACTAGTTCCCAGATACTAGTGTCATGGGATTTAATGTTTGAATTTGAGCCTCGGCAAAATATAAATTGCTATCAGCCATGAGTCTCTTAGACTGCTGCGAATGCTCAGTCCACAAGTGTCAGTAACTTAGAGCATTTGTGATCCCCCAGCTCCTGGCCTGGCTGGGTCTCCAGAGAGGCTGAGCATATGATTTATTGGTTGACAGTGGAGGATGGCTAGGTAGGAAGAGTTAGAGAGGACAGACAGACTGTGCATGGCCTCTCTAGCCACCTGCGTAGACATTTAGTTCATTCCAGAATGGAGCACAACTTGATCCACTCTGTGAAGAAGCAGCACATGGCCTTCTTTAAAGATTTTATGAATGGGAGTAAGAAATGGAGGCAAGCCAAAGAGAGCAGCTGGGCTATTCTCTCAGACCATGTGAGATTAAAAAAAAAAAATCTTTTATGGAATAGGTTATGGGTTTAGCTGGCACACTGCAATAATAAATGCTCTCCAGTGACAGCCGCCCCCACCCTCAGCACTACCTCACCCCCCAGCTCTTACTGTCCTTTGCAAGCCCTGGGAGATAGCACTGTCCCAGGCCTGGGCCAGGAGTGCCTATTGGTGCCAGCAGAGCAAAAGGATGCTCCTTCCCCAGCCCTGCCAGAGGCTTCCAGTCCAGTCAGGGGAGGGCACAGGGCAGCTGCAGAGACAGTGAAGGTGTGTGCAGGCGGCTGGGGGAACTGAACAAAGCCTCAGCAGTGACCAGGATCACAGGAAACCAGACTCTGCAGAGAGCCAGTTATAGGATTACTGTAGAGGCCAAAATGCCACCAATCTGTAGAAGGTGGCTGCCTGTGGTCGCACAGAAGCACAGCTCTGAGGATCATGTTAGCCAGTCATCCATGAAAGCCCTGGAGAGAGGGCTGGGTACCACTAAAGTGGGTTGAGGAAGAAAAAGGAAAAAGATCAGGAATTAGGGAAGCTGCTTTTATTTATTTATTTTAAAACCACCAGCACAGGGTTTGTTCTCTTTTATTATCCTTTGCTTTTGGTTCCTCCCCTCTCCCTCAACATCCCCCTCCAATACCTTGAGAATAGATCTGTGTTTTAAAGCCCAAACACTGATTTCAGGTTCCCTCTTTATTTCCTTACGGATATATCCCATGGGATATATATGAGTCTGTCACTTTTCTTCCTGGCTAAGGGTTGGCCCTGTCCATATGCTGAGCAGTGGGCTGGCTGGGGAGGCCCACAGAGAAGAGGATGGGCTTGAGTGTCTGTGGCACTCTGAGCGCCCCCCACAAGCAGGCTGCCTTCTCAAGGCATTGCACATCATCGCCTTTGAAGCGGAAAGAAATCCCACCTTTCCTTTGAGGCCCCTTTTGTAATATTGCTTTCCTCTGGCTGGTTGGATTAGTTAAAGTTTCATCAGCTTCTCTCTCTCAAAAAAAATTTCCCTGCTGTCGTATCATGAAAAGAAAGGATATCTCTTGAAGATGTTTGCCGCCCTCAAGAAATAAGAAAGAAAAGAATCTGATCTGCTCTGATTTTGGAAACTTAATTTCCCTTGCAAGCTTAAGCTGGTTAGACGAAGTGTTTGGAAACAAACATATATATATCTTGTGTATATATATATATATATTTTGTGTGTGTGGTTCTTCAGTGGTTTTATTAAAAGAAAAATAAATCCCCTTCCCACACGCTCACCAGTCCAATGTTCTGTGTGCTTTGGGGTATGAGAGTGGGCAGGTTTACAGACCTTGGCAGAAAATACACATTTTGAAAACCAACTCAAAACAGTATCAGCCAGGATGAGATTATTAGACCAAAACAGTAGGGGGCAGCCTGACACAATAGAAAAAAGGTTGCTAGTCCAGTAAAACAGTGACATGGCTCTTTGAGACAACAAAGGCAAAAATTGTGCTAAGAGCTGTAAATCTTGAATGCTAAATTCCTGCACAAGAGACAGTCGTGGTTGTATCATAATTAAACAGGCTACTAAAACATAAATCCCTTACTGATAACTTCCTCTTAGTGGCCTCATTTCCTATGGAGGGAACCAGAGGCTGGTCACCCATTAGCATTAATTGGAAGGATTTCTGGTGTATTCAGCATGGAATGTGTATTGGAAACAACAAAAGAGAGTAAATCACCATCATCATTGCAACCAAGTACCAAGTGTTTCCTAACCATTTTTATGACTATG
Organism: Ovis aries; assembly: GCF_016772045.2. Classification (NCBI taxonomy): domain Eukaryota; kingdom Metazoa; phylum Chordata; class Mammalia; order Artiodactyla; family Bovidae; genus Ovis; species Ovis aries. Next base: position 42,549,551 of record NC_056071.1, on the reverse strand, counting down.
GGGCTGTGTTGGTGCTAAAGAATGTCATTTAATGGTTGACTCCAGCGTTTTCCGACCTAGTGAAGTGATGGTGAATAAGGAAGACCATTCATTTATAGATATTGTATCAGTTCGCAGGGCTTCTATAACAAAGTAGCAAAGCAAGTGGCTTCAAACCATGGACATTTATTCTCTCAGTCCAGAAGCCTGGATGTCCAGAATCAAAATGTTGGCTGTGTCATGTTCCATCTGTAGTTTTTTTGGGGGGAGAATACTTCCATGCCTCATTCTAGCTTCTGGGGGTGACCACTGAACCTTGGTGTTCCTTGGCTTGTGGCAGTGGAACTCTAGTCTGTCTCCATCTTCACATGGCTTTTTTACTCTGTTGTTACATGACTGTCATCTTATAAGGATACCAGATAAAGTAGATTAGGGGCCCACATGTGACCCCCATAATGACTAATTACGTCTGCAAGGACCCAATTTCCAAATAAGGACTCATTATGAGATATTTTGGATTTAATTGTGTCTACCTTTTATGGAGGGACACAGTTCAAACTGTAACAAGTATAGAGACATTTTTTGAGACTCTGCCATACTATCTATTAGCATATCATGGCATCTCCCAAACATGATCAATCAGTTTAGTCTCCTCCAGAAATTGTAGTCTTTGCTTAGAGTAATTCTTACCAAGGAATATAAATGGTATGAACAGTTGTTCAGTGTCTGCTAAGTGCCAGGCACTTTACAAAAATTATCTTCCATTCAACTGCTTCTCACCACTGCCACTGTGCTAGTCCAAACCACTATTATTACTAGGATGGTTGGACCATTTCTGTGTCCTACAAACCTGGTCTTCTGGGTCTCAAACTTGTCCTCTATATCGGTTGTCTATTGCTGCATGACAAGTTACCCCAAATCTAGAGGCTTAATATGACAAGTAGCATCTCACTGTTTCTGAGGTCAGGAATCCAGGCACGGTTTAGCTATGTCCTCTGACTAAAAGTCTCTCAAGGCTGCGATGAAAGCACCGAAGGAGCTGCAATCATTTAAAAACTGCATGGTGGGGAGACTGCCCTGGTGGTCCAGAGGCTAGAACTCTTGCTCCCAGTGCAGAGGGCCCAGGTTCAACCTCTGGTCAGGGAACTAGATCCCACACGCCACAACTAAAAGATCCTGGGAGCTGCAGCTAAGACCTGGTGGTGGTTTAGTCGCTTAGTCGTGTCCGACTCTTGCGACCCTAGGGCTGTAACTGGCCGCACTCCTCTGTCCATGGGATTCTCCAGGCAAGAATATTGGAGTGGGTTGCCATTTCCTTCTGTAGATGATCTTCCTGACCCAGGAATCGAACCCAGGTCTCCTGCACTGCAGGCAGATGATTTAGCAACTGAGCTATGAGGGATGCCCAGGTGCAGCCAAAAAAAAAAAAACAAAAAAAACAAATAAACCACACTCCCCGCCCCCACCGCGAAACAAACAGAAAAACCCAAGACTGCACTGGGGGAAGATCCACGGCCAGGTTCACTCACATGGCTGTTAGAAGGACTCATGTCCTCACTGGCTATTTGCTAGAAATGTCAGTCCTTGTCACAGGGGCCCCTATAGGGCTAATCCCAACCTGGCAAAGCACTTCACCTCAGAGAGGGCTCTGAAGGGGAGAGCAACTGAGGGAGGGCGAGTAAGAAGAAATGCAGTCTTTTGTAATGTAATCTTGGAAATGACGTGATTTTTGCAGTATGGTGCAAGAGTCAAGTCAGAAGCAAGTCATTAGATTCAGGCCATACTCAAGAGGAGAGAATTATACTAGGGCCTTGTGAAGAAAAGCTAAAAACTTCCCCTTGAGTGTTTCTCCTTTACTCCTACAACACTACCACACCCACAACCTGTCTGACACCAGATGGGTGGACTTCCCATGTATCAAGCAATTTTATGACACCACCTGGTTGTCCTACAATTTAACTCAATTTTGATGCTATCTACCTGGAGCTAGAATTAGATGCCACAGGTTAAGAGCTCAGTTCTACAGGACACCCCCACTCCTCTGCCCAAGGCCAGTCCCAAATCTAGGTTATCACCTGTGCTTCTGCCTGACTGGCCATAAATTGAAGGTTCCCACCACCCTATTTCAATTAATTTGCTAGAGAGGTTCACAGAACTCAGGGAAATATTTATTTACTAGATTACTGATTGATTAAAAAAAAGTATAATTTGGGGTCGGGGGGAGCTTCTCTGGTGGCTCAGTGGTAAAGAATCTGCCTGCTAATGCAGGAGACGTGGGTTCGATCCCTGGGTCAGGAAAATCCCCTGGAGGAGGAAATGGCAACCCATTCGGGTATTCTTGCCTGGGAAATCCCACGGACAGAGGAACTTGGAGGGCTATAGTCCAGGGGGTTGCAAAAGAGTTGGATACAACTTGGTGACTAAACAACATAACTCAGGAACAGCCAGATGGAAGAAAAACATAGGGTAAGTTGTGGGGAATGGGTGCAGAATTTCCATGCTGTCTGCTAGTGAGCCCTCTCCTTGCATCACCGTGTGTCTACCCAGAAGTTTGCTGAACCCTGTACCTTTGGGAACAATGATTGATTAAGTCATTGACTGTTGGTGTTGGAGTTCAATCTCTAGCCTCTCTTCCTGGAGGTTGAGGTGTGGTGAGGGAGGGGAGGCCTGAAAGTTCCAAACCTCTAATTAAAAGTTGGTTCCCTTGGCAACTAGTTTCCATCCTTAGGTTACTTAGGGGTTTCCCCAAATTCCTGTTGTTAACATAAACTGATATATTGTTGAAAGGACCTTGTTGTAAGTAAAAAAAAAAAAAAAAAAAAAGATACTGTTATCTTTCTTATCACAAAAACCTTGGAAATTCCTGTGCCAGGAGTTGGACAGAGACTAAATGAATATTTTTTATTGTAAATCACATCATCACAAGCATTCACAGGAGGAGGCAGAAATTGTAGATTATTTGCTACACAGCTACTCAAGTGATCCAGTTAAAATGCAAATCAGTCATAACACAATACTGCTCAACCCTCCAATGGCTGCCCATTCATCACTCTTAGAGTGCAAAGTCCCTACCCAGGTCTAAGTGGCTTGGCCCTAGCTGTCTCTCTGATCTCACTTCCTTTAACTTACCTTTTCCCACCACTTTAGCCTCTGGTCCTTTGACAAAGCATGCTATTCCCACCTTAGGTCTTTGCCCTTGTTTATCTGTTCAGTATACTCTTTCCCCAGACATTACCTATTGAAAGACATCTTATTTACTCCCAATTTGGGGGGTAATTATCAATGAATCAAATGCAGCATCTTTGTGTCAGTTCAGTTCAGTCGCTCAGTCGTGTCCGACTCTTTGCGACCCCATGAATCGCAGACACCAGGCCTCCCTGTCCATCACCAACTCCCGGAGTTCATTCAAACTCACATTCATCGAATCGGTGATGCCATCCAGGCATCTCATCCTCTGTCATCCCCTTCTCCTCCTGCCCCCAATCCCTCCCATCATCAGAGTCTTCTCCAATGAGACAACTCTTCGCATGAGGTGGCCAAAGTACTGAAGTTTCAGCTTTAGCATCATTCCTTCCAAAGAACACCCAGGGTTGATCTCCTTCAGAATGGACTGGTTGGATCTCCTTGCAGTCCAAGGGACTCTCAAGAGTCTTCTCCAACACCACAGTTCAAAAGCATCAATTCTTTGGTGCTCAGCTTTCTTCACAGTCCAACTCTCACATCCATACATGACTACTGGAAAAACCATAGCCTTGACTAGACAGACGTTTGTTGGCAAAGTAATGTCTCTGCTTTTCAATATGCTGTCCAGGTTGGTCATAACTTTCCTTCCAAGGAGTAAGCGTCTTTTAATTTCATGGCTGCAATCACCATCTGCAGTGATTTTGGAGCTCAAAAAAATAAAGTCTGACACTATTTCCACTGTTTCCCCATCTATTTCCCATGAAGTGATGGGACCAGATACCATGATCTTCATGTTCTGAATGTTGAGCTTTAAGCCAACTTTTTCACTCTCCATTTTCACTTTCATCAAGAGGCTTTTTAGTTCCTCTTCACTTTCTGCCATAAGGGTGGTGTCATCTGCATATCTGAGATTATTGATATTTCTCCTGGCAGTCTTGATTCCAGCTTGTGCTTCTTCTAGCCCAGTGTTTCTCATGATGTTCTCTGCATATCAGTTAAATAAGCAGGGTGACAATATACAGCCTTGACGTACTCCTTTTCCTATTTGGAACCAGTCTGTTGTTCCATGTCCAGTTCTAACTATTGCTTCCTGACCTGCATACAGATTTCTCAAGAGGCAGGTCAGGCGGTCTGGTATTCCCATCTCTTTCAGAATTTTCCACAGTTTATTGTGATCCACAAAGCCAAAGGCTTTGGCATAGTCAATAAAGCAGAAATAGATGTTTTTTTCTGGACCTCTCTTCCTTTTTCGATGATCCAGCGGATGTTGGCAATTTGATCTCTGGTTCCTCTGCCTTTTCTAAAACCAGCTTGAATATCTGGAAGTTCATGGTTCACGTATTGCTGAATCCTGGCTTGGAGAATTTTGACCATAACTTTACTAGCATGTGAGATGAGTGCAGTTGTGCGGTAGTTTGAGCATTCTTTTGCATTGCCTTTCTTTGGGTTTGGAATGAACACTGACCTTTTCCAGTCCTTTGGCCATTGCTGAGTTTTCCAAATTTGCTGGCATATTGAGTGCAGCACTCTCACAGGATCATCTTTTAGGATTTGAAATAGCTCTGCTGGAATTCCATCACCTCCGCTAGCTTTGTTCATAGTGATGCTTTCTAAGGCCCACTTGACTTCACATTCCAGGATGTCTGGCTCTATGTGAGTGATCACACCATCATGATTCTTGTGTAGGTTCCTGTAAATGTAAATTTTCAACTCATTTGGGAAAATACCTAGGAGCATGATTGATGGATCATACAGTAAGACTATGTTTACTTTGCAAGAAACTGCCAAGATGTCTTCCAAATAGCTATTCCATTTTATATTCCCACCAGCAGTGAATGAGAGTTCTTGTTGCTCCACATGCTTGTTAGCATTTGGTGTTGTCAGTATTTTGGACTTTTGCCATTCTAATGGGTCTGCTATTATGGTTATATTATGTAATTTATTACATAATATGATATGTTATATACATGTTATACTATAAAATGTATATAGGTATAATGTGTTATATAGTATATATTATATAATATAATATGCTATATTACGATAGTGTGATAACTCACCTAGAGCCAGAATGTGAAGTCAAGTGGGCATGAGGAAGCATCACTAGGGAAAAAGCTAGTGGAGGTGATGGAATTATAGCTGAGCTGTTTCAAATCCTAAAAGATGATGCTGTGAAAGTGCTGCACTCAATATGCCAGCAATTGCAGATGCCATTCATGCAGATGACACCACTGTTATGACAGAAAGCAAGGAGAAACTAAAGAGCCTCTTGATGAAAGTGAAAGAGGAGAGTGGAAAAAGCTGGCTTAAAACTCAATATTCAAAAAACAAAGATTATGGCATCTGGTTGCATCACTTCATGGGAAATAGATGGGGAAACAATGGAAACAGTGGCAGACTTTCTTTTCTTGGGCTCCAAAATCACTGCAGATGGTGATTGTACCCATGAAATTAAAAGATGCTTGCTTCTTGGAAGAAGAGCTTTGACCAACCTAGACAGCATATTAAAAAGCAGAGACATTACTTTGCTGACAGAGGTCCGTCTAGTCAAAGCTATAGTTTTTCCAGTAGTCATGTATGGATGTGAGAGTTGAATTATAAAAAAACTGAGCGCCAATGAATTAATGCTTTTGAACTGTGGTGCTGGAGAAGACTCTTGAGAGTCCCTTGGACTGCAAGGAGATCCAACCAGTCAATCCTAAAGGAAATTAGTCCTGAATATTCATTGGAAGGACTGATGCTGAAGCTGAAATTCCAATACTTTGGCCACCTGATACGAAAAACTGACTCTCTAGAAAAGACCCTGACGCTGGGAAAGATTGAAGGCAGGTGGAGAAGGGGATGACAGAGGATGAGATGGTTGGATGGCATCACCAACTCAATGGACATGAATTTGAGCAAGCTCCGGAAATTGTGATGGACAGTGAAGCCTGGTGTGCTGCAGTCCATAGGGTCACTGAGTCACACACGACTCAGTGACTGAACTGAACTGAATAGGCATGTTGTGGTATTTTGTTTTAATTTGCAATTCCCCAATAAAATATAATGTTAAGCATTTTTCATATGTTTATTTGTCATTTGTATATCTTCTTTGGTGTGGTGTCTGTTCAGATCCTTTGCTCATGATTAAATTGGGTTGTTTGTTTCCTTATTGCTCAGTTTTAAGGGTTCTTCATATATTTTGAATATAAGTCCTTTATCAGTTTATCTTGCAAATATTTCTCCCAGTCTGTGACATCTCTTTTTTAAAAAAAAATTGTTTAATTTTTGGCTGTGCTGGGTCTTCATTGCTGCGTGGACTTTTCTCTAGTTGTGGTACATGGGCTTCTCATTGCAGTAGCTTCTCTTGTTGTAGAGCAGGGGCTCTAGGACACTTAAGCTTCAGGAGTTATAGCAACTTTTATGTCTCTAGAGTGCATGCTCAGTAACTGTGGCACACGGGCTTAGCTGCTCTGTGGCATGTGGGATCCTATTTCAGGGATCAAACTCGTGTCTCCTGCATTGGCAGGAGAATTTTTTATCACTAAGCCACCAGGGAAGCCCCCTCTTTTCATTCTTCTAAAGCAAATTTCATTAAAAAAATACAACTGAGATGCAAAATAGCATAGAAAAATTCTGTTATAATTTGTTAATTTACTTCAAAAAGACATCTGGAGATGTAAAAATTAAGTTGAAAAGATCTGTCCTATAACTTTGTGATGGGCATAGCATTATATAGCGAATATATGAATTGGAAATAATTTTTTGATCATAAAGGAAAGGACCAATGGAATGGATAGTTTGTGTTTAATTAAAATTTGGAGATATATAAAATAACGTTTTCTGGAGAAAACATTTGCAATAAATAGAGTGACAAAGGCTTATTATCTTGAATGTATACAAAGCTCTTAGAAGTCAGTAATTAAAAATTAAGAACACACTCAAGGACAAAGACAATTGATCAAAGATCTAAAAATGTCAAATAAGCCTTTTAAAATGTTCAACTTTGCTGATAACTTAAAAGCAACCAAATTTAATACATGTAATACCATTTCACATATCAAACTGAAAAGATGATGGAATGAGGATATCCTATACTGCTGTGGTATAGATGAAGCAGTGTCTTCATATATATTGGTGAAGTGCTAAGTGATAAAAACCTTTTTGGAAAGCAGATAGAAAGTATATATTGAATTGGCCAAAGATTTCCTTCAGGGTTTCCTATAACATCATATGGAAAACCCTGAACAAACTTCTTGGCCAACCCAATGTTAGAAGCCTTACATTAAAAAAACCCCAAAAAACCTTTGACCCAGTATTCTTACTTCTGGGGATCTGTTCAGAAGAACCAATCTAAAATATAAGCAAAAGTTTATCCACAATAATGCCAGTTACATCTTTGTTCACCAAGAGTGAAGTCATTTGCTATAATAGCCTGTGTGGATCATTCTTTGAGCCTAGTGATTACCTAACATAAATTCTGAAAGATATATTCACAAATATAATTCTAGGAAAGACTGCGCCATTACTTCACCTAGAGCCTGTGCTCTGCAACAATAGAGGCCACCGCCATGAGAAGTCCCTGCACTGTGAGTAAAGAGTAGCCCCTGCTCTTAGCAACTAGAGTGAAGCCCACATAGCAACAAAGAGAGCACAGGCAAAAATTAAGTAAATAAATAGTTATTAGGAAAAAAGTACAAAACATAACTGGAGTCCATTTTAGGGAGGCTCCTGGATGCTGAAACAACAAAATGACATGGACAGGATAGTTTACTTAACTCCCTAACAAGCCAGGACCCAGGTTTCCTACAGCTCACTGCCTGCTCTCAGTCCCCTCTGATGCTGGAGTCCACTTAACTTCCCCTCATTCATGCCCATACCTGACATGACTTGGGCATCGCTGCTCCACAGAGTCTGGCCCCATGCACCTTTAGACCCAGCAGTGGTGATACTCAGCCCAGCTTCCCATGTAGTAGTACAAGATTGCACGATGCACTTAGTTTAATGCTCTGCTATAACCATATTGAAATTCTTTGTTGTTCAGTCATGTCCAACTCTTTGCAACCCCATAGATTGCAGCATGCCAGGCTTTTCTGTCCTTTACCATCTCCCAGAGCTTGCTCAAACTCATGTCCACTGAGTCAGTGATGCCATCCAACCATCTCATCCTCTGTCATCCCCTTCTCCTGGCCTGGGTCTTTCCCAGCATTAGGGTCTTTTCCAATGAGTCAGCCCTTTGCATCAGGTGGCCAAAGTATTGGAGCTTCCACATCAGCCCTTCCAGTGAATATTCAGGACTGATTTCCTTTAGGATTGACTGGTTGGATCTCCTTGCAGTCCAAGGGACTCTCAAGAGTCTTCTCCAACACCGCAGTTCAAAAGTATCAATTCTTTCACGCTCAGCCTTCTTTATGGTCAAACTCTCACATCCATACATGACTACTAAAAACACCATAGTTGACTATATGGACCTGTGTTGGCATTGAAATTCTTAATAATTGTTAAACAAAGGGCCTCGCATCTTTTTCTTTCTTTCTTTCTGGCCATACTATGTGTCATGTGGAATCTTAGTTTCCTGACCAGGGATCAAACTCGTGGCCCCTGGAGTTTGGAGTCTTAACCACTGGACCTCCAGGCCACATTTTCATTTGACGTGAGCCCCACAGATCATGAAGCCTGTCCTAGGGATATTTTGAGCCAGGTCTGCTGGGGTTGTACAAATTCCATGGGGAATATATGAGGGGCTACCACAGGGGATAGGCTGGAGGCCATGTAGTTAGGGTTTAGGGGTCTCCCATTTTGGCTTTGCACAGAGCCATTCTGACTTTTGCCTTTGTACATTTTTGTACACAGGGTTCTACTGCTAAAAAAAGACCTAGTTATTTTCATTCTACTGCCATCTGATAGAAGAAGCCTCTAGAATTTAGACAGGTTTAGTTGATTACCCCAGGTAACCCAGATTATTAAATAACAGAGCTATACCTCAAATGTGACCTCTTAATTCCCAGTAATACTTTGGCATTTAATATTAGATTCCTGTCCATATCATTTAAATAACTTCACTGGAATGTAGTTTTATCAAAGCCAAAGAATATTGCTTGGCTTATATTTCCAGGAAAACCTGAATTCATTCATGGAGGTACTACCTATAATGCCATCTGGACATTTCATAAATCTGTACAGTTGTTTGCAAGAAGACTGGGCAAGAGAAGGTGAAAAGTGCAATCCAAGAGAATATCACTGCTAGAAAAACAAGTGCACATTCCTGAGTAGACAGCCATGGAAGAATAAACATGCTAAGTCGCTTCAGTCATGTCTGACTCTGTGTGACCCCATAGATGGCAGCCCACCAGGCTCCCTTGTCCCTGGGATTCTGCAGGCAAGAACACTGGAGTGGGTTGCCATTTCCCTCTCCAATGCATGAAAGTGAAAAGCGAAAGTGAAGTCGCTCAGTCGTGTCCGACCCCCAGCAACCCCATGGACTGCAGCCTACCAGCCTCCTCCATCCATGGGATTTTCCAGGCAAGAGTACTGGAGTGGGGTGCTATCGCCTTCTCCGAGAATAAACATGAGCACCCAGTAAATTTTATGAAAAAGTGTTCAGTTTCATTGTAGTCAAAGGCATGAAAATGACAACAATCTGTTATATAATACATTGATAGATTTAAAAATATTGAAGGTAGTTGGTTAGGAGGGGCAAAATAAACACTCATACTCTGTTAGTGGGCGTGTGAATTGATTCCCCCTTTTTGGAGGGGATTTTGGAATACTTTTCTAGATTTTATTTTATTTTCTTTTTCTTTTCTAGATTTTAAATAAACCCACTTTTAATCTAGAAATTTAGGAATTTATCCTACATCAAAACTCAAATAATAGCACAAATTTATTTGTAAAAAGATAGTCACTGTCATTTTAATAGCTTGGGACAGTGAGAGCAGAGGCATCCTGTCACCTGGCTTCATGTTTACATGTAGAGGGAACTTTCCCAGACTAGTATTCCTGGCCTTTTGCCCCATGTCCTCACTTATGTCAACCCTGGGAAGGAGTGAAGGTTTTTATTTGTGTGTTTGGTACAAAATGCTGAGCATTTCTGTTTGGCCCCTTCCTCCCTCTCCCCTTGCTTGAATCCAGCCACCTTCAGTGAGGTTGTAGTCCCATCTCTTTTAAAAAAAAAAATTAATTAATTTTTAAAATTGGAGGCTAATTATAATATTGCAGTGGGTTTTTTTTTTTTTTGCCATACATTTACATGAATCAGCCATGGGTGTACATGTGTTCTGCATCCTGAACCCCCCTCCCATCTCCCTCCTCATCCCATCTCTCAGGGTTATCCCAGTGCTCCAGCCCTGAGCACCCTGTCTCATGCACTGAACCTGGACTGGCAATCTACTTCACATATGTTTCAATGCTATTCTGTCAAATCATCCCACCCTTTCCCTCTCCCACAGAGTCCAAAAGTGTCTTCTTTACATCTGTGTCTCTTTTGCTATCTCGCATATAGGGTCATAGTTACTATCTTTCTAAATTCCATATATATGCGTTAGTATACTGTATTGGTGTTTTTCTTTCTGACTGACTTTACTCTGTATAATAGGCTCCAGTTTCATCCACCTCATTAGAACTGATTCAAATGCATTCTTTTTAATAGCTGAGTAATATTCCATCGTGTATATGTACCACAACTTTCTTATCCTTTCGTCTGCCAATGGACATCTTGGTTGCTTCCATGTCCTGGCTATTATAAACAAGTGCTACAATGAACATTGGGGTACACGTGTCTCTTTCAGTTCTGATTTCCTCAGTGTATATGCCCAGCAGTGGGATTGCTGGGTTGTGTGGCAGTTCTATTTCCAGTTTTTTAGGGAATCTCCACACTGTTCTCCGTAGTGACTGTACTAGTTTGCATTCCCACCGACAGTGTAAGGGGGTTCCCTTTTCTCTGCACCCTCTCCAGCATTTATTGTTTGTAGACTTTTTGATAGTAGCCATTCTGACCGGCATGAGATGGTACCTCATTGAAGTTTTAATTTGCATTTCCCTGATAATGAGTGATGTTGAGCATCTGTTTGTTGGCCATCTGTATGTCTTCTTTGGAGAAATGTCTGTTTAGGTCTTTGGCCCATTTTTTGATTGCATCATTTATTTTTCTGGAATTGAACTGCATGGGCTCTCATCTCCTTTTGATCTTGTGGGGCAACTGGCAGTTTTGAGGTTTAAGTTAGATTATGGTGGCTGTGGCTATCTTGTTAGTAAATGCACTAGATTCTCACAGCTAAGCCACATTCTTTAGAATTTGCTTAATCAGTGATGAAAATGATATTTCTATATCTGAAAGCTGTGTCTTTATCTTTCAGTTATTCTGAAATACAATAGGTAAATGGAGAGCAGAGTATTATTGATAGGCTCCTTCAAACCTCAGTAGCAGAAAAAAATTCTAAACAATCATAATGTCCATTAAATAAATTGTGGTACTCCCACTCAATAGAACACCATGCTGCCATTACAAAGAATGAGGTCATCTTATATACAGACAGAGAAAAATGTCCACAACATAATGCCAAGGAGAAAAAAGGGCAACTTTTGTAAAAGCTTATATAGTAATAGCTCATGTTTGTTTAAAAAAGTTTGCATATGCCCTAGCAGAATGTCTGGGGAAATGCACACTGATCTGTTAACAGTGGCAGTTGTTGTTTAGTTGCTAAGCCATGTCCGACTGTTTGCAACCCCATGGACTGTAGCACACCAGGCTTCCTGTCCTTCACTGTCTCCCAGAGTTTACTGAAACTCATGTCCATTGAGTTGATGATGCCATCCAACCATCTCATCCTCTGTCATCACTTTCTCTTCCTGTCCTCAATTTTTCCCAGCATCAGGGTCTTTTCCAATGAGTCGGGCTCTTTGCATCAGGTGGCCAAAGTATGGGAGCTTCAGCTTTAGTATTAGTCCTTCCGTTGAATATACATGGTTGATTTCCTTTAGAACTGACTGATTTGATTCCTTGCTGTCCAAGGGACTCTCAAGAGTGTTCTCCAGCACTGCAGTTTGAAAGCATCAGTTCTTTGGTGCTCATCCTTCTTTATGGTCCAACTCTCACATCCATACATGACTACTGGAAAAACCATAGTTTTGACTATATGGACCTTTGTTGGCTAAGTGATATCTCTGCTTTTCAGCATGCTGTCTAGATTTGTCATAGCTTTTCTTCCAAGGAGCAAGTATCTTTTAATTTCAGTGGTTACATTCAAAGACAGGTGTGGTGGGAAGCTTTCACATCTACAATATATTCTGTTTTGCTTGAGGTTCTTGCTTTATTATGTTTTACTAAGAATAAGAGTTACCTTTGTAAAATTAATAAAATCTGTTTTATTTTTCTAAAAGAAAAATTTGTGATAGTTCTATTGCTGCTGATATTAGATAATTTGATTATCAGGGGTTGTACTTAATTAAAAAATTTTCCTCCTTCTCTTTTACAAAGTAAATGAGAGCTTTGAACATGTTCAGAATGTATGCCCTTAGGCTAGAAAATGATACTTGGCCATATTTACCCTGGGTATTATTTTTGAGTTTGTATATAATTTCTCAGTTTAATTCTCTCAACTCACAGGAATCTTTTCTGTTTGACTTTCTGTCTTCTGATAGTAGATGCAATATAAGTACTAAGTCATTTTATATAAGGAACTTGAGCATCTGCAGATGCTAGTTTCCACCAAGGTCCTGGAACCAAGACTAGGACTAAGGGTACCAAGTGATGACTGTATACTGATTGTATAAAATTTGGAAAATATAGAAAAACACAAAGAAGCAGAGAGGTAAATGGCTTATGATGCCATCATTCAGAGACTAATATTTCTTAACATTTTGTGTTGTTTATTTCCAGTTTCTTCTTTTTTTATTTTTTATTTTTTAAATTTTTTTACTTTACAATACTGTATTGGTTTTGCCATACATTGACATGAATCCCAGTTTCTTCTATATATATTTGGCTGATAGTGCATTAGGCATTCAGATTTGTAATGTGCTATTCATTTACTTAGTGTTATATTATCAATTTTCCCATCTTGTCAAAAAGCTTCATAAGCATCATTTTGAAAAGCTGTTATATCTTCTTACACAGATGTATTTCATTTAGAGTGATTTGAAATGCAGTCTGTTCATAGGTGGTCCTAGGGTTAATCTGGGTGGTAAATTGGTATCTACATGGTTCATCAGGATTTTCTATAAAAGTTTCAGGATGGCTGCCATGGTTCCAAACCACACTAGGTTAATGTCCTTACATACTTGAAACCAATGCCAGAAACAAGGGGGCAAATAGAAAAGGGATTTTTAAAAATATGTGCCTTTTTGGGGTGGGGAAGTGGGGGAGAAGAGGAAAACTTTGCCAAGTTTTAAGAGCTTTAACAATATTTATGCCTTTGATTTAGTAATTATACTTTGGAAATCCCTCTAAGGATACTTTCTGTTACATCTGCTTCTCCAGAACTGGGTCTCATGCCGGTTCTTGGACTAATTATGATTTCCCTCTGGCATTTGGCCACTGCCACCTAAACAAATTACTAAGGAGCTAAGAAGATGAATTTGGCTATTGGGTTGGTAACTAAAAGAATTATTTCCTCCTTTTGTATTGGAAATAGACTTGCATATATTAAAAAATATATGAGCTTGAGTCTTTGCATGTTGATTCATTTTCTGTGAAGAGATTCACAGAAGTAGAATGACTAGATCAAAGGGTACTAATATTTTTATGACACTAGATTGTTATTACAGAAATTTTAATATTTTTCTTTTTACTAAATTATAGACTTAAATTTGAAACAAGACAGTGAGATACTAGATTCTAACGTCCTCTACCCTTCCCTGCCAAAAACCCAAAACTAAGTACCACAGAAACCCTAGAACTTGTACATTCTCAAAATTTTCTTTCAGTAATCACTGAGTGAACTGAAATTGGACAACATAATTGCTCTTTCTGTCACTGAGGAGAACAAATTCTGAGGTGGATGTCATCACTCATGGAGCGGTATGGAGCTAACTGGGCTGATCTGTCTTCTAGTTCTCCTTCTGTCTCCTTTAGAGCATCTTATCTTTTACCACTTCTACATAAATATAGAAGATCAAGTGAAACTCAGTTAATTTTATATTATATTATTAAACAGAAGATGGAAAAGTGTAAGAAGTGAAAAAGTCAAAAGAAGGCATTTAAAAATATCTCTGGTTTTGCTATATTTTCACTCTCTGCCTTAGATGATTTAAGTCAACTGCCATCAGATTTTTTCCTCCTATGAAAGAATTAGTTACACTGGATTCTTCTAGGAGAAAGAGAAATATGGTTTAATACCCAGGAGAACTGTTGTATATGTTAAATAAAATTTGGATTCTAAAGAAAAGTGGAAGGATTTGTTGGCATGACTCTCTAAAGGATTACAGCTTTGCAAGTGGGTGTGCTAATTAAGTCCACTTCATTTCTTCATATGTGCCTGTTTTCACTTACCTTGAAAAATTACGGGACCAATGGCACTTCAACAAGACCTCTTCCTGCATTTATGCAGTTGTCAGGACCCACTGATGAATTTGAAGTTCCCACTCCCTCGAGAACTGGTTGAGATTTCTCTCACATATTTCTTAAGTTTTATCTTAATCTTATATAAAAGATAATCTTTAGAAATTCTTCCCTCAGTAGACTGCTCTATTTTCCCATAAAATACACTTGCAAATAGGTCTGCAGATTTTTCAACACAATGCCTGCAGCAACATCCATGATAAATCCTTTCATGGCCTCAGCTTTCTGTAACCTTCTCCATCCCTCACAATGACACACACTTTTTCTCATTCATCTTTTATTACAATTCAATATTGTACTTGAATATCATTAGCTTGTATGCAGCATTCCTCTCACTCTTTTTTTTCTTTAAAGGACAAACTGCTGTTGCTGTGCACATTTCGTCTGGAAATTGACTTTGGTGTTATAGGTTCTAATATATTTACACAACAGGTACAGAAAGGTATTGGAAAAAAGAAGAAATATTTTTAACATCGTAAACCTCTAGCAAAAATATGTGTGTAATAGAATCTGGTACTGTGGTATTACACACATTACAACTGTCACTGTGACTTAGAGCCTTGGTTTAGCTGAAAGAAAATCTATAACCCCAGAAATGCAACAATGTCTGAGTCACAGTTCAGGGTAATAAATGTTTTTCACAGAATACTATAATCCATATTTCCAAAGCTGATGCAACAAAGGAATTTCTACTAGAAATCTTTCAATTTCATGGGTGGAGGCTCCAATGCAGAGAGAAACAGAAAGAGAAAAAAAAAGCATTTAGGAAAAAAATGATGCACTTGAGTGACATGATGGACTGTCAGATATTCAGAAATCTGGCTAGCAAATTTGGTTGCTGTGTACCTCCTCTGATGAAAGGCCACAGAGAGCAAACTTTATTTGAATAACTTTAAGAGTGGACTGTTTCTCTTTAAAGGACCTGTTCCCTTTAAGAGATAATTGTTTTATAACCAGAACAACTGGGAAGAGGAATCCCAGATGTGGCTCAAGAAGGGTTTTCCTCAAACTGGGGAAGTGAGGGAATAATTAGATTTTACAATTTTATGGCCTTTGATTGGCCTGGGCAGGGGTTGATAGTCTGAAGAACATTCTCAAGTGTCTGTGATTGCCAGCCACGTTCTCTTGACTTCGCTGGGGGTGGGAGCAGATAGGCCAGGTCTAGGTTGGCAAAACAGGGCAGCAAACAGTGGGTTTCATGGAAGCATTGAAAAGAAGATGGCTGGGTTAGTTTGGCAGGCCTTGTTTTTGGACAACTACAACAGTCATTTCTGAAAATTCAGTAGGAACTAGAATACTTTTTTTGTGAAATGTGAGGGAGCATGGGGAGAGTGTCTGCTTGAACCTTGGAATTTGATATTAGAAAACAAGACTGGCACCACACTCCCTGTCACACAATTTCTGTCCCTCTAGATCTGTTAAACTCCTATTCACGCCTCAAGATCCATTCAACTGTCCCTTTAGAAATTTTTTGCTCCCACCGTTCAGCTCCCAAAGCAGCTAATTTGTATTCTTTTCATACCACTTATGACATTCCCAAGTTAGTTGCTCACATGGGCAGCAGATCAATTTGTTGAAGATCAGTTCCCCAAAGTCATTTAGCCATATTAAATTCACCGCAAGTCAATTGAGGAAACCAATTTGCTTAAAGTGAATTTTATCTGTAAGTCTGTGATTTATTCATCATAAGCTCCTTGAAGGCAGAAACCTTGCTGATTCATACCTGGTGCTCCTGCGTATTACTTGAAATATTGAAGGGCTTAGTAGATGCTTAGTGCTTATTGAATTTGATTGAATATAATTGTAATATAAAATAGCTTCATGTTTTTCTTTGCTTTCTATATGTTCACATTTTCTATCTGGCTTATAATGAGCAGACCACACCTGGACAGACTATATGGATCCTGAGAAGTGTTTTTCTCCCATGCCTGTCCTGTAGGCATAGAGTCTGCATTGATTTATGTGGGAATTTCAGCTCTTTATTGGGTTTAGCGCCTCTTAGCCCTTCCAGTAGCTTGTGTTCTTCCTGCTTTACCATAGCTTCTTAAAAAATTCATGTTTGATTATAATTTTTTCTTGTCCCTTTCATTTGGTTTCATTATTGCTTCATTACACAGTTGACTCATCACTGTTAGTTATGAGAAATGCATTGGATGGCTTTTTCTGTTTTCTCTGAGAACTCACATCTCAGATATCAACAGTACACAAAGTCCAGGGAAATGAAGGCAAGTAACTGGGACCTCTTTGGAAGAAGGTAGTGATGTAGTAACAGTGTTGTATGTACATCAACAGCACTCCATCCCTTCCCTGCCAAAGACCCCCAGTTTGCTAAGGTATTGGGTGGCCATATGCCCCAGAGATAGTGGGGCCCTTTCTAGCTCCAGGGAGAGAATGAATGAATCCAAGCCAATCCTAGTGATCCATTCACATGTGCCAGTGAGTGGCTCAGGAGTGGGCATCAAGCCCAACACTGGCCAATGAGATATAAGAGGACGCCTCTTGCAAAACTTCAGAAGATTTTCTCCCTCCTAAGAAGGGTCGCAGCTGGGAGGTTTCTTTTCTGCTCTGAATGTTGCCCTGTGAGGATTTGGTCCTTGGTGATTATTTCTTGTGACCACAAGGAAGGAAGCCAGAAGAAGTACCCAAATGTAGAACTCAGACAGATCCTGACATTGAGCCACAAGTGCCCTCATGCTGCAGCTGCCTCACTTTTTTACCTGGATTTTCTGCTGAAAACATCCTAACTAAAAAGAGTGTTGTCATGGTTTACAAAATAGTTGAGTCCCCTGACAATGAATATTTGGTAGATGTCCTCTGAGTCCTTTAATCCCAGCCCACCATGAGGCCTATGTGACTTCAGAGTCAGCCAGTTCTGTGATCCAACTCTGGTGTGCCATCATTTACTAGCCATGTGATTCTGAGCAAGTTATTGAACTTCCCTGAGCCTCATATTCATTCTCTGTACACATTGCTGGAAATCTGAGGCTCTTACTAGCTCTCACTTCATCCCTGACCCTCATGACACCCAAGCTGAAGATTTTGGAGAATTTTACTTCAAATGTTATTTTCCCATCATCCTGGCTTCTGGGATTTATTTGAATCATTTGCTGGGCTGAGTCTGGAGGATCAGCCGCTGCTGCTCAGGGCAAAGGGAGATCGAAGACAGGTACCATGCAGATGCTGCTCTCTGTTGCTGTGAGCTTGGAATCAATCTAAGGAAGGCAAGAGAACCTTGGCTACAATCCTCCCACATAACAGGAAGTAGAGAAAAGTCAGTGTATCTTTCAGAGTCAGATGGCACAGATGGGGAAGTTAAGGGAAGATTGATAACGAGATGATTAAAAAAGGTGTGGGCAGGTTTAGGGAATCAGTTGCTACTCCTGCGCTTGAGCTGGAAATGGCTACCAGAAACTCTTGAGACCCACATCTATCAGAGTGAACTCTCTGCCAACCATGGCTGCCAAAGAGGGCTACCCAACAGGGTCTATTGCCTTAAGAGTTGTCTACTAACTTAGGAGTGCAACTATTGATACCCCAGGGAGAATAAATTCACGTGTTTTATGTTTTCCCATGCTCTAGTTTCCTCCAGTGTCTCTTACTGATGGAGCCCAACTAGAAGCCAGAAGGCAAGGGTGCCGATTGATGTAAGCTATACAAGTCAGCCTCCTCAGGCACAGATTAGGGTGTAAAGTGTGGAGAACAAGTTTGGAGGGGCAAATGATGAATAATATCAATCTAATGAATAAATCAGTATAACTTGATTTTGATGAACAGTGCAATGCTATCACGTTCAGTAACTTTCCCAAGGATCCATAGCTAGGAAGTGGTGGAGCTGGGATTTGCATCCTGGCATTTGCTCTGTAGTCTTCGCTTAGGGTCCTATGTGATGCAGGCTTTCAATGAATCCCAGGTTTTGAGATTTTGCCCCTGTTTTCTCCATGTGTATTAAAAAATGAAAGTCAGATTTTCTGCACCAAAACCACCCCTTATTGATGCTGTTTTCCATACTTCTGAGCATCAGAAGTTTCAGTGTTATACACACTTTATTTCATCTTATTATAAGTAAGAATGTCTTTATGAAAGAGTTTAAGATTTACCCATATTTTTAATGTGGAGAAAAAGAAGCTGTGTAGGCAGAGAGCAAGATTATTCTAAACCTCCTCGCCAAGAGAATTGTGAAGTAAGAAACTGAATTTGATTGCCTTGATTGGCCCCTATTTATGTTTATTCTTCAGTTTAGGTGGCCAGTTTATTTTTTGCTTGAGAACTCTGTATTTAGTCAGGGTTCTCCCGAGAAACAGAACCATTAGGCTATATATATATATATATATATATATGAAGTGAAGTGAAGTCGCTCAGTTGTGCCCAACTCTTTGTGACCCCATGGACAGTAGCCTGCACCACACTCCTCCGTCCATGGGATTTTCTAGGCAAGAGTACTAGAGTGGGTTGCCGTTTCCTTCTCTCCCTCTCTCTCCTCTCTCTCTCTCTCTCTCTCTCTCTATATATATATATATATATGGAGATTTATTATGAAGTGTTGACTTACATGATCATGGAGGCTGAGAGATCCCATGGTCTGCCTTCTATAACCTGGAGGCCCAAGAAAACAAGCATAGGTCTAGTCCAAACCCTAGGGACTGAACCTGGGAAGCAAGTGTCTGAAGGCAGGAGAAGATGGACGCCCCAGCTGTAGCAGGAAGAGTAAATTCACCCTTCCTCTGCCTTTTTGTTCTATTTAAACCCTCAGTGGACTGGACTTCTTAGTCTACCAAATCAAATGCTAATATCTTCTGAAAACACCCCTACAGACCCACCCAGAAATGTTTTATCAGCTATCTGGACATCCCTTAGTCCAGTGGTTCCCAGTTGTTTTGGCACCAGGGACTGGTTTCATGGAAGACAATTTTTCCACAGACCAGGAGTTGGAGGGGGCAATGGTTTGGGGATGATTCAGCTGTATTATATTTATATGCACTTACTTTCTGTTATGATTACATCAGCTCCACTTCAGATCATCAGGCATTAGATCCTGGAGTTTGGGGACCCCTGGGATCCCCCTAAGGCTTAGTCCAGTCAAGGTGACACATGAAATTAACCATCACAAAACCAATGAAGGTGTTGTAAGCATTTGCATGTAACCACATTTGTCCAGAACATTTATTTCTAGGCAGAGGAATAAACCTTCCCAGCCTCTTCTTATTTCAGAGAAGTTGAGGGAACTCTAGAGGATTAAAGACCATGGGGAGGAGGAAAGGGAGGGGGCTGACTGAATATGTAGGGGCTTTTGGAGAATTGCCCCCATTATTTTAGAAAGGACACTTTTAAGCAACCTTTCTGATTAAAAATCTGCCATATACTGTGGACTTCAACTGGCCTTCAGGAAATAGTATCTATCCTCAGTTCACTTTCATGACATTTATGTTGACTGAAGTGGCCTCTTTTATGTTAAACAAAAATGATAAGACAAATTGCTGGTAGCTTTTGAAATACTGTGGATTGAGAAGGAATAAAATTTTTAGGACTTTTATGCAGGCTGTAAGAATCTGAATGAACATCTTTCGCCAAGTGAGTCCTAGAATAGTCAGAAATGAAAAATTAGCAACTTTCACTTGGATCCCACAATAGATTATACAAAGATCTAAAATAAATAGCTCCTTTAGTTCTCCCCTCACCTGAAATATGGTACAAAGAAGAAAATTCTCTTCAATTTTGGTCCTAGTGAATAATATGCTAGGGTCTTAAATTTTAGATCTAGTTTATAAAATGAGCTAAGATTTAAGTCCAAGTTTCCCATATTCTATGTCCAATAATACTCACTTGAACAAAGAAGCATTCTATTCATTTATAGAAAATTCTATATTCAAGATCATAACAAATTTTTAAAATGTAAGTCTATCATGATATACTTCACAAAGAGAATACGAATTAGTATTTGCTTCTGGTAATATCCATTAATAAACTAAAAGAATAGATGGAAATTTTCCATAAATAAATAGAATATTTCTTGTTCAAGTGAATATTATTGGACTTATTTATTTACTTTATGCATTGTTCAGTTCAGTTCAGTTGCTCAGTCGTGTCCGACTCTTAGCGACCCCATGAATCGCAGCACGCCAGGCCTCCCTGTCCATCACCATCTCCAGGAGTTCACTCAGACTCACGTCCATCGAGTCAGTGATGCCATCCAGCCATCTCATCCTCTGTCGTCCTCTTCTCCTCCTGCCCCCAATCCCTCCCAGCATCACAGTCTTTTCCAATGAGTCAACTCTTCCCTTGGGGTGGCCAAAGTATTGGAGTTTCAGCTTCAGCATCAGTCCCTCCAAAGAAATCCTGGGGCTGATCTCCTTCAGAATGGACTGGTTGGATCTCCTTGCAGTCCAAGGGACTCTCAAGAGTCTTCTCCGGCACCACAGTTCAAAAGCATCAATTCTTCAGCGCTCAGCTTTCTTCACAGTCCAACTCTCACATCCATACATGACCACTGGAAAAACCATAGCCTTGACTAGACAGACGTTTGTTGGCAAAGTAATGTCTTTGCTTTTCAATATGCTTTCCAGGTTGGTCATAATTTTCTTCCAAGGAGTAAGCATCTTTTAATTTCATGGCTGCTATCACCATCTGCAGTGATTTTGGAGCCCCAAAATGTAAAGTCTGACACTGTTTCCACTGTTTCCCATCTATTTCCCATGAAGTGATGGGACCGGATGCCATGATCTTCGTTTTCTGAATCTTGAGCTTGAAGCCAGCTTTTTCGCTCTCCTCTTTCATTTTCATCAAGAGGCTTTTAGTTCCTCTTCACTTTCTGCCATAAGGGTGGTGTCATCTGCATATCTGGGGTTATTGATATTTCTCCCAGCAGTCTTGATTCCATCTTGTGCTTCTTCCAGCCCAGCGTTTCTCATGACGTACTCTGCATATAAGTTAAATAAGCAGGGGGACAATATACAGCCTTGACGTACTCCTTTTCCTATTTGGAACCAGTCTGTTGTTCCATGTCCAGTTCTAACTGTTGCTTCCTGGCCTGCATATAGGTTTCTCAAGAGGCAGGTCAGGTGGTCTGTATTCCCATCTCTCTCAGAATTTTCCACAGTTTATTGTGATCCACACAGTCAAAGGCTTTGGCATAGTCAATAAAGCAGAAATAGATGTTTTTCTGGAACTCTCTTCCTTTTCGATGATCCAGCAGATGTTGGCAATTTGATCTCTGGTTCCTCTGCCTTTTCTAAAACCGGCTTGAACATCTGGAAGTTCACGGTTCACGTATTGCTGAAGCCTGGCTTGGAGAATTTTGAGCATTACTTTACTAGCATGGGAGATGAGTGCAATTGTGTAGTAGTTTGAGCATTCTTTTGCATTGCCTTTCTTTGGGATTGAAATGAAAACGGATCTTTTCCAGTCCTGGGGCCACTGCTGAGTTTTCCAAATTTGCTGGCATATTGAGTGCAGCACTTTCACAGCATCATCTTTCAGGATTTGAAATAGCTCCACTGGAATTCCATCACCTCCACTAGCTTTGTTCGTAGTGATGCTTTCTAAGGCCCACTTGACTTCACATTCCAGGATGTCTGGCTCTAGGTGATCACACCATCATGATTATCTTGGTCATGAAGATATTTTTTGTACAGTTCTTCCATGTATTCTTGCCACCTCTTCTTAATATCTTCTGCTTCTGTTAGGTCCATACCATTTCTGTCCTTTATTGAGCCCATCTTTGCATGAAATGTTCCCTTGGTGTCTCTAATTTTCTTGAAGAGATCTCTAGTCTTCCCCATTCTGATGTTTTCCTCTATTTCTTTGCATTGATCGCTGAGGAAGGCTTTCTTATCTCTTCTTGCTATTCTCTGGAACTCTGCATTCAGATGCTTATATCTTTCCTTTTCTCCTTTGCTTTTCGCTTCTCTTCTTTTCACAGCTATTTGTAAGGCCTCCCCAGACAGCCATTTTGCTTTTTTGCCTTTCTTTTCCGTGGGGATGGTCTTGATCCCTGTCTCCTGTACAATGTCACGAACCTCATTCCATAGTTCATCAGGCACTCTATCTATCAGATCTAGGCCCTTAAATCTATTTCTCACTTCCACTGTATAATCATAAGGGATTTGATTTAGGTCATACCTGAATGGTCTAGTGGTTTTCCCTACTTTCTTCAATTTCAGTCTGAATTTGTAAAATGGTATAGAAAGTCAATCTCAAATTAAGATCATTCTTTTTTCCCTCATTTATTTATAAATAAATAGTTTAAAAATTGAGATATAATTTAAATATAAATATAAAATATAAAGTACAATGTATGTTAGCTTCAAGTACACTACATAATGATTTTTTAAAAATGTTTATTTATATATATATTTAGATATTTATTTATTTGGGTGCATCAGGTCTTGCTTGAGGCATGTGGAATCTTTGTTGTGATATGCAGGCTTAGTTGCCCTGTGGTACGTGGGATCTTATTTCCCCTGCCAAGGATAGAACCCACATCCTTTACACTGGAAGACTGATTCTTAACCGCTGGACCACCAGGAAAGTATCCGACATAGTGATTTGACATTTGTATACATTATGGAATGATCACCACAATAAGTCTAGTACCCCCCTGTTCCTATACAGAGTTATAATATTATTGGCTATATTCCTTATGCTGTAAATCTTCATGGCTTGCTTATTAATTAGTATATACAAATTTTAGTTTATTTTGAAGTTATTATTTGAAAGTTATTATTAAATTAACTTACTCTATTAGATCTCTCTTAGTTTAATTATTTTTTTAAAGAATTTTACAGTATTCCAAATTCTCCATCAAAATATTATATCTATGTCCCTTAATTTATCTTCACCCTGGAATTTTTTAAAAATCATTTTCCTCTGTCAATTTTGTATATTTCCATATGGATAAATTATTTCTTGGTTAGTGTCATTATCTTCCATCCATTTGCCATTTTCTGTGGACAAGGCATGGACTTTCCTTGCCATAACAATGCTTGCCATTCCATTAAGTGTGCTGATATCCACAGAATGACCTTTGGAAATTTTTTTAAAATTTCAGGTTTATATGCTACTCTGCACATGAATGCATGGATATATCATAATCTGAGCTTGGCTTCTGAATTTCTTTTTAGCCATTTCATTCCTAAGGATTGTCAGACATCTCTAACATCTATTTTACTTATTATCATAAAATTTTAGTTTTATATAAATACCTTTGCCGTTAAAAAAAAATTGAGGTATTGTTCATTTACAATATTAGTTTTCAGGTGTACAACATAGTATTTCAAAATTTTTACAGATTATATTCCATTAGAGTTATTATAAAATATTGGTTATATTCCCTGTGCTGTATAATATATCCTTGTAGCTTATTTATTTTATACATGGTAGTCTCTACTTAATCCTCTACCGCTATCCTGTTCCCTCTCCTTCCCTCTCCCACTGGTAACCACTAGTTTGTTTCCTGTATCTGTGAGTCTGTTGCTTTTCTGTTATATTCACTAGTTTGTTTTACTTTTTAGATTCGAAATATGTGATAATATACATTATTTGTCTTTCTCTGTCTGACCCATTTCATTTAGCATAATATCTTCTAGGTCTATCCATGTTGTTGCAAATGTCAAAGTTTTGTTCTTTTTTTTCTGGCTGAGTATTATTCCATTGTGATATGTGAGTGAGTGTGTGTGTGTGTGTGTGTGTGTGTACACTCTGTCCATTCATTTGTTGATGGATACTTGGGTTGTTTCCATGTCTTGGGTAATGTGAGTAATGCTGTTATGAACGTTGGGGTGTGTATGTCTTTTTTATCTTTGGAGTAAACATGCAGAAAGGGAACTGCTGGATCATATGGAAGTTATATTTAAATTTTTTGAGGAGCTTCTGTGCTGTTTACCACAGTGACTGCACCATTTTACCCACCAAGTGTGCATGAGGGTTCCCTATTCTCCATATCCTTGTCAACATTTGTTACTTGTGGTCTTTTTGATGAGAACCATTCTGACAGGTGTGTGGTGTTATCTCATTGTGGATTTGATTTGCATTTCTCTGCAGACTAGCAATATTGAGCATCTTTTCATGTGCCTGTTGGCCATCTTTATGTCTTCTTTGGGAAAATATCTATTCAGATCTTCTGCCCACGTTTTAATTGTGTTGTTTGCTTTTTGATATTGAGTTGTTTGAGCTGTTTATATATTTTGGATATTAACCCCTTATTGGTCACAGTGTTTCATATATTTTCTCCCATTTGGTGGGTTGTCTTTTTGTTGTGTTGATAGATTGCTTCACTGTGCAAAGTTTTTCAGTTTTAGGTAGTCCCATCTGTTTATGGTTGCTTTTGTTTCAGTTGTCTGAGGAGAGCGATCCCTCCAAAATATTGCTATGACTAGTGTCTAAGAATGTATTCCCTGTTCTCTTCTAGAACTTTTATGGTCAGGTCTTACATTTAAGTCTGTAAACCATTTTGAGTTTATTTTTGTATACCGTGTAAGAAACTAGCCCAGTTTGATTCTTTCGCATGCAGCTATCCAGCTTTGCCAATACTGTTGATTAAAGAGTCTGTCTTTCCCCGTTGTATATTCCTGCCTCCTTTGTAGTAGAGTATTGACCATGTAAACTCAGGCTTATTTCTGGACTTGCTGTTCTCTTCTACTGATTTATGTCTGGTTTTGCGCCAGTGTCATATTGTTTTGATTACTGCAGTTTTATAGCAGAGTTTGAAATCAAGGATTGTGATAACTCCAGCTTTGTTCTTCTTTTCCCCAGTTGCTTTGGCTATTCAGGGTCTTTTGTGTTTTCATGCAAATTTTAGAATTATTTGTCCTAGTTTTGTGAAAAACTAAAAATCCCTATTATATTTTGATAGGGATTTCATTGAATCTGTAGATTGCCTTGAGTGGTATGGTCGTTTTAGTAATTTCAATTATTTCAATCCATGAGCATGGTATATTTTTTTAATTGTTTGTGAATCTTCAGTTTCTTTCATCAGTGTCTTATGGTTTTCAGAATACAACTCTTTTACTTCTTTGATTAGATTGATTTCTAGGTATTTTATTATTTTTGATGCAATTATAAATGAGATTGTTTTCTTAATTTCTCTTTCTGATAGTTTGTTATTGTTATTGTTCAGTTTTTAAGTTGTGTCCGACTCTTTGCTATCCAATGGACTACAGCATGCCAGACTCCTCTGTCCTCCACTATCTCCCAGAGTTCACTCAAATTTATGTCCATTGAGTTGGTGATGCTATCTAACCATCTCACCCTCTGCTGCCCTCTTCTTCTTTTGCTTCAATCTTTCCCAGCGTCAGTGTCTTTTCCAATGAGTCGGCTCTTTGAATCAGGTGGCCAAAATGCTGGAGCTTCAGCTTCAGCATCAGACCTTCCAATGAATATTCAGGGTTGATTTCCATTAGGATTGACTAGTTTGATCTTGTAGTCCAGGGGACTCTCAAGAGTCTTTTCCAGCACCACAGTTTGAAAGCATCAATTCTTTGCTGCTCAGCTTTCTCCATGCTCCAACTCTCACATCTGTAGAAGACTACTGAGAAAACCATAGCTTTGACTGTATGTCAAAGCTTTGTCAGCAAAGTGATGTCTCTGCTTTTTAATATACTTTCTAGGTTTGTCATAGCTTTCCTTCCAAGAAGCAAGCCTTTTTAAATTTCATGGCTGCAGTCACCATCCTCAGTAATTTTGGAGCCCAAGAAAAGAAAATCTGTCACTGCTTCCACTTTCCCCTCTTCTATTTGCAATGAAGTAATGGGACTAGATGCCATGATCTTAGTTTCTTGAATATTCAAGTTTCAAGCCAGCTTTTCACTCTCCTCTTTCATCCTTATCAAGTGGCTTTTTGGTTCCTCTTCTTCTGCCATTAAAATAATGTCATCTGCCTATCTGAGGTTATTGATATTTCTCCCAACAATCTTGATTCCAACTTGTGATTCATCCAGCCCAGAATTTTGCATGATATATCTACTTGTAAGTTAAGTAAGCAGGATGACAATATACAGCTTTGATGTTTTCCTTTCCCAATTTTTGAACCAGTTGGTTGTTCCATGTAAGGTTCCAATTGTTGCTTCTTGACCTGTATACAGATTTCTCAGGAGACAGGTAAGGTAGCCTGGTATTCTCATCTCTTTAGAATTTTCCATAGCTTGTTGTGATCCACACAGTCAAAGGCTTTAGTGTAGTCAATGAAGCAGATATTTTTCTGGAATTCCCCTGCTTTCTCCATGATCCAACGAATGTTGGCAATTTGATTTCTGGTTCCTCTGCCTTTTCTAAACCCAGCTTGTACATCTGGAAGTTCTCAGTTATGTACTGCTGAAGCCTCACTTGAAGGATTTTTAGCATAACCTTGCTTGCATATGAAATGAGCTCAGTTGTACTCACTGTAGTTTAAACATTCGTTGGCATTGCCCTTCTTTGGGATTGCAGTGAAAACATACCTTTTCCAGTCTGTGGCCATTACTGAGTTATCCAAATTTCCTGACATATTGAGTTCAGTACTTGTTGGTGTATAGACATGGAACAAATATCTGTATATTAACTTTGTAACTTGAATTTTACTGAATTAATTTTTTAGAAATGGAAAACTCTTATTATTTACAGTTAGAGTATTTGTCTATTCTAAAAACCCATAAGTATTAGCTAAAAAACTATTAAAACTAGTAATCGAGTTTACAAAGGTGACCACTCACAAACTCTTTTCCATGTGCTTAGTTGTATGCTAACAAGAAATGTAAAGGATCTTTATGATGTTAAAATGAGGAGCCTAACCATTTTTTGATACTATTTAACTTCTGACAGTTTGTAAGCCTTACCTGTCCCTTCTCCCTTTGTGCCAGACATCTGGGAAAGTTGATAAGAAAGTGCAGCCTCCTTTGGCATGGGTGGCAGACAGTCTCTTTTCTCATATGGGAACACACATCCTAAGCTACCCTTCCCCTCCCCAAACACAGTGAAACTCAGTAAAAATCAAGTCTTTTTTCCTTTCCTTCTTCTCTCAGGCAATTTACACCTGCTTGAGAGTCCTGCCATGTGCCTGAATAAATCTCAATTCTATGAGTAATATATGTGTTCATACCCTCTTGAGGTGTGCTGTCATAGTCTTGACACTGGAGTTGAGCTTATATACAGCAGACATAAAATGACTGAGATGAAGAGTCATAGCTATAATTTACTAATTCTTATTTTTACATACTGTTTTCAGAGCATTGAGTCATTTAATCTTTACAACAACCCTATGAGGTAGATAATATCATTACTTTCATCTTAGAGATGAGGAAATAGAAGTCAGAAGTTAGTTATTCTGCACTAGATCACACAACTGTTCAAAGGAAGGATTAGGATTTAAATCCAGAAGTCTGGTTCCAGAGCCCTACTCATCCACTGTTGTTATTTAATTGCCAAGTTGTGTCTGACTCTTTGCGACCTCGTGGACTGCAGTATGCCAGGCTTCCCTGTCCCTCACCATCTCCCAAAGTTTGCCCAAGTTCATGTCCATTGAATCAGTGATGCCATCCAACCATCTCATCCTCTGTCATCCTATTCTCTGTCTGCCTTCAGTCTTTCCCAGCATCAGGGTCTTTTCCAATGAGTTGGCTGTTTGTATCAGGTGGCCAAAGTACTGGAGCTTTAGCCTCAACATCAGTCCTTCCAGTGAGTATTCAGTCACTGTATGGAAGATATATTTTACCCTGTTAGCCATCTCATGTTTGGCTTAATATTTTAAATGAAAACCACACCAGTAAGTCTATCCCATAGTGCTTACAACATGTGTTTATTTTCGCTTGATGCATGGTTTGGCATTTTTGCTTTTAACTGCTGATTTGTGATATTTATTTACTTTTGGCTGTGCTGGATCTTCATTGCTGTGTGTGGGCTTTCTCTAGTTGCTGTTAGCAGGGTCTACTCTCTAGTTGTGGTGCGTGGGCTTCTCATTTGTGGTGGCTTCTCCTGTTGCAGAGCATGGGCTCTAGGGAACTCAGGCTTCAGTAGTTGTGGTGCAGGGTTTGAGTTGCTCTGTGGCATGTGGAATCTTCCTGGGCCAGGTGTCAAACTCGTGTCCCCTGGGACTACCATGGGACTACCAGGAAGTCCTGATTTGTGATATGTTTTTAAAATTTGGCATGCCCAACAGGACTTTGAAGATTAAATGGAGGCACAGAATGTTTAAGTAAACTTCCGTAAGAGTCACACATCCATGAAGGGGTAAAGCCAGTATCTGCCTCTGTTGTCTTTCTGATTTAATAATTGACATTCATGTACTGATTTATAACTAAAATGTGTGTTATATACATTATTTCATTTAATAATTTCAGCAATTTTAGAAAGATAAATTAGTAGAGGTATAAATCCCACATTGTCCAGATGAGGAAACTGAGACCTAGAGAGGTTATATAATTAATCCAAGATGACACGTATGTTAAATCTGTGTAGCAAGACCAAAATGTGGCCCTTGATATGATATTTTTCTTTCAGGGAAGGCTGAATCAGCCACAGGTATACATATATCCCCTCCCTTTTGAATCTCCCTCCCATCTCCCTCCCTATCCCACCCCTCTAGGTTAATACAGAGCTCCTGTTTCAGTTTCCTGAGCCATACAGCAAATTCCCATCGGCTATCCATTTTACATATGGTAATGTAAGTTTTCATGTTACTCTTTCCATACATCTTACCCTCTCCTCCCCTCTCCCCATGTCCATAAATCTATTCTCTATGTCTGTTTCTCCATTGCTGCCCTCTAAATAAATTCTTCAGTACCATTTTTCTAGATTCCGTATATGTGTGTTAGAATACAATATTTATCTTTCTCTCTCTGACTCACTTCACTCTGTATAATAGTCTCTAGGTTCATCCACCTTATCAGAACTGACTCAAATGTGTTTCTTTTTATGGCTGAGTAATATTAAATTGTGTATATGTACCACAACTTCTTTATCCATTTATCTGTTGATAGACATCTAGGTTGCTTCCATGTCCTAGCTATTGTAAATAGTGCTGCAATGAACAGTGGGATACATGTCTTTTTCAGTTTTGGTTTCCTCAGGGTATATGCGTAGGAGTGGGATTGCTAGGTCATATGGTGGTTTTTAAAGGAATCTCCATACTGTCTTCCATACTGGCTGTATCAATTTACATTCCCACCAACAGTGCAAGAGCATTTCCTTTTCTCCACACCCTCTCCAGCATTTATTATTTGTAGACTTTTTGATGATGGCCATTCTGACTGGTGTGAGGTGATATCTCATTGTGGTTTTGATTTGCATTTCTCTAATAATGAGTGATGTTGAGCATCTTTTCGTGTGTTTGTTAGCCATCTGTATGTCTTCTTTGGAGAAATGTCTGTCTAGGCCTTTTTCCCGCTTTTTGATTGGGTTGTTTGTTTTTCTGGCATTGAGTTATATGAGCTGCTTATATATTTTGGAAATGAATCCTTTTTCAGTTGTTTCATTTGCTATTATTTTCTCCCATTCTGAGAGTTGTCTTTTCACCTTGCTTATAGTTTCCTTTGCTGTACAAAAGCTTTTAAGTTTAATCAGGTCCCACTTGTTTACTTTTGTTTATATTTCCATTACTCTATGAGGTGGGTCATAGAGGATCTTGCTTTGATTTATGTCACTGAGTGTTCTGCCTATGTTTTCTTCTAAGAGTTTTGTAGTTTCTGGTCTTACATTTAAGTCTTTAATCCATTTTGAGTTTATCTTTGTGTATGGTGTTAGGAAGTGTTCTAATTTCATTCTTTCACATGTAGCTGTCCAGTTTTCCCAGCACCATTTATTGAAGAGACTCTTTGCCCCACTGTATATTCTTGCGTCCTTTGTCAAAAATAAGGTACCCATAGGTGCATGGGTTTCTTTCTGGGCTTTCTATCTTGTTCCATTGGTCTATATTTCTGTTTTTGTGCCAGTACCATACTGTCTTGATGACTGTAGCTTTGTAGTATAATCTGAAGCCAGGAAGGTTGATTCCTCTTCCAGCTCCATTCTTCTTTCTCAAGACAGCTTTGGCTATTTGGGATCTTTTCTGTTTCCATATGAATTGTGAAATTTTTTGCCCTAATTCTGTGAAAAATGCCATTGGTAATTTGATAGGGATAGCATTAAATCTGTAGATTGCATTTGATAGTATAGGCATTTTCACAACATTGATTCTTCCTACCCAGGAACATGGAATATCTCCCCATCTGTTTATGTCATCTTTGATTTCTTTCATTAGTGTCTTATAATTTTCTGTCTACAGTTCTTTTGTCTACTTAGGTAAGTTTATTCCTAGACATTTAATTATTTTGGTTGCAATGGTGAATGGGATTGATTCCTTAATTTCTCTTTCTGATTTTTCATTGTTAGTATATAGAAATGCAAATAATTTTTGTGTATTGATTTTATATCCTACAACTTTGCTAAATTCACTGATTCAGTTCAGTTCAGTTCAGTCGCTCAGTCATGTCTGACTCTTTGTGACCCCATGAATCACAGCACACCAGGCCTCCCTGTCCATCACCAACTCCTGGAGTCCACTCAAACTCATGTCCATTGAGTCGGTGATGCCATCCAGCCATCTCATCCTCTGTCATCCCCTTCTCCTCCTGCCCCTAATCCCTCCCAGCATCAGGGTTTTTTCCAATGAGTCAACTCTTCACATGAGGTGGCCAAAGTATTGGAGTTTCAGCTTTAGCATCAATCCTTCAAATGAACACCCAGGACTGATCTCCTTTAGGATGAACTGGTTGGATCTCCTTGCAGTCCAAAGGATGCTCAAGAGTCTTCTCCAACACCACAGTTCAAAAGCATCAATTCTTCAGCACTCAGCTTTCTTCACAGTCCAACTCTCACATCCATACATGACCACTGGAAAAACCATAGCCTTGACTAGACAGACCTTTGTTGGCAAAGTAATGTCTCTGCTTTTCAATATGCTATCTAGGTTGGTCATAACTTTCCTTCTAAGGAGTAAGCGTCTTTTAATTTCATGGCTGCAATCACCATCTGCAGTGATTTTGGAGCTCCCCAAAATAAAGTCTGACACTGTTTCCACTGTTTCTCCATCTATTTGCCATCCCATGAAGTGATGGGACCAGATGCCATGACCTTCATATTCTGAGTGTTGAGCTTTAAGCCATCTTTTTCACTCTCCTCTTTCACTTTCATCAAGAGGCTTTTTAGTTCCTCTTCACTTTCTGCCATAAGGGTGTTGTCATCTGCATATCTGAGGTTATTGATATTTCTCCTGGCAATCTTGATTCCAGCTTGTGCTTCTTCTTGCCCAGTGTTTCTCATGATTAGCTCTAGTAATTTTCTGATACTGTCTTTAGGGTTTTCTATGTACAGTATCATGTCATCTGCAAAGATTCAGAGCTTAACTTCTTTTCTGATCTAGATTCCTTTTATTTCTTATTCTTCTCTGATTGCTGTAGCTAGGACTTCCAGAACTATGTTGAATAACAGTGGTGAAAGTGGACACCCTTGTCTTGTTCCTGATCTTAGGGGGAATGCTGTCAGTTTTTCACCATTGAGAATAATGTTTTCTGTGGGCTTATCATATATGGCCTTTACATAGAAGGCAGGGTCCTTCTATGCGTATTTTTTGAAGAGTTTTAATCATAAATGGGTGCTGATTTTTGTCAAAGGCTTTTTCTGCATCTATTGAGGTGATCATATGGTTTTTATCTTTCAGTTTGTTGATATGGTGTATCACATTTATTGATTTGTGTATGTTGAAGAATCCTTGCATCCCTGGAATACACCCAACTTGATCATGGTGTATAAGCTTTTTAATGTGTTGCTGAATTCTGTTGGCTAAAATTTTGTTGAGGATTTTTGCATCTATGTTCATCAGTGATATTGGTCTGTAGTTTTCTTTTTTTGTGTTTTCTTTGTCTGGTTTTGGTATCAGAATGATGGTGGCCTCATAGAATGAGTTTGGAAGTATTCCTTCCTCTGCAATTTTTTGAAAGAGTTTTAGAAGGATAGGCATTAGCTCTTTTCTAAATGTTTGATGGAATTCTGTGAAGCCATGTGGTCCTGGGCTTTTGTTTTTGGGTGATTTTTGATTACAGCTTCAATTTCAGTGCTTGTAATTGGGTTGTTCATAATTTCTATTTCTTTCTGGTTCATTCTTGGAAGATTGAACATTTCTAAGAATCCATCCATTTCTTCCAAGTTATCCATTTTATTGCCATGTAGTTGTTCATAGTAGTCTCTTATAATCCTTTGTATTTTTGCCTTGTCTGTTGTAACCTCTCCTGTTTCATTTCTAAGTTTGTTGATTCTTCTCTCTTTTTCTTGATGAGACTGGATAAAGGTTTGTCAACTTTGTTTATCTTCTCAAAGAACCAGCTTTTAGTTTTATATATCTTTATTGTTTTTCACCTCTTTTTCATTCATTTCTGCTCAGATCTTTATGATTTCTTTCCTTTGTTCTTCTTTTTCCAGTTGTTTTAGGTTTAAAGTTAGCTTGTCTATCCGATGTTTTTCTTGTTTCTTGAGGAAGGATTGTATTGCTATAAACTTCCCTCTTAGAACTGCTTTTGGTGCAAGCCATAGGTTTTGAGTTATCATGTTTTCATTGTAATTTGTTTTTAGAAATTTTTTTATTTCCCTTTTGATTTCTCAGTAACCTGCTGGTTATGTAGAAAGATGTTGTTTAATCTCTATATGTTTGTGTTTCTTACACTTTTTTCCTTGTAATTGATATCTAGTCTTATAGTGTTGTGGTCAAAGAAGATGGTTGATACAATTTCAATTTTCTTAAATTTACTGAGGTTTGATTTGTGACCCATGTTGAGTCTATCCTGGAGAATGTCCCATGTGAACTTGAGAAGGTGTATTCTTCTGCCTTTGGATGGAATGTCCTAAAGATATCAATGAGATCCATCTCATCTAATGTGTCATTTAAGACTTGTGTTTCCTTAATAATTTTCTGTTTTGATGATCTGTCCATTGGTGTGAGTGGGGTGTTCAAATCTACTATGATTGTGTTACTGTCAATTTCTGCTTTTATGTCTGTTAGTGTTTGTCTTATGTATTGAGGTGCTCTTATGTTGGGTGCATAGATATTTACAACTGTTATGTCTTATTCTTGGATTGATCCCTTGATTATGTAGTGTCCTTCCTTATCTCTTGTAATCGTCTTTATTTTAAGGTCTCTTTTCTCTGATATGAGGATTGCTCCTCCAGCTTTCTTTTGCTTCCATTTACATGGAATATATTTTTTCCATCCTCTCACTTTCAGTTTATATGTGTTTTTAGGTCCGAAGTGGATTTCTTATAGACAGCATAAATATGGGTCTTGTTTTTGTATTCATTCAGCCAGTCTGTATCTTTTGGTTGGAGCATTTAATCCATTCACATTTAAAGCAATTATTGATATATACATTCCTGTTGCCATTTTCTTAATTGTTTGGGGTTGATTTTGTGAATCTTTTATCTTCTCTTGTATTTCTCAACTATATGTCTAACATTTGTTGTAAAGCTGGTTTGGTGGTACTGAATTTACTTAATTTTTGCTTGTCTGAAAAGCTTTTTTATTTATCTAACAATTTTGAATGAGATCCTTGCTGGGTACAGTATTCTTGGTTGTAGATTTTTCCCTTTCAATACTTTAAATATATCCTGACATTCCCTTCTGGCCTGTAGAGTTTCAGTTGAAAGATCAGCTGTCAAGTGTACAGGGTTTCCCTTGTATGTTACTTGTTTCTTCTCCCTTGCTGCTTTTAATATTCTTTGTGTTTAGTCTTTGTTAGTTTCATTCAGAAAACTAAGATCATGGCATCTGGTCCCATCACTTCATGGGAAATAGATGGGGAAACAGTGGAAACAGTGTTAGACTACTTTTTGGGCTCCAAAATCACTGCAGATGGTGATTGCAGCCATGAAATTAAAAGATGCTTACTCCTTGGAAGGAAAGTTATGACCAACCTAGATAGCATATTAAAAAGCAGAGACATTACTTTGCCAACAAAGGTCCGTCTAGTCAAGGCTATGGTTTTTCCAGTGGTCATGTATGGATGTGAGAGTTGGACTGTGAAGAAAGCTGAGTGCTGAAGAATTGATGCTTTTGAACTGTGGTGTTGGAGAAGACTCTTGAGAGTCCCTTGGACTGCAAGGAGATCCAACCTGTCCATTCTGAAGGAGATCATCCCTGGGTGTTTTTTGGAAGGAATGATGCTAAAGCTGAAACTCCAGTACTTTGGCCACCTCATGCGAAGAGTTGACTCATTGGAAAAAACCCTGATGCTGGGAGGGATTGGGGGCAGGAGGAGAAGGGGATGACAGAGGATGAGATGGCTGGATGGCATCACTGACTCGGTGGACATGATTTTGAGTAGACCGTGGGAGTTGGTGATGGACAGGGAGGCCTTGTGTGCTGCGACTCATGGGGCTGCAAAGAGTTGGACTCGACTGAGTGACTAAACTGAACTGAACTGAACTGAGTTTATCCTGTATAGGACTCTTTGTGTTTGAGATCTTCTTTTCCCAGGCTTCAAGGTTGGGTTCTTTTTTGCTTTTGGTTTCTGCCCTCCGAAGTTTGGTCCAGTGGTTTGCGCTGAGTTTTTGTTTGTTTGTTTTTCCTCTGATGGGCAAGGCTGAGTGAGGTAATCCTGTTTGCTAATGACTGGGTTTGTATTTTTGTTTTGTTTGTTGTTTAGATGAGGCTCCTGCACAGGGTGCTACTGGTGATTGGGTGAAGCCGGGGCTTGTATTCAAGTGGTTTCCTTTGTGTGAGTTCTTACTATTTGATACTAGGAAGATCCCCTGGAGAAGGAAATGGCAGCCCACTCCAGTATTCTTGCCTGGAAAATCCCATGGACCGCGGAGCCTGGTAGGTTACTGTCCATGCGGTCGCAAAGGGTCGGACACGACTGAGTGACTTCACTTCACTTCAGGGTTAGTTCTCTGGTAGTCTAAGGTCTTGGAGTCAGTGCTCCCACTCCAAAGGCTAAGGGGTTGATCTCTGGTCAGGAACGAAGATTCCACAAGTGGTTTGTTATGGCATTAAGTGAGAGTAAGACAAATATCCAAAAATGAGAAGCCAAAGATGACCCCCAGACAAATGGAAGTTACAAAATCAGGCAAATAATAATTAAAATAATGGAATATACGCATATACATATATACCCATGAGCAAAGTCAAAAGAGTCCAACACAAATACTGTAGACTGAGCCAGCAAACAAAGGAAATAAAAAATTACATTTACCAGTTAAGAAACTAAAGCACAGACTGAGAGAAATGCAAATCAAAACCACAATGAGGTACCACTTCACACCAGTCAGAATGGCTGCGATCCAAAAATCTGCAAGCAATAAATGCTGGAGAGGGTGTGGAAAAAAGGGGACCCTCCTATACTGTTGGTGGGAATGCAAACTAGTACAGCCACTATGGAGAACAGTGTGGAGATTCCTTAAAAAATTGTAAATAGAACTGCCTTATGACCCAGCAATCCCACTTCTGGGCATACACACTGAGGAAACCAGAATTGAAAGAGATACATGTACCCCAATGTTCATCGCAGCACTGTTTATAATAGCCAGGACATGGAAACAACTTAGATGTCCATCAGCAGATGAATGGATAAGAAAGCTGTGGTACATATACACAATGGAGTATTACTCAGCCATTCAGCAGAAAGAAAAACACCAATACAGTATACTAACACATATATATGGAATTTAGAAAGATGGCAATGACGACCCTGTATGCAAGACAGCAAAAAGACACAGATGTGTATAGCG
Source organism: Ovis aries (assembly GCF_016772045.2). Lineage (NCBI taxonomy): Eukaryota > Metazoa > Chordata > Mammalia > Artiodactyla > Bovidae > Ovis > Ovis aries. Next base: position 42,513,136 of record NC_056071.1, on the reverse strand, counting down.
GACTTTTGGACTCAGAGGGAGAGGGAGAGGGTGGGATGATTTGGGAGAATGGCATTGAAACATGTATAATATCATGTAAGAATTGAATCGCCAGTCTATGTCTGATGCAGGATACAGCATGCTTGGGGCTGGTGCATGGGGATGACCCAGAGAGATGTTATGGGGAGGGGAGGTGGGAGGGGGGTTCATGTTTGGGAACACATGTACACCCGTGGTAGATTCATGTCAATATATGGCAAAACCGATACAGAATTGTAAAGTAAAATAAAGTAAAACAAACAAACAAACAAAAACTAAAGCACAAACTGGAAAATAAAACTGGAGCAAGGTGCCCAGTGGGGAATAAAGCAATGAAAACAAAACTAACAAATATGCGGAGAGGAAAGGAAAGAAAGAAAAGAAAGAAAGAAGAGATATGCAAAGTTAAATAGAGGTAGGTGAAGAAGATTTATATACATTAAAGATTAACTGCAAAGGGAAAAGAACGGTAAGAAAGGCAAACAAAGGAATAAATGTAGGAAAAAATATGTTCGATACAGGATACAGGATGCTTGGGGCTGGTGCACGGGGATGATCCAGAGAGATGATATGGGGTGGGGGGTGGGAGTTGGGAGGGGGTTCAGGATGGGGAACTCATGTACATCCGTGGCTGATTCATGTCAATGGATGGAAAAACCAATACAGTATTGTAAAGCAAAATAAAGTAAAAATAAAAATTAAAAAAAAATGTGTCCTAAGAACCCAGTGGATATATTTAAAAACTGAACAATGTAAACAACATAAACCTGTGGATTTTAAATTCCAATTAAAAAAAAACTCTTGGAATTTTATATCTATACATAAAAATAATTCATCTAACTTTAATATTCTAAAAAAAATTAAAAATTAAAATTATAAGTAAGAGAAAAGAAAAAAATGGAAGAAGAAAGAAACAAGGAAGAAAAAGGAAAACTCCAAGAACTGCAAAAGCCCAGCATAGAGGCAGAGGTTTAATAACAATAAAAAGTGTGGCTGAATATATACATAGACACCCATAAGCAAAATCAAAACAGGCCAACAAAAACAAAGTACAATAGATTGACCCAGCAAACAAAGGAAACCAAAAATTATATCTACCAGAACAAAACTAACTAAAAGCACAAACTGGAAAACAAAACAAAGGCAAGGTGCCAATTGGGGAATAAAGCAGTGAAAATAAAAGCAACAATATGTTGAGAGGAAAGGAAGAAAGAAAAGAAAGAATAGATATGCAAAGTTAAATAGAGGTAGACAAAGAAAATTTATACACATTAAAGGTTAACTGCAAGGGGAAAAGAACAGTAAGAAAAGCAAAAAAAGAATAAATGTAGAAAAAGTGTTACTAGGTTTTAAAAATAAAATTAAAAAAGAGAGAAAAAAAAGAGAAATCGCACAGAACTGCAAAAGCCCAACATAGAGGCAGAGGTTTATGACAATGATAAAAAATGTGACTAAGAAAAAAAGTTCAAAGCCTAATTGGATATCTTAGTGCCAATAAAATCAACAACTACAACAGAGGGGGAAAAAAGGGGGAAAAGAAAAAGAAAAAAAATCCAAAGAATCTACAGAACAAGTCAAAACATAAGAATAATAAATGTTTTTCTTGAGTCACTGCTGTCAAAGTCTTTTCCCTTCCTGGGAGTCACAGTTCACCTCATCTCCCTAGAATGCCCTCCAACACTGTGCTGATCCCTGGACTTGCTGTGGGGGCAGCTCAGATTCTAATCTGGTCCTACTCCTCTGTGTTCTTGCCCCCAATATCTACAGCTATCACAACTGTGTGTTTTCTTTTTTGGGCGCTCTCAGTGACCTTTTATATATTTCATAGACACAGAGTCTGCCTAGTTGATCGTGTGGGTTTAATCTGCAGCTTGTACAGCTGGTGAGAAGGTTTTGGATCTTCTTTCTTAGACACACTGCCCCTGGGTTTCAATTGTGGTTTTATTTCCACCTTTGCATGTGGTTTGTCCACTAGGGTTTGCTCCTGAGACTGCCCTGGAGGACTTGGGTTTGCCCCTGTGAAGGCCACGTGTGGAGGTGGTGCAGCTACTTGGGTCGCAGGGGTTCTGGCAGCACCAGGTACTCAGGGGAGTTGGCGTCTAGGGCAGCAGGAAATATAGTGCTCTATAAGGGTATGGCAACCAGTACTGGCCAATATGCGCCAGTATTCTTGCCTGGAGAACCTCCCTTCCTGACAGAGGAGCCTGGCAGGCCACAGTCTACAGGGTTGCAAAGAGTCACGACCAAAGTGACCCTGCATGCATAGGTACAAGACTTTTTTTGCCTGTGGCAGCTCTGCCCCAGTGAGAGTTGAGCATGAAGGTGGCTCAGCTGCTTGGCTTGTGGGGACCCTGGCAGCGCCAGTTGTGCAGGGACAGGACTGCCTCCACCGCAGAGTTATGGTTCTATCAGAGTCTTTTTTCAAGGCTCTTGTAGCTGGTGATCAGAAGGCCTCTTTTGCCAGTCTTTTTCCGTAGCTCTGCCCATTCAGGCACTTAGAGGCTTCCTTGCCTAGGGTCCTTCTCTGTTGTTCGGTGCATCAGGCACTTAAAGGGGCACCCTGGGTGGAGTCCTACTCTGTAGTTCAGTGCCACTCATTTGATGGGCCAGCCTCTCTATTGTTCAGCTGCCAGTGCTGGCATGTATGGGGAGAGAGGCTATGGTGATGGCTCCACCGACTCAGCAGTATCACCTTGGTTCCATGGCTGCCTGGCTTTCCTCCGCAGGCATTTCCCACCACAATCTCCTCCCTCACATCCCCTCAATCCATCTCTCTGCAGTCAATAGCAGCCCTCACCCTGGGATTGTTCCACAATCCCTAAACTCCAGCTTGCAGCCACTGTGCCTTCCAGGAGAGCTGCATCCCTGTCCAGGGTGGTATGTATGGCTGTGACAAGGACTGTCTGATTCTCATTCCAGTTAGGCTGCCACAGATCTCCTGTTTCACTCTCAGGCTTCAGTGTTTCTCCTCTGACTCAGACAGTTGCCCTGATGTGGGGATCGGACCCTTGCTTCAGTTCTCCCACCTATCGAGGGAGGGTCCTGTCCTATTAACACTCCTGTTTTTCCCCCTAGTTCCTTCATCCTACCGAGTTTTGGGTGGGTCTATATATTCTTTTCTGCTGGTCAGTTACTCCTGGCTGCTCTCAGCTGGTGTTCTGCATGCACTTCTGTGTTTGAAGGTGTATTCCTGATGTGTCTGTGGAGAGAGATGTACCCCACGTCCACCTACTCCTCCGCCATTTCTACCTATTGATCTTTATTAATCCTGGTGTGGCAGAACTAGGAGACAACTTGCTAGGGATGACAAATGCCAAAGGAGATGTCAGAGTCTCCTAGAGATGGCTGTAACATTATCTCCCACTCTGTACACTCTTCTGCAAGGTTACCTTGCTATTCTTCCATCAGGAGATGCAATCTGTTTCTCCATTCCATTGGATCTGGACAGGTCCTGTTTCTTCTTTGACCAGTAGTGCATGGCAGAAGTGATGCTGTGCCATTTCTAGGTATAGCCATTAACCAACGCAGCAGCTTTGGCTTCCTGTCTCTTGGAAGTCAAACAGCGTGTAATAAAAGGACCTACCTTGAGACCCCAGTGATGTGAGAGCCCTCAAACATGTGAAGAGGTGTTGGAGGTTGAGACACCAACACCTGTGGTGTGGACAGAGAGAGTTGCCAAGGAGCACTGAGGTTTCAGACATGTAGAGAAGAAGCCACCTTGGAAGTGGGTCCTCCAGCCCCAACTGCCTGGATATGGCAGAGATGAACTGCTGCAGGCAAGATCTTCTTCAATTTCTGATTCATAAAACTGTGAGCAAAAGAAAAGGATTGCTTGAAGCCACTATGTATTTGAGTGGCTTGTTATGCAGCCAGGGATGACTAAAACAGAAGTAACTTGAGGCTGTTCCTGGTACTAAACTCTGAGTAGTCTACAGTAGCAGGCACAACTTTCCTGTCTGCATGGGGTTACTTTTCATTTAGCAGAATGGACCACAAAGGGAGTAACTACTGGTCATGATGACCATTTTCAGCTCTCAGGTGCTTAGGTCTTTAAAGTTGGTCTGTTTTACCATTAGGACAAGATAATAAACAGAACTTATACATATCTGAGCTAAAATTTCATGATTCATTTTGAGCAAGAGGAAAATAATTCAAATATGTGATTATATTTGCCTATCCTTTTGCAGTTTCCAAAGTGCTTTTTCATGTCTATTTCCACTTTCAATCTTCCCATTGAGTTTGAGATAGATAGAAGAGGTTCTATTTTTTCCACTTTTTAAATAAAGGAATAGAGGCTTAAAAAGTTTATTTGACTTGCCTATAGCCATGTGAATAGTTTCAGAGGTAAGGCTAGAATCCAGATGTCTTCACTCACAGCCTATTTCTAGTCTAGCAGCCAATCATCCTCTTGAGTTGGGCAAAACAGAGAATGGATTGTGGGAGAGAGATGCCTCTAGCTGATGTTTTAACCATTATGGTAGGTGTATGTTCAATGAAACTCACTTGTTTCCAAGACAACAGGATTCAAAGGAAAACCTCAATTGCTCGGGAAGAGGCAGATTCACTGTCATTTCCATCCCTTTGAAGAATTGCACATTTTGATGGGCAAAGTGCCAGAAGTAATTAAACCGAATAACTCCACAGTGCTCTGATGGAGCAAGAAAGCAGAAGAAAAGCAACATATATATAAATGTAGGTGTTGCTTCTGCTGTGAGAGTCTTTCAACAGAAATCATGATAATCCAGGAAAATCCAGGGATCAACACTCTGTAGAAAAGAGCAACAATCTAGAAAGAGAAAGAAGGAAGCATTTTGAAATGGAGAGATGGGGAGGAGGGAGGAGGAAACAGGAAGAGATAGGCAAGGTGGAGGCGCAGTCCTGACCCCTCAGTCCTTTCCCTGGTCCCCAGGGGAAAGAAGCAGTGGACGGACAAAGCAGTCAGATTTTACCTTGAATTCCCTAAGTTGAGTCTAGTGACTCAAAGCATTCATTTTGTCTTTATTTGCTTTTCTTGTGAGGTGTCTGCTTGGCTCTAACTTCCCATTTTTGCTGTGGAGATCAAGAGATCTGGAACAGAGCAGATATGGAATACATTTTTCTATACTGGCTGCATGCCATATTTTATTATAATTTTTTGTTAGCTTATTATGGGATGGAAAATTTAATATCTCAGGTATGTGAGAGGAAGGAGGCTCTTTTTTTTTAATTGAGGTATAGTTGATGTACAATATTATATAAATTGCAGGTGTACAATATAGTAATTCAGAATTTTTAAAGGTTGTATTCCATTTACATTATTGTGTTGCATAATATATCCTTGTAGCTTATTTGGTACATAGTAGTTTGTACTTCTTAATCTCCTACCCTGGTCAAGGAGGAGTTTCTTTTGGTTTCTTCTATTCTGATCTTTAATTCATTCAACATTTACTGAGCTGCTATTTTATAGAAGACCCTGTCCTAAGTACTGGGGATTCAGAAACAATAGGGCACTCCATTTAATGGTTCATACTTAATGTGCCCACTTGCCTGTTTTCACAGCTAAATAGTTAAAGTGCCATAGCTCTGTTGTAAGCTACAGAGTGATTGCCCAATGCATGGTTTTCATGCAATATTCATTTATTCATGACCAACAGATAGTTATTACCTCTTAATAAGAGTCAGATACTCTGCTATGTTTTGAAGTTACAAAAAGTAACATGTATAACAATGAATTAATAATTTGGATTTATTAAGAACTCTGAAATCAGTAAGGACAAATAAACCAACAAAAAATGTGTAAGTGATATAAACATGGGATTCACAGAAAAGAAAAATATAAAAGGCTAAAGAACAATTGAAAAGATGTTCGCCTTCACTAAGCTAGGGAGGAAAACAAATTAGAATCAGCACAAGATACTATTTTATTTTTACCTACTAGTATGACAAAAATGAAGTTTATTAATATTCAGTGTTGTTGAGTTGTGGGAAAAGAGCTGCTTCCTGTGCTTCGGGTGGGAATGGTAAATGATCCCTGGCTTTGGAGGGCAATTTAGTATCTATTAAAATTGTTTCTATCTAGAACACTTGGAAACAACCTAACTGTCCCTAGAGTGGATAGATAGGACATGGTCTATTCAATGGTGAAATATTACTAAGAGAAAAAAGTTAGAGCTATCCACACCAATATGGGTCGATCTCAAAAATGTATCATAGAGTGAAAAGAATGAGCTATAGAGTTGTATGTATTTTATGAACATTTATGTGAAAAGACCCACAAAAATTAATACTATCTATTTTCTGTGGCATAGCTAAACAGCCTAGTAAAGACACATATTAGATTATAGTAGAGGTTATCTCTTGGGTTTTGGGTATCTCTTGGGTTTGGGGGAAAGGATTGAAGAAATCTAGGGGACTTCATTTATAGTTGTAATATTATATATTTTAGGCAAATATATCATATAAAATTATACTTTATTTCTAACAATTAACTAGAGAGAAACAGTGTACAGAAAGCAATTCTTATCTTTGACTATGGACAAAGCTGGGATTAGAACCCAGGTCTCTAATTTTCTGGTGTAGTGATTTGTCTCTTGGACGTATGATACATTTAATTTGACTTGCTCTCTGCAAAGTGAGATCTTTTCCAGTTGGCATGAAAGTTAAGGCACTTTATTTCTATCTTTGTGGGGAATAGATTTTTCTTTACTTTTTTTTTTTGTCTGAGCCACATGACATGTGGGATCTTAGTTCCCTGACTAGGGACTGAATCTGTGCCCCCTGCATTGGGAGCATAGAATCTTAACCACTGAACCACCAGGAAAGTCCTAGATTTTTCATTTAAAGGAATTTTTAAAATTTAGAAATGAATAGATGACAAGAATATTTATAATTTATATGTTAGGTATTATTGTTGTTTCGTTGCTAAGTCATGTCTCTTTGTGACCTCATGGACTATAGGCTCCTCTGTCCATGGGATTTCCCAGGCCAGAGTACTGGAGTAGTTTGCCTTTTCCTTCTCCAGGGGATCTTCCCAACCCAGGGATCAAACTCATGTCTTCTGTTTTGTAGGCAGATTCTTTATCACTGAGCTACCTGGAAAGACCATGTGTTAAGTAGGGAGATACTCAGTTCAAGGAATAGAAGACATGCATTTTTCAAAATGGAAATGGTAACAACTTTTGGATTCTCCCATCAGAGACAAAACCTAAAGGGCTTGATAGTTTCATCAGCACCATTTCCACAACTCACTAGCAGCCAAACAAATGGCCCTATTTGGAAAATTGGAATCTTTTCCTTTTTGAGTGCTAAATGGCTACTCAGTGATTTATCTGGGCTGCTTCTAGAGGGCAAGAAGTCACACAAAGCTCTGAGAGATGTTTCCAGAGGTAAATAGAATGTCTAAGTGTATTTAGCAAATGATAATGCAAACCATACAAGATATATAGCATAAGGAAGCAAAATGTGCATTTGCTGTCTGAGAAGTAATTGAACATTTATAGTTTGGGAATAGCTAGTTCAGAGCTGGTAGAAGTGAGAGTCTTGTTTCTGCTGATGAAAGAATCCATGTTCTTTGGAACTCAGTGGGGACTTAAAAGGAATTTACGCATCTAAGTAGTATATTTTTGAGGTTTTTAAGTCTTTATCTGAGAAACAGTTTAAGTAAGAACTGGTTAAGACTGATCCAAAATGCAGAGAGAGAGCAAGAAAGAAAGAGTCCCTCCACCCCTCTATAGACACTGTGTGAAAGGGTGGAGAGAGGAGGGTGGGGAGAAGAGCGAAGGAGTGGACAGGTGGAGTTTAAGGTCACAGTCTTATCTTCCTTGCTCTTTAAGGTATTGGGGGCCATGAGCTTTTGTATACATGGCATGAAAGCCTTACATGCTGCCTTTTCAAAATGGCAGATCCTTATTCCAAATGAAGGTTAGAACATTGCTGGGTACGTGTAAGAGATCAGTACTAGAAAGGGATGATTAACGAGTCCCCAGAAGCTTCTGACAGCCATTTGAGGCCCCTGAGAAGCCGTTGCTTCCTGAAGTCCCAATTCTCTCTTTGCAGACAATTCTCTCTTTGCAGACCATGCAACTCCTTCCCTCACTACAGCTTGTAGGGTTGCCAGATAGATTCAGGATGTAAAATTTGGAACATAGTCACATGGAAAATGATTTATTGCTTATCTGAAATTCAAATTTAACTGAATGTATTTTTATTTTCTAAATCTGGCAACTTTATGTTCATGAAATATGTTTGCCCTTTTTCCTTCCGTGATCCTTTTTCTAAGTTTGATCAACAAAGTTCTCCATCCCCCACAGACCCCTGATTGCTTCAGACTGGCCTGTGTCCGGTAATAATTTTCCTTCTTCAGGACCCATAGTCTAATTCTAAGGAGGAAAAGAGTGTACAGCTCCCATTTCCACCTTCCCTGAGACTTTTCCTCCCTGTGGTTGAAGATTACCCCACCATTTCAGAGAATTACTACTGACTACCAGCCAAGAAATTCTTTCCCTTCAACATCTTCCCATAGTGGAGAGATTAGAATGTATCTCATCATGCAAGGATATTCAAGATTAAGAAATAATTATAATCTTATCTCTAAACACTACCCTCATAGCTCAAGTCAGTAAAGAATCGGTCTGCAATGCAGGAGACCCAGGTTCAGTTCCTGGGTCAGGAAGATCTCCTGGAGAAGGAAATGGCAACCCACTCCAGTATTCTTGCTTAGAGAATTCCATGGACAGAGGAGTCTGGCATGCTGCAGTCCATGGGTTCGCAAGAGTTGGACAGGACTTAATGACTAAACCACCAACCATAATCTTATCTCTAAACACTATAGCACCTAGAGGGGCATGCCAGGAAGAGTCTGTCCTCTCAAAGACTGTAACCTTACTTGTAGCCAGTCACAAACACACTTGAAGTTCAGAAGATGAGCAAGCATTTCTTTACTTTTCCTTTTGGGTTATTCTCTCATATTCTCATCCACTCATAGTTTAGCCTTGGAGGAAATCTAGAGAGTTCTCTTCCACTTGGTTTGCCCTCTTTGTAGATGAACCAGGAAGACCTGTTACCTTTTCTGCCCTAGGAGGGTGATAGAGGGCTAACACCTCATCTATAGATGAGAATCTAAGCAAGGGGTTGGCAAATTACAAATTGTAGGGCAAAGCCTCCTTACTGGCTGTTTTTCTACAGTTTGTGAGTTTAGGATGTGTTTTACATTTTGCTTGAGTGCTAAGTCACTTCAGTTGTGTCTGACTCTGTGCAACCCTATTGACTGTGGCCCGCCAGTCTCCTCTGTCTGTGGGATTCTCCAGGTAAGAATACTGGAGTGGGTTGCCAGCCCTTGCATTTCATTATGTTTCCTGCATTGTAGATGGGTTCTTTACCCCTAGTGCCACGTGGGAAGCCCAACTTGAGTAAAATAACCAAATGAAGAATAACACTAAGTGACATGGAAATTACACAAAATTCAAATTTCAGTATTCATAGTTTTACTGGAACACAGCCATGCTCATTCTTTTGTATATTTTCTATGGCCGCTTTCATGATCTAAGGGCAGAGCTGACTATTTCAACAGAGGCCCTATGGCCCACAAAGCTTACAATATTCATGATCAGGTCCTTTTTGTATAAAGTTTACTGATTGCTGATTTAAGCAATAAACTTTTCCTACTGATAGTAGCTGCCCCTGAGAGTATACCTTTCAAGTGCGTCCTCTGCCTAGGTTATGAGGTCCCCTTCTTACATGGAATGGATCATTTAGAATACTTTTGGTTGCCAGGGACAGAATATGCTACCTAAAGTGCCCTTTTGGTTGTGTGGAAGCTAGTTGCAGTGTGGCTGCTCTGATGGTGCATTTGTGTTGACTTGAAAACTTTCTTCTGGATTAGAAATGTATTAACATTATCAAAACATTTTCAATTGATCTAGGCTTCTCTGCATCTCTTGATCTGCCTTCCAGTGTGTGAGTTTTATATCCATTTTTCTTTTCCAGAGCTTCTCCTATTGGTAACTGAATGCCTATAGTAGTTTCAGAATTGAGAGTCTCACTTTACGCTGGTTCCTAACTTTTGTCACTTCATGGCAAACAGAAAATGTTATTTGTATAGCACATTGAGATAAACTAGAGGGATTTGTGAGGGTCTATATAGGGCTTGGTGAAAAGATCTATTATATATTTTTATAATTATGATATGGAAAATAAAATAAAAAATATTATGGAAGATATCAAATAAAAGACTTGTATAAATGTCAGTTTTCATTCCAATGCCAAAGAATGTTCAAACTACCATACAGTTGCACTCATTTCACATGCTAGCAGGATTATGCTCAAAATGCTTCAAGCTAGGCTTCAGCAGTATGTGAACTGAGAACTTCCAGATGTAGAGCTGGGTTTCAAAGAGGCAGAGGAACCAGAGATCAAATTACCAACATTCATTGGGTCATGGTGAAAGCAGGGAGTTCCAGAAAAATATCTACTTCTGCTTCATTGACTGTGCTAAAGCCTTTGATTATGTGGATCACACAAACTGTGGAGAAATCTTAAAGAGATGGGAGTAATGGACCATCTTACTTGTCTCCTGAGAAACCTGTACACAAGTCAAAACATAACAGTTAGAACCTTACATGGAACAACTGACTGATTCAAAATTGGTAAGGGAGTACGTCAAGGATGTATATTGTCATCCTGCTTATTAACTTAAATGCAGAATACATCATGCAAAATGCTGGGCTGGATGAATCATAAGCTGGAATAAAAATTGCTGGGTGAAATATCTACAACCTCAAATAGGCAAATGACATAATTCTAATGGCAGAAAGTGAAGAGGAACCAAAGGGCCTCTTGAGGAGGGTGAAAGAGGATAGTGAAAAAGCTGACTTAAAACTCAACTTAAAAAAAAAAAACACAACAAACTAAGATCTTGGCATCTAGTCCCATCACTTCATGGCAAATAGAAGGGGAAAAAGTGGAACCACGACAGATTTTATTTTCTTGGACTCCAAAATCACTTCAGTCACATAATTAAAAGACATTTACTCCTTGAAAGGAAATCTGTGACAAACCTAGACAGTGTATTAAAAAGCAGAGATGTCATTTCACTGACAAAGGTTCATATATTCAAAGTTATGGTTTTCCCAGTAGGCATGTATAGATATAAGAGTTGGTTCATAAAGAAGGTGGAGTGCCAAGAAATGGATGCTTTAAATTGTGGTGCTGGAAAAGACTCTTGAAAGTCCCTTGGACTGCAAAGAGATCCAACCAGTCAACCCAAAGGAAATCAACCCTGATTATTCATTGGAAGGACTGATGCTGAAGCTCCAACACTTTGGCCATCTGATGCGAAGAGCTGACTTATTGGAAAAGACCCTGATGCTGGTAAAGATTGAAGGCAGAAGGAGAAGAGTGTGAGAGAGGATGAGATGGTTGGATGGCATTACTGACGCAATGAACATGGATTTGAACAAACTCTGGGAGACAGTGGAGGTCAAAAAGCCTGGTGTGCTACAGTCCATGGGATTGCAGAGTCAGACACAATTTAGCGACAGAACAACATGACTTATGTGTGTATGTTAATGATTGCACCAAGGATTACAATATACCTCCTTAACTTGTCACAGTCTGCCTTCAACTAATATTATTCTGCTTTACATAAATGTAAGAATTGTAGAATAGTAAGCTTTCATTTATCTCCCTCCCATTATTTGTATTTTTATCGTATTACATTTTTACTTCTATACCTGTTATAAACATCACAGTACATTGTTACTTTTATTTTTATACAAATGTCTTTTTTAGTTTATGTATGGCAAAACCAATACAATATTGTAAAGTAATTAACCTCCAATGAAAATAAAATAAATTTATATTAAAAAAATAAATTATCATATGTGAAATGAATTGCCAGTCTAGGTTCGATGCATGATACAGGGTACTTGGGGCTGGTGCACTGGGATGACCCAGAGGGATGGGATGGGGAGATAGGGAGGGAGGTTGGGAGTGGGGTTCAGGATGGGGAACATGTGTACACCCGTGGCAGATTCATGTTGATGTATGGCAAAACCAATACAATATTGTAAAGTAACTAGCCTCCAATTAAAATAAATAAATTTAAATTAAGAAAAATAAAATAAATGTTTTGTCAAAGTAAAAAAAAACCCAATACAATATTGTAAAGTAAAAATAAATAAATAATAATTAAAAAAACCCACTTTATAGAGATATAAATTCACATACTATAAAATTCACCCATATTAAGTACAGAATTCATTGGTTTTTGGTGCATTACATTACTTAAAAAATTGTGGTAAAACATATATAACAAAATTTGCCATTTTAACTTTTTAAATATACATTTCATTGGCATTAATTACTTTAAAAATGTTATGCAACCACTGTCTATTTCCAAAACTATTTTGTTATCCTGAACAGAAACTCTCTGGTTATTAAACAGTAACTCCCTATACCCTGCTTCCCACAGCCCCTGGTAACTTCTAGTCTCTCTGTTTCTATGAATTTGCTTTTTATAAGTATCTTATATAAGAGGAATTATACAATATCTGTCCTTTTGTGTCTGGCTTATCTGGCATAGCATAATGTTTTTAAGATTCATCTATGTTGTTACATATATGAGAATTTCATTTCCTTTTAAAGCTAAGTAATACTCCATTGTGTGTGTATATATATATATTAAATATTCCATTTTATTATTTATCCATCCATCTGTTGATGGATTAATTATTTTTAAGGAAATTAAGAAACAAGAAAAAATTGCTCCTTGTATACTTACCCTTTTTTTTAAAATCTGTGGAACTTTATGTTTGTTTATAAAGAACTGAATTTTTATCTGATATATTTCCTTTCATCCTGAAGAACGTCATTTTAGTATTTCTAAATGCAACATGTATCTTCTGGAGACTAATTTTCTCAGACTGAATTTTTTCCTTCATTTTGGAAAAATGTTTTTGCAGTATATAGAATTCTAGGTTCACAGTTTTTTCTTTGAGGCTTTAAAGATGTCATTCCATTGTCTTCTAGAGTCCACTGTTTCATGATAAGTTGTAGTAATCTTTATTGTTTTTTTCTTATTTGTGATACATCTTCTTTTTTCTAGCTGCTTATATTTTTTTCTCTTTCTCTTTGGTTTTTCAACAGTTTTCTGTGATATGAATAGGTATTGTTTTGTTTTTATTCTGATTGGAGTCTGTAGAATTTATTGGATCTCTGGATTGATATGTTGGTTTTTTAAAAAATCAAATTCGGAGAATTATATATTCATTATATCTTTTTTTTGGGGGGTCTTAGTTCTAAAAGGTCTTGTAGTTCTTCATAGAACCGTTCAACTTCAGCTTCTTCAGCATTACTGGTTGGGGTATAGACTTGGATTACTGTGATACTGAATGGTTTGCCTTGGAAACGAACAGAGATCATTCTGTTGTTTTTGAGATTGCATCCAAGTACTGCATTTCGGACTCTTTTGTTGACTGTGATGGCTACTCCATTTCTTCTGAGGGATTCCTGCCCACAGTAGTAGATATAATGGTCATCTGAGTTAAATTCACCCATTCCAGTCCATTTTAGTTCGCTGATTCCTAGAATGTCGACGTTCACTCTTGCCATCTCTTGTTTGACCACTTCCAATTTGCCTTGATTCATGGACCTGACATTCCAGGTTCCTGTGCAATATTGCTCTTTACAGCATCGGACCTTGCTTCGATCACCAGTCATATCCACAGCTGGGTATTGTTTTTGCTTTGGCTCTATCCCTTCATTCTTTCTGGAGTTATTTCTCCACTGATCTCCAGTAGCATATTGGGCACCTACTGACCTGGGGAGTTCCTCTTTCGGTATCCTATCATTTTGCCTTTTCATACTGTTCATGGGGTTCTCAAGGCAAGAATACTGAAGTGGTTTGCCATTCCCTTCTCCAGTGGACCACATTCTGTCAGACCTCTCCACCATGACCCGCCTGTCTTGGGTTTCCCCTTGGGCATGGCTTAGTTTCATTGAGTTAGACAAGGCTGTGGTCCTAGTGTGATTAGATTGACTAGTTTTCTGAGTATGGTTTCAGTGTGTCTGCCCTCTGATGCCCTCTTGCAACACCTACCATCTCACTTGGGTTTCTCTTACCTTGGGTGTGGGGTATCTCTCCATGGCTGCTCCAGCAAAGAGCAGCCGCTGCTCCATACCTTGGATGAGAAGTTACCTCCTCACCGCTGCCGTTCCTGACCTTCAACGTAGGATAGCTCCTCTAGGCCCTCCTGTGCCCGTGTAGCCACCACTCCTCCCGGCCGCCGCCCCTGGCCTTGGACACGGGGTAGCTCCTCTCGGCAGTTCCTGTGCCGTTCCTCACCACTACAAGACCTTTTAGAACTAATGCCCCCCAAAGATGTCCTTTTCATTATAGGGGACTGGAACGCAAAAGCAGGAAGTCAAGAAACACCTGGAGTAACAGGCAAATTTGGCCTTAGAATGTGGAATGAAGCAGGGCAAAGACTAATAGAGTTTTGCCAAGAAAATGCACTGGTCACAGCAAACACCCTCTTCCAACAACACAAGAGAAGACTCTACACATGGACATCACCAGATGGTCAACACCGAAATCAGATTGATTCTATTCTTTGAAGCCAAAGATGGAGAAGCTCTATACAGTCAACAAAAACAAGACCAGGAGCTGACTGTGGCTCAGATCATGAACTCCTTATTACCAACTTCAGAATCAAATTGAAGAAAGTAGGGAAAACTGCTAGACCATTCAGGTATGGCCTAAATCAAATCCCTTATGATTATACAGTGGAAGTGAGAAATAGAGTTAAGGGCCTGGATCTGATAGATAGAGTGCCTGATGAACTATGCACTGAGGTTCGTGACACTGTACAGGAGACAGGGATCAAGACCATCCCCATGGAAAAGAAATGCAAAAAAGAAAAATGGCTGTTTGGGGAGGCCTTACAAATAGCTGTGAAAAGAAGAGAAGTGAAAAGCAAAGGAGAAAAGGAAAGATATAAGCATCTGAATGCAGAGTTCCAGAGAATAGCAAGAAGAGATAAGAAAGCCTTCTTCAGCAATCAGTGCAAAGAAATAGAGGAAAACATCAGAATGGGAAAGACTAGAGATCTCTTCAAGAAAATTAGATATACCAAGGGAACATTTCATGCAAAGATGGGCTCGATAAAGGACAGAAATGGTATGGACCTAACAGAAGCAGAAGATATTAAGAAGAGGTGGCAAGAATACACAGAAGAACTGGACAAAAAGATCTTCATGACCCGGATAATCATGATGGTGTGATCACTCATCTAGAGCCAGACATCCTGGAATGTGAAGTCAAATGGGCCTTAGAAAGCATCACTACTAACAAAGCTAGTGGAGGTGATGGCATTCCAGTTGAACTGTTTCAAATCCTGAAAGATGATGCTGTGAAAGTGCTGCACTCAATATGCCAGCAAATTTGGAAAACTCAGCAGTGGCCACAGGACTGGAAAAGGTCAGTTTTCATTCCAATCCCAAAGAAAGGCAATGCCAAAGAATGCTCAAACTACCACACAATTGCACTCATCTCACATGCTAGTAAAGTAATGCTCAAAATTCTCCAAGCCAGGCTTCAGCAATACGTGAACCATGAAATTCCTGATGTTCAGGCTGGTTTTAGAAAAGGCAGAGGAACCAGAGATCAAATTGCCAACATCCACTGGATCATGGAAAAAGCAAGAGAGTTCCAGAAAAACATCTATTTCTGCTTTATTGACTATGCCAAAGCCTTTGACTGTGTGGATCACAATAAACTGTGGAAAATTCTGAAAGAGATGGGAATACCAGACCACCTAACCTGCCTCTTGAGAAATCTGTATGCAGGTCAGGAAGCAACAGTTAGAACTGGACATGGAACAACAGACTGGTTCCAAATAGGAAAAGGAGTATGTCAAGGCTGTATACTGTCACCCTGCTTATTTAACTTATATGCAGGGTACATCATGAGAAACACTGGACTGGAAGAAACACAAGCTGGAATCAAGATTGCTGGGAGAAATATCAATAACCTCAGATATGCAGATGACACCACCCTTATGGCAGAAAGTGAAGAGGAACTAAAAAGCCTCTTGATGAAAGTGAAAGTGGAGAGTGAAAAAGTTGGCTTAAAGCTCAACATTCAGAAGACGAAGATCATGGCATCTGGTCCCATCACTTCATAGGAAATAGATGGGGAAACAGTGGAAACAGTGTCAGGCTTTATTTTTTTGCACTGCAAAATCACCGCAGATAGTGACTGCAGCCATGAAATTAAACAATGTTTACTCCTTGGAAGAAAATTTATGACCAACCTAGATAGCACATTCAAAAGCAGAGACATTAGTTTGCCAACTAAGGTTCATCTAGTCAAGGCTATGGTTTTTCCAGTAGTCATGTATGGATGTGAGAGTTGGACTGTGAAGAAGGCTGAGCACCGAAGAATTGATGCTTTTGAACTGTAGTGTTGGAGAAGACTCTTGAGAGTCCCTTGGACTTCAAGGAGATCCAACCGGTCCATTCTGAAGGAGATGAGCCCTGGGATTTCTTTGGAAGGAATGATGCTAAAGCTGAAACTCCAGTGCTTTGGCCACCC
The DNA here is from genome assembly GCF_016772045.2 of Ovis aries. NCBI lineage: Eukaryota > Metazoa > Chordata > Mammalia > Artiodactyla > Bovidae > Ovis > Ovis aries. Next base: position 42,496,548 of record NC_056071.1, on the reverse strand, counting down.
CATGTGAAGAGTTGACTCATTGGAAAAAACTCTGATGCTGGGAGGGATTGGGGGCAGGAGGAGAAGGGGGACGACAGAGGATGAGATGGCTGGATGGCATCACTGACTCGATGGACGTGAGTCTGGGTGAACTCCGGGAGATGGTGATGGACAGGGAGGCCTGGCGTGCTGCGATTTATGGGGTCGCAAAGAGTCGGACACAACTGAGCGACTGAACTGAACTGAACTGAACTGAACTATTTTACATCATTGTATTCCTCAAATATATTTCATTATATCACCCCATTTTCTTTCCTCTCTTTTCATGACTCTAATAGCCCACCAGGCTCCCCCGTCCCTGGGATTCTCCAGGCAAGAACACTGGAGTGGGTTGCCATTTCCTTCTCCAATGCATGAAAGTGAAAAGTGAAAGTGAAGTCTCTCAGTCATGTCCGACTCTTAGCGACTCCATGGACTGTAGCCTACCAGGCTCCTCCGTCCATGGGATTTCCCAGGCAAGAGTACTGGAGTGGGGTGCCATTGCCTTCTCATATTATATCATTGTAGTCCTCAAATATATTTCATTATATCACCCCATTTTCTTTCCTCTCTTTTCATGACTCCAATAGCAATTATATCGGACTATTTGGTATCATCATTGAGGCTCCATTGATATTTTTCAGCTTTCCTTTTCTGTGTTTCAATTTGAAGTTTCTACTGCCTCATTTTCAAGTTCATCAGTCTTTCCCTCTGTAGTGACCATTATGCTAAAAATTCACGCAGTGAATTATTCATTTCGAATACTGTATTTTCCAGTTCTCGGCTTTACATTGTTTTATCCAATAGTTTCTAGTTATGTACTGAAATCATCCACAAGGTCACTTGTCATGTCAGTCTTTACCTTTAAATTCTTTTTTTTTAAACCTTTAAATTCTTGAACTTATTGGTAGTGGGTGTGTTAAAGTCCTTGTTGGCTAATTTTGGTATCTGTGTTTTCCCTGAGTCTATTTCTGTTGCCTCTGCCCCATGCACTCATGGTGAGGACACATCTATGACACATACCTTTCAAAATCCTGAACAGGAATCAAAGCACAAATCAACTTTCCTGGGATCTTCAGAATTTAAGTTAGATTTCATAACTCTCTGATCCCCTCTGATGCTCATGTCTAACTTTCTAGTCCTCTTTAACCTCTTTTCCAAACTTTCCTCCTTTATTTTGACTCAACTCAAAGTTTTTTTTCCAGTCCTCAATGAAAGACCTCAGTTTCAAATTTGTGGTACCCAGGGATCTGTGGATGTACACTCAGAGGACAATAAGGATTCTTTTTTTCTTTAAAAGGAATCTGTGTTTTACATAAATTGAAGAACTCACACATTTTTTACTTTATATTCTATACTAAGACAGGGGTTATCAAACTATAGATTATAATCTAAATCTGCCCTATGGCTTGTTTTTGCATGGACCACCAGCTAAGAGTGGATTTTACATTTTTAAATACTGTAAAAAGAAGAGGAAAAAGAATATGCAGCTGAGATTTTGTGTGGTTCTTAAATCTAAAATATTTACTATCTGGCTTTTTATAGAAAAGTTTGTCAAGCTCTGCGTAAAAGGCTGGAGGGGATAAAGAAGCCTCTCTCAAGTGGAACTGTGATTCCAAGTGTTTATTTTACCTTTTCTTGGGCTGAAAGAAGGTGAGGTGGTACCACGGCCTGTCTTTATCTTTGCAGAGCCTTCAGTTATACCCTGATGCAAAGGGTGATTGTTTGGGCCTGTGGCAACACATCCCTTACTCTGCTGACATGAGCATGGAGACATGGACATCCTCACACAGGCCAGATGCAGCTGAAGGCCCAGTGTAAGTCCTCCTAAGAACATCCTTCCAGCTGATAAAGGTAGCTCAGAGCAGAGACATCTCTGAGCAGAACACAGCTGTCTTCAGGCAGAGCTCTTCTTTTTCTTCTGCTATTTGCGTGCTGTGAGGACTTATGTTAGTGAGGAAAGAGAATGTGAATATCATTTCTGTTGGGTGGTACTGTGAATCCTCTCCAGGCTTTTGGGAGGCCCCTGTGGGATGGTAGCATGCTTTATGTTAGGTGCTGGTTGTGAACAGTGCCATTTATCATCTCTATGACTTTTAGACTGTCTGTCAGCCTTCTTAGAGCCATAAGTAAGTGAATGTGGGTCTCCAGAGATTGGAAGTCTTCTCTTTTTGTGTAATGGCCTGGTGAAAAGGGGCTGAAATATAGCTTTCCTCCATAATTTCTTTATCATCGTGCTGTTCCATATTTAAGTGCTATTATCAGGAAGTCATTCTTCTCAGAAATAATTTGAAAGAAAGTTGCTTACAAAGGCATCAAGCAAAGGGGACAACTTTTGTAGGATCAAAATGTGAAAGTGATTGAATTCCAGGTTATTTCTCCATTCTGTCTGTAGAAACTGGGACATATAGATGGCAGAGCAAATAGGAAACTGCAGGTAAACATGCTGGAATGTACAGTGGGTAATGGATATTGAGGGATGATCTTGTCATGCATGCTAAACAGATACTTTTATGAGTTTAAATTTAATTAGCATTTGGAAATTAACAAGGCTAGAAGGAAGGGCAATGGGTTTTTAAGTGTTGGCAACGGATAGGTACTGTTTGGAGTGTATAGATAAATGAAGATTTAATTTGTAATACATAATGAGCTAGGTGCCTATAGAATAACTTGTTTATCAAGTGGTTATCACAGAATAAAACAATGGAAACAATTGAGGCTAGAGAATGACTATTATTACAGTTTTTGGTTTAAATCAGTTTTGTAGGTAGACATTCATTTGTATTGTTCAAATTGGGTAATGTAAATATTTCACGGTCTCTGTTTCTTCTTCAAGGAATGGGTCATGAAGATAACTTCTGGTCTTACATCTTTTGTTCATTTACCTTAAGTAGTGTGTGTGTTGGGCTTCCCTGGTAGCTCAGCTGGTAAAGAATACGCCTGCAATGCAGGCGACCTGGGTTCGATCCCTGGGTTGGGAAGATCCCCTGGAGGAGGGCATGGCAACCCACTCCAGGATTCTTGCCTGGAGAATCCCATGGACAGAGGAGCCCTGTGGGCTATAGTTGCAGAGTCAGACACAAGTGAGCACAGCACAGTGTGTGTGTTGGGTCAGGATATGCTCCTGGAGGAGAGGGAAATGGAGTTCTGTACCATCTCTTCTAGAATCTTTTAATGTTTAGAGCATTTGTTTTTTGATTATCTTGTTGGTGGATGGCCTGAGAAATGAGGAGCATATAGATTCTCCATCATTGCAGGAGATGAGAAGGCAGTGCTATTTCTTGAGGATTTAGTTAAGAGTTAAGTAGCTCAAGAGTTATGTGGGATACCCATGCAGACAGTGGCTCACACAAAGTGGGTGTATGGCTGTGACATAGCCCTATAGAATGGAACTCACTTCAAGGTTCAAGTACCAGCCTTGCAACTAATTGCTTTTCTCTCTCTCTCACTTTCTTTCAAAGTCATGTCCTGTGAGCTGGGGAGGAGTCATTTTGGCCAGAAGTGGAGGACCAGGCTGCAGTGTTTTTAATTTATGCTAGGAATGAATTTGTGTTTCTGTTTTTCGCTTTCTCTTCTTTCTTTCCAAGGAAATGTATTTTAGTATGTGTA